>NC_056733.1:1201662937-1202027937 GCF_019279795.1 Protopterus annectens
TCTTGCCTAAATAGAAACAAAAAACATTATATTCATACACTTCAGACTATAATAATATGTATCTTACAGCCTGTCACTGGTAAAAAGCAAATAGAATAACATTTTATTCTAAAACAGCGAAGACAAATATTATACAGAGCAAATCTATTCACCTAAAGACAGGAGTCTCACACAGACCTGAAAGTCATGGTCAATAACTTTTAAGCAGATAACCAGACCATACCATTTTTATTACCGACACAATATTTGACTCACAATAAACAGGTCATCATTCGTTAAACTTCCCTATGTTCTTCATTGCTCACCAGTGTATACTTGTATGGTTTCTTACATACTGAATAAGTTAGCAAAAGTCTTTTGATGAACTTTTTCTGTGATGTCTGGAATAACTTTGGCTATATCCCAAAAGACTAAGGACATGTTGCATAGCATAGTAGTATGGTGGCCGAATAGTAGAGCCTTTGCTACTCATCTGTAGTATGTGAAGTTAGTTTTGACCTGTGGTCATTGCCTGTGTGGATTTTGTAAGTTTATATGTGATGTACAGGGAACTACAGTTTTCTCTCATATCCCCCAAAACATGCTGTTTGACTCCAAAAAACATTTCTCACACACACACACACACACACACACACACACACACACACACACACACACACACACACACACACCCGCACACGCACACACACATATATATAGATATAATATATAAAACACATCAATACAGATAAGAAAAAAATTCTACTCCAAGGCCCAACCTACCCATAAGTCTAACACCCAAAAATTCTGGCACTCTATTAATTAGATCCTGCACCCAGGCAACCCTTATACCCCCAGCATCTACCCCGATACCCCCCTTGAAACTGCCACTCTTCTAAATTCATTCTTCATTAAATCTATTCACAAACTCACCCACAAAGGTCAGAATAATAAACACACACACCCCCATTCCACATTTCACCAATACTCCCTCTTTCTCACTTGACCCCATCCCAACATTTTACAGCAAATCTCTCCTGCTTAAGCTGAAGCCATGCTCCCCCTCTTCTGACATCTTTCCCCCCTCTTTTTTAAACTAGCCACTCACACAGTAGCCTACCCCATCTCTATCTTGATCAATAGATCTATTCAAGAATCCATCGTCCCAGACATATGGAAATCATTCTTTATTACTCCATTATACGAGGGAGGCATCAGCAATAATCCATCCAACTACATACCTATTACTATCCTCTCTCCAATATCTAAACTCCTTGAAAAATCCATTCACAGACAACGTATTAAGATCCTCCTAAGCCCTATACAACATGGGCTTCAGAACCCATCATTGTACATCTACTGTCCTACTGTCCTTTAGTCAAACTGTTGCCGAAGCCATGGACAAAAAATTAATGGTGTTTTGCCTCTTTCTTAACCTTTATAAAGCATTCAATTCCATATCACATTCCAAACTTCTCAATAAAATATCACAGCTCAACTTATCTTCCTCTACTATTAAATGATTCACTAGCTATCTCACTAATAGACAAGAATAAGTAAGATGGCAGGCGACCTGCCCCCTTTACTTACCAATCCAGACTGGGGTGCCTCAAGGCTCAATTCTTGGCCCTTTAAACTTTAATATTTTCACAAACAAACTGCATACTTCCTATACACCATTCTCCCTGACACAATATGTGGATGAAGCTACCCTTATTATATGTTCTGACAGTTTCTCTAACCTCCTCTCTACTACTCAACAGAGCTTCCTATCTGTTGAAAAATGGGTACCCGACAACCAATTAATTCTAAATCCCCCAAAAAAATAGCTACTACTCTTTTTTCCAAAAACCCTCTCTAACCTCAAAACAACCTTCACCATTTCATTTCTCAACAATACCATCATACAACCTCACCCACATACTACACTTCTTGGTGTTATTATCAATCGTTTTTGGCATCAGCCAAGAATGAGGGAATCATCACGGACACCACATTACATCATCTTACAGTGCCCAACCCTTCAAATCAGTACATATACTTCCTACCCAAAATCCATAAGAATCTTGAAAATCCACCCGGTAGACCCATAGTGTCAGGTAGGGGCTCAGTTATGGAACCATTATCCCAGTTTCTCACACAACTGTCATATTTCCTTTTCTGGAGAAGGTTCCCTTGCACCCTAGTAAGCAAGGGTATGCAGTTTGAACTTGTCTGATTGAAGACTGCTGGAACAGGGCTCAGTTTTGAACTTTTTTTCTGGTTAATTGGGTAACTTGTTTAAATCAGTTTGCTCGTTTTCTATTGTTTTATATATATATATATATATATATATATATATATATATATATATATATATATATATATATATATAAATAAATGTACTTTATTCATCTGCTTTTACTGTATTTGTGTTTCTTCCTACTTTATTACTAGTGGCATTGACTACAACTCTGATCTGCAATATATAACAATAAGTATCCTTTTCTGTGCATTTAAAGTATTTTTTGAGTGTATCTGCTTTATTTTCTAAAAAAAAAAAACATATATATATATATGCTTGTTTCCCGCCTTTCTAAGCTAGTATAGTCCAGTTTTCAGGTTAGTGCTGAATTCAAGGCTGTGTTACAAATCTCTGCGTTTGCCCATACCTTACTTGGATAGAAGGAAGTTCTATGTTCACCTGTGAGAGAGGGGAGCTTTGAGCAGTCTGTCTGTCCCTGGAGGAGTGGTTTCAGCTCAGAAATTAGTAGTTTATTGGCCATTTTGGGCTAATTTCTATCTCTTTAATTTGCCTGCTATAAATACCGTATTTGCCCGTTTTTTGTGTGCCGGACAGTGCCGGTTAGCTAGGGTAAAACTATTCCCGGCTCCACAAAGTCTCCTCTTCAATTTTTCCCTTGGAACTAGACAAACTTTCAACTTAAGCACTCAAGCCACTCATTTCTCAGCCTTGCACTTACTCAAAACTTATAGCAAGCACTTGTAAACCGTAGCACTAGACCTTCCTGTACTGTACAGAAGGACAAGGCTCTCTATTCGACCTTACCAGCCATCCAGTAAAACAGTTCACTGTATCTATCCAGACATGTCCAAAGGGCAGTTTCAGGTGTACTGTCCAGTCCAACTGGTGAATATGGGCATTTTGAGACAACCCCCTCCTCCTACCACCAAACACTAATGCATGCGAGAGATGCAATTATACAGCCAAACTGGAGGCTAAGCTCTCTCAACCCAAGACTGGATCAAACAGTCAAGAGGAGAAGGGAAATACTTGCTTCACACTACCAGTCTCACATAAACCCATTAAAGCAGCACTGGAAAAAAACACACATAAATGCATGAAAACATACTCGGAGGCTCTAAATAAAAATCTGCAAAACCAACAGAGACCTCCAAAGCAAACATCCAAGCAACCTCCACCCCCCCCCCCAACACAAACCATGGAACACATACTTCACAAACCCAGTGTGCCATGCAATCACAGCCCTTAAGGCAAAATAACATACCCAACATACTAGTAATAGGTGACTCTAAAGTCAGGCACACTGATGTCCCACTCACTAGGCTGAATAAGGAGAAGGTTACTGTTAGCTGCCTGTCGGGCACCAGGATCTGCCACATAATACAAGCACTCAGGTCACTACAGAACAAGTACAAATATGACTCTGTCATTGTCCATATTGGTGTGAATGACTTGAGCCGTACCTCTCTGGACTACATGGAAAGAGACATGGAAGAGCTCTCTGATTACGCAGCCCAGGCCGGTATGACGCTGACCCTGAGTAGCATCCTGCCCTCACCAAGAATGATACCACGGTATAAAGAAAAAATTCTCAATTTCAACAATTAGCTAAGTTTCTGGTGTCATTCAAAGGGGATCCAGTGTCTGTCCGCCTGGGATGACATGCTCGACAAGCCACGCTGCTTCACTAGAGACGGCTTGCACCTGTCACCCTTAAGCTTTCAAATGCTAGCCAAGACTCTTGCCACCCCCTTAGTGCCTTTTTTAGGCAAGGCTGAAAAGACAAACCTACTGCCATAAATAGCATAAGTAACAAAAAACTGAGAGTAGTGCTACTCAATGCCAGAAGTCTGTACCTCAAAATGCATGCACTCGAGGCACTCCTATGTATGGAGAAAATCGATATATGTGCAGTAACAGAAACCTGGTTTAAGGCTCCAGAGAGCACTCCAGCACTACCAGGCTACAACTCATACCATACATTTTGGCCACAGAACCCAAACCAAAATACAAAAGATGGGGGTGTATCCATATTCATTAAGGATACCCACACTTCCAAGTTAGTGGCACAGCATGATGCTTTAGAGATCATCCACGTGCAACTGACAATGGACAAAACTGCAATTCAAATTGGAGCTTGCTACAGATCACCCATCATGTCCCATGACCCCCATTCCATGTTCCTGGAAACACTGGGAAACATAAAGGTCCTACCAAACACCCTAATATTGGGTGATTTCAATTATCCAAACAAGAACTGGGAGAACTACTCAAGTACTAACTCCCTTGCCCGACATTTCCTAGAATTTATAAACTCAAATGTCCTGGTTCAACTGGTCAGCACTCCCACCAGAGGTGAAAACATATTGGTCCTGGTCATCACCAACGTGGGCAACCGGTGTTCCACACTAAGGTCAACCCCTCGCTGGTTAGATCTCACCATAATCAAATCACTTTGGATATCTACATTCCGCCCCCACCCCCAGACAAGAAAACCACCATGAAAAACTTTTCAAAAGCAAACTTCACGTTACTTAAGACCGAGGTGGAAAGTTTCAAAGCCCCCATGCTGAAGGATAATGCTGTCCAAGCTGCAAAAATCTGTACTAATGCATTCTATGGACACCTACAAGAATGCATGGATCATGCCATCCCAAGCAAAACCAAGACTCACTCCTCCAAGAAAAGGAAACCAGTCTGGTGGACTCCTGCCATAAACAAGCTTTACAATAGAAGGAGGAAACTAGTACAGAAAAGAGTAAAATCCCAAGAAGGGAAGACATCCCTGATCAGTATCAGCACGAAACTACGATCCCTCATAAAATCATCCAAGGGGAGCTTTGAAAGAAAAATTGCCAAGGACTCCAAAGATAACCACAAGGCATTCTTTAGCTATGTCTAGAATCTAAGTGGCAATGCTCAGATCTGCTCGGAGTTAGTGCAAAATGGCACAAAATACACTGAACCGACTGATATCGCCAACATCCTGGCAGACAGGTTCAGCGCAAACTTCACCCCCCTCTCACCCCCAAGAGAGCCCATAACCATACCAGAAGAATGTAGAGTCCCTGAAATCACAGACACTCAGATTAAAACAGCCCTCTCCAAAGCCAAAAACACAGCATCAATGGGATTGGATGGTGTCCCAGGCTGCATCTTACATGAGCTCAAAGATGAACTAACCCCTCACCTAAACACACTGTTCAAACTTAGCCTCTCCACGTGATATGTACCCATAGAGTGGCGCACATCAGCAGTTATTCCGCTCCACAAAGGTGGAGCCACAACAGACCCCGGGAACTATCTCCCTGACTAGCTTGGTCTGCAAGGCTATGGAGTGCATCATCATGGAACTCATTAACAGAGACATTGGGAACCTCCAAACACTGGACCCTACCCAGTTCAGCTTTGTTAAGGGCAGATCATGCTCCTGAACCTGGTGGACTTCTTTGAGACAGTTACCAAGGCTATAGATAAGGGAAAAGTAGTACACACAGCCTACCTAGACCTCGCAAAGGCCTTCGACACCATTCCCCATTCTGGTATTATAGACAAGCTCACCAGCCTGAACATAAACCCCTATGTCACAAGATGGGTTGCCAATTGGCTCATGGACAGAACCCACATGGTAAGAGTTGCGAGAGCTAGGTTCGACTCTAAATCGGTTACAAGTGGAGTTCCTCAGGAGTCAGTCCTAGGACCCCTCCTGTTCGGCATATACTTCTCAGAGGTACAGGCAAGCACAGAAGGACTATGGCTGACCAAATTCACAGATGACTGTAAACTAGCAGCTATAATTGACTCTCCGGCTGACACAGACATCCTCCAAAAGGGTCTCACTGACACGGATACCTGGTGTCCAAATCATGGCCTCTAGCTAAATGCCAAAAAGTGCATAGTCATTCCCTTTGGAAAAAACAAAGTACCCACAAGCTACCACATAGGTGGTAGTCCCCTAAATATGGAATATGTAATAAGGGATCTGGAGACCCAAGTAGATAGTAATCTCAACTTTGATAATCATATTGCCAAAGTGGTTAGAAAATCCTTCATCGTGGCCCACCTAATCACAAAAGGATTCACATCCAGATCAAAAGAGGTCATTGTACTCCTCTTTTCATCACTCATCAGACCCATCATATAGTACAACACCCCATTTGGGCTGTACCTTACAAGACACCTGCAACAGCTGGAAATACCACAGAAGTACCTCACTAAGAGGATCACTGGCCTCAAACAGATGCCTTATGCAGCTCGACTGAAGAAATTACAACTGTACTCGGTTGCATACCGCCTACTCAGAGGTGGTCTCTGCCTGACATACAAGGCCATGTCCAACCCAGAATTGATGGACATGCTCCACCTAAAGAAAACCTTATCCCTGCGAGCCACACTCTCTAGGGATCTAAACCTCACCACAATAATAAATAGGACGTGCTGGAGGGATAGATTCCTGTCCCAGAGACTTCCCATGCTTTGGAACAAGATCCCAATCTACATCAGGCAGAGCTCCTCGCTAACACTCTTCAAAAGAAATCTTGACGAGTGTATGGGAAACAGAAAGTTTACTTTGGGGATCACTTCAGTCGCTCTGCTGGACAGAGGCATAGGGAACTAATCTAAGGGGAGGCAAAAGCCAGCACATTCTGGCTAGGCTTATAAATGCCTTCGAGCAGATAGCCTAGTACCTACCTATGAACCTATATCTGAAACCACTTTTGAAATGGGTTAGGGCCCATATCCAGGACACCATGGAATTCCTTAAAGTAATTTCTGAGATGCAGCTTAAGCTGGGGTATTTACTTTGCAGCCTAGATGTTTCTACATTGTATACTAACATTCCCCACTGGGCGGGCCTGGAAGCATTAGAGTATTGGTTATATAAGTCGGAATTGTACCAACTCAGCTTCAATACCTTCTTAATTTACCTTGCTGAACATGTTCTCACAAAGAACATGTTCTTATCAGAACAAATGCTATCTGCAAATACAAAGCTTATTTTGCTCCCATATATGCTGATTTATGGCCCACATTAAGGAACAGCTCATCTATTACAATGCACACAATCTCTAGCTAGATGAGACTGATATTTGGAGAAGATACCTGGATGACTGCTGGTTAGAATGGAGATCGGATTCTGATTATCTCATAGAGTTTGTTGGCTATTTAAATGATAACAGATGGGGTATACAATTTACAGTCAATTATAACATCGACAGGATCACTTTCTTAGATGTCTTAGTAACTAGGATTAGTGACCATACATTGGCATCAGAAGTGTACCATAAATACCCCCAATATAACTCCCTTCTCCATGCTTCCAGCTTTCATCCTCCACATATATGCAGAAACATTCCGAAATCACAATTTTTATGCATGAAACGAATATGCTCAAATGATGCCACTTATAAGGTTTATCAGGAAGATCTAACCACCAGATTCAGGAACAGAGGCTACAAAATGGGGAATATCTATAAGGCCAGACTTTGGGTGGCTAATCGTGGCAGTCAGGGCCTTTTGAGATATAGGGACAAGTCGCTGGACAAGGCCGCCACCATCTGACTAGGCGTGTAGTAATGTGTAAAGAGTAAAATCTAATATATGTTAAAGGCACAATTGATGCAGGATGAGGTGACTGTGTAGGTGTCTGATAGGGTTAATGGCTGGAGTTAGTGTGGAAAAGTAATAACAGATATATCCTTTACTAGGTACAGTCCCTCTTCTACTGCTCCCTCCCTGCAAGGTGCACTACAATAGAAGAACCCTGTGCAAGTAAAAAATAAAAGCAAATTCTCTGCTATTCCCATCATACCAAAAGAATGTCAAGGTTACTATCTATCTAGTTTATCTCTTAAAAACTTGCTGAACTGTGTCTAAAGCATTGCCAGTCAGTCCCTAAAGTCCCTTAAATATAATACTTTCCCTTAAAATTGGCTAACTGAAAGAATATGTACAAACTAAACATCCCCTAAAGTTGTTATATTGTAAGAAAAAGTTCTATATGTACTAAAAGAAACTAAACATCCCCTTAAGTTGTTACATTGTAGGCAAAAGTTCTATATGTACTAAAAAAAACTAAACATCCCCTAAAGTTGTTATATTGTAAGCAAAACTTCTTACCTTGCAAGCTAAGGGTCTAGCTATTTTTTGGGCTGGCTAAAGCACTACTCCGCTCGCCCTCGCTACGATCAGGCTCGCTCTGCATCTCACCCTGCCCCCATATCCCACCCACCCCCAGTACTGCTAAATTTATACTTGTATGGTCACACCCCTTTTATTTACATCCAACCACCATCTCACACATCATCAAGGGTCACTCCCCTCCTAAACCCAGTCTTCTCCTTCTCTTCTTACAATACCATGTTCAAATTATAATCCTTTAAAAGGTATCACCTACCCACAAAAGTATCACTAACAAAGCCACTACTCTTTTGCCTACTAGCTGTAATGCTCACTCTATACCTCCATTTCTCTTAAGAAAATCAGTACTATCTAGGATTCCACTACCCAAAGTACCAAACCTCTACACCAGACCTTTCTTATGAAGTACCTCATTTAAACATCCCCCTCTTATCTAACTCCTCTTCTCCTGTATCCTGTCACCCTATTAGATTCAAAAATTTCAACCCCAGAACCAAACAATATCAAAATCTATTAAATAAACTTCTAAAACTCTTAGTCAGTCTACACTATACCCTGTTGACCATTGGAGACATTCACCCAAACCCTGGCCCAACCACTGCTGTGGACACTGACTCCCAAGCTTTCAACCCCAATAGCACTATACCACTAAGCAGGCCCTCTAGTCCACTCCTAGCCTTTCACCTAAATATCCAAAATATATACAACAAAGTCCACAACCTACATGCCCTCTTAGATGTCCATTCCCCAGATATACTGTGTCTCACTTGAAACCTGGCTAAAGCTCACAACTAAAGACATTGGGGTTCTACTGCCGAGATATAACATAATAAGAACTGACTGCTGTACTAGAAAGGGAGGTGGGGTAGCTGTAATTTATAAAAATACACTAAAGGTTACTAGAGAACCCCTACTACCACCCAGTTTTGAGAAAGCTGAAATGCTTACTACCAAACTACAAATTAACAATAACAAATATATAAATATTGTCTGTATCTATATTCCCCCAGGCTATAACACTAACATCCTAGAAGATATACTCCACTGGTTAACCAACAACCACCCCCAGGAAACCATTGTGCTTGGAGATTTCAATATAGACTGTAACTCATAGTCCTTAGAATCCCGTTCCACCCATATAAATTTATATGGGTTTACACAAATTATATCCTCCCCCACTAGGATCAGTAAACCCAATAAAAAAGAAAGCATCTTAGACTGGATACTTATTAATAGTCATCCACATATGTATAAAGGTGGGACCCTCCCTGATGACCTCAGTGATCACTCTCTAACCTTTATCATCAGACATAAAACTGATGATCCCCTCCAGCCCACTCACAAAACAATTAGAAACAATAAGAACTTTAATCCAGCCAACTTTTAAAATGAAATAAAAGCATGTAAATGGTCAATCCTAAAATGGCTGCCACTTGATGAAGCTGTAGTATTCTTTAATACTAAATTTCTTGCCATACTTGACTCACACGCCCCCACACATATCATTAGAACTAAAACAAAAGCTGCACCATGGCTTACAAAGGATACCAAAATGAAGATCAAACTTAGAAATAAAATATGGGCCACCTGATGTGACACCAAAGCCCCTCTAGACCAATTGAGATATCGTCATCTTCATAATGACACAAAAAATCCATTCTGCTAGACAAAAAAAAATACTATTATAATCTTCAACAAGGACACCAAAATAAACTTCAAAAGTTTTGGGCAGGTATAAATAAACTCCTCCATCCAGGACAATCCACCATTCCTACCCCTTCCACTTCTACCCATAAATCTCCAGAAGAGATTGCCAACACCTTTAACAGCTTTTTTACAGAGACTGTCCAGACCCTTGCTAGCCAGCTAACACCGACAAGCACTAATTCCATCATAACCTCACCCGCTACCCATCTCCCCTTAAGTTTCCAACCAGTCCCTATCCCACTTATCCGTTCCCTGCTTAAAAAACTAAAACCAGTCACCCTATCTGCAGATCTTCTATCTGCAGTGTACCTACAAAAAGCTGCAGATGTCATAGCTTATCCAGTCTCAATCTTGATCAATAGAACCATATCTGAAGCCTCCACCCACTCCATTTGGAAAACTTCAAATGTCATACCACTCCACAAAGGTGGCAATTCGACAGAACTATCAAATTATAGACTCATTGCCATACTTTCACCACTGGCCAAAATATTGGAGAAATGTATTCATAAACAACTCTTGTACTATCTCATACACAACAATCTGCTGGCTTACTCTCAGCATGGCTTTAGGCCACACCATAGTACCTCCTCTGCCCTCCTCTCTTTCTCCAATATCATAAATAATAACCATAATAACAACAAACTATCCTCAGCCCTATTCCTTGACCTATCCAAAGCCTTTGATATGGTCAACCACCAACTACTCACTGCCACTTTGAAATCCATTTCCTTGAATAACTATGCCATTGAATGGTTTCAGTCCTATCTAAATGGCAGATAACATGCTGTCCTATGGGAAGGAAATTTATCTACTCTACTACCCCTCACCCTTGGAGTTCCCCAGGGCTCTATCTTAGGACCTCTTCTCTTTTCAATCTTTATTAATGACCTTTACTCTGCCATTCCAGATGCTACATGCATACAATATGCAGACG
Organism: Protopterus annectens; assembly: GCF_019279795.1. NCBI lineage: Eukaryota > Metazoa > Chordata > Ceratodontiformes > Protopteridae > Protopterus > Protopterus annectens. The sequence continues at coordinate 1,201,673,947 of NC_056733.1, forward strand.
TTTCCATGTTGATCTGCTCAGCCTCCACCCCATCTGACCTGCATAAGCTGTCCCAGAAAACATTTAACACAGTTGAGAACTAGCTCTCATGCCGTTGTTTGCTCAAGAACCCTAAAAAAAACAAACTACTATTTTTCTCCCCCACTCACAGGTCAACACCACTTTCCTTTAATATTTCTTCTAATAATGGAACTGTTATTTCCCCAGATAATCATACTAAATTCTTAGGGGTAACTACTGATAATAACCTTAAATTTGATGTGCATATCAATCAAACAATTAAAACCATTAATAAAGTACTGTGCTCCCTATATAAAAATAAACCTTTCCTTACCCCACTAGCTAGGACTGCCATTGCCCGCACTCATCTTCTCTCCACCCTTTTCTATGCGTCCTCCATTTTTACTAACTTGAACAAATCTGAACTCTGCAAATTCTCAAGTTGTTATAATCACATTGCTAGATTTGCCACTGGCTCTACTTACAGAACTCACCACTGTCAAAACATTAAACCTCTAGGATGGCTAGAACTGACTAGCTCACTTCAGTACAATCAACTTGTAGTAGCCCACAAAATTCTCAACTAACCAGATAATACCCCTGCACTTAAAAACATAATTTATCCCCACAGGAACACTAGGCCACTGCAATCTTCTAACAAACTACTAATTCAAACACTCAAAACTAACAACTCAGCTGGTGACTCCTTGTTTTCTAACTTGGTAGGCAAAATGTGGAATTCACTTCCAACTGATCTAACACTAGAACCATCACTAAACCAATTCAAGAAAAATCTCAAAAAGTATTTCATGACACACTGGCTTTTCCCCTGCCAGAACCCAGACTAACTCCTCCCATACTATAGTATACAAAACAGTATTGTAAGTAATGCCTAGCTGCTTCTATCTGATTGTCTGTAACCATATAAGATTCAGTTATGTCTGACAGGACTTGCTTTTAATGTTCATTCTTAATGTCAATGTAATGTTTTAATGTTTGGAGCTTTTCTCCTCGGGCCTCCACTGAAAATGGACATGTATCCAGTCGGATTATCCCGGTCAACAAATGTAAAATAAAAATAAATAAATAAATAGTCACTACCTATGGAAGGAACACTGATGTCCTATTAAACAGTGTTCATAATCATTGGAACATCCTTTTAGCAGATGCTAAGCTTTTTGATTTTTTTGGATGATAGATGTCACTTTTCTTTCACGAGAGGAAAGAACCTGGGGTCATTTCTAAGTCATTATAAACATGGATGGAAACGTAAGGTTGACTCCATACAAACAACTCTTATGGGGGACCAGCACATGGGATGTTTTCCCTGTGGTCATTGTACACACTGCAGAAAAGTAAGGAAAACAAGCCAGTTCAGTACTACAAATACTGGCCAAGTATTTCATATTTTCTTTTTTGCTAATTGTCAGATGGACTGGGTGATCTATTTAGTTACCTGTACCTGTTCTGCATTTTATGTGGGACAAACGTCCAGACCACTCAAATTTAGAATTTCTGAACATTATAGTGACATCAGCCACAAGAAGCTTACCAACACTTTATACAAGCACACTGAGGTACACAAGAATGCATCCTTCGATTTTACTGTGATAGAATTACTGGACAAAGGACAAACAAAGGAATACTAAGGAAAAGAAATGGATTATCAAACTGGGAGGTTTGTTTTCACCAGGACTTAATGAGTATCTATAATTTGAAATGTTAATTAATTCATTAAATCAGAGCCTCACCTAGTGGTCATATAAAAAGGAGAACAAGTTTTTATGTCTTAACTGCACTGAAGAAGGCTTTGTAAATTTTATAGCCGAAACTGGTCTGTTTGGTCTCTATTTTTTATTTTTTATACTATGCTTCTGAGCTAGTTTTGGAATAAATATTGAATGCTAGAGTCTGCTGGCTCCCTTTGTTCTGTACTGTTATTATCGATGACTAATTAAAATTTGATACCCATATTCAGCACTGTATCAAAAAGACCAAACAAAAACTGCCTACTCTACAGACATAAAAAATACCTAGCCCCTGACTCTAGGAAGAAACTAGCTCAGGCCTTCCTCCTTCCATGTCTTCTTTATACCTCACCCATCTTTTCACATCTACAGTCTACCCTTTTGGCTAAACTCTGTCAATCATACTATAGTGTTGCAAGATTTACTAGTAACCAACCCTACAAATCTCATCACTGCCATGCACTAAAACAACTCTGATGGCTTTGCTTCCCCCAGCACCTGCTTCACTCCCAGCTGCAAATGAACTCTACTCTTAAAACCCCTTTCCTGTCCTGCTCTATCCTCACTAATATCACATTAACCCACTCCCAGAACTCTCTACAGCTCTGACCAGCTCCTTCTGGACACCTATAAACCAAACAAAAGCATTGATAAACTTCTTTACAAATATAGTATTTCCTATACATGGAACAAACTCTCCCTTACCATCTGAATCATTTCTAACATTGTTGTTGTGTCTAATCTCTTTACATCCAAACTTAAAACTTTTCTCCTAAATGTCAGCACCTGTCACTGCAATGATCCCACTTAAATCCCACCTTACCATCGTATTACCTCTCTCATACTTTTAACACTCACCTATTTCAAGTGTCGTATCTCATTTGCATCCATTTCTTTTTTGTTGATAAAACAACAAAAATAAAGTCTAACTTTTGTACTGCATGTTATGCACATTATTGTAACGTTTATATAAACTTCATCCTCGGGCCTTTTGTACATTTCTAATGTCCTCATGCAAACCACATTATTGTAATGATTTCATAAAATTTCATTGTCAGATGTTTTTCTTTTTGTAACTTTTGTAATGACTGTCTGGAGCTTTTCTGCTTGGGTCTTCCCATATTGTTTAACTCTTTTGGTTCTGGCCTTTAACTGCAAGCATACTTCTTAATTTTGAGTTTGTTAGATATAATCATTGCTAAATGGCATATAACATATGAACATAAAATGATGTAGTAAGACTAAGACAGCTTATTGACTGTGCCTGTTTGTGACATCTACTGTTCCATTCATTCCTTTTCTGTCCCTTGTCATTCTGTTCAAGGTGATCTTGATCCCAGCTTTTGATCTTGTTTCCATAGTTTTCTCTGCAAGTGCAATCCTGGTCTTGCCACTTTTGTCATGAAGTGGTATTTCCTTAAATGATTCTTCATGTATACTCCATTCAGCTACCACCTATAACATCTTTGGTTTATTTATTTTTGCTCTGGAACTCTCATCCAACATTTGATCTCCCATAGTAAAACGCATACATAGGATAGTTCCTCTAGTGTATACATTCTAAGCATGCAATAATTTTCAGAATTCAACTCTTCCATCACTAACACTACTTTGGTTGATCTCATATAGTATGCACCAGATTTACCTTTCCTCATACCTCTCAGTTGTACAAGCTCCTGCAGAATATCCCTGTTTTTACCTAATATCTTTTGCCTTGTGCCACGTAAAATTTTTGATTTTCTGTTAAATCACAGATTACAGTCAGTCATTAATAACAGACATTACACTTTTATACTTCTTACTGTTCAGAAAACACATTTTGATGCAAAACCCACTTTCTATTATTTTTTGAAAGGCTAATTTGAAAAATGTCCTTGACTTTGGCCATTTATCCCCCTTTGCCCCCACCCACACTTATTTGTGGCTTTGTTCAGAATTCTTGGCAAGTAAATTTAGAGCAATGTATTCTCTTCTTTATATGGTCACCATAACTGGATGCATTCTTCCATTTGTGACCTTACTAGTAACCTTTAAAAAAAGATGACCGCAATGCATCTTGACTACATTTAAAGCCTTCCTTCCAATTTGTTGACATGACTGTAAAGTACCCTTTCAGAATGCTGTGCATACATTATTCCACAGGCTATTTTGCTCAATTAGATGTTTTCTTCTTCTGTTCTTGTTAAGATCTTGCTCTAATACCTTATATGCTTTCCTAAACATTCCATCAATAATCTTGCATTAAACCAAACATGCACTTAAAATATCATCCTTAAAACCACTTATGAGCTTGCTGAAGATTAGCTGTAACATCTGTAAGGATTTATCTAGGCTTAGTGTCATCACAGACATATTGCTAGATGATCCATAGACCCGGGGTAACAACTGACACAAATGCACTAAATTGTCTGGTCATGGCACTGAACTTTGCTGTGCACTACCTCTGAGTGTATTTTTGAATATGATTGCCATTTAATATGCACTCAGGCTTGCAGTTCCTTAGCCAAAACTGTGGCAACCTATACATTTTGGAACCAACCCTATATCTTTCATATTTTTAACTGTCATCTTCATGGTAACTGTGTCAAAAGTCTTTACTGAAAAGAGGACCTACCATCTACAATAGAATTTGTCACCTCATTGTTGACTAAGTCAGTGTCAATAGGCCAAAAAATAGCACACTCACGAGACTGTCAAACATCTTACTGTCGATCTTATATCATCATCATCATCTTACATCAGTTTAGGTATACACATATATATACTTTATATAAATATATATATATAAATATATATATATATATATATATATATATATATATATATATATATATATATGCAGACACATGTTATGTTTGTTTTATATATATATATATATATATATATATATATATATATATATATATATATATATGCAGACACATGTTATGTTTGTTTGGATGCTATCTGTTTAGTCAAAAGCAGTTTGTCGACTATACAGATAACTGAATTGTGTGAGAGACTGCACAGCTCACATGGTTGGGGAATATTCCCTTTCCCTGATTTTGTACAAACTCAGAGTTAGTATATATAATTAGCGGGAGGTGTGAGAGGCACAAGGCACAGCCCCCCTCATGGGGACCAAAAAACAATGTGCGTGTGATACACACACACACACACACACACACACACACACACACACACACACACACACACACATATATATATATCTTAGTAGTAGTAGCAGTAATATTATACAGTGTCTCTCTATTTCTCTCTCTTTCTCTCTCTCTCTATATATATATATATATCTATATATATATATATATATATATATATATGTATATATATATATGTGTATATATATATATATATATATATGTTTGTGTGTGTGTATGCAGGATTCTAATAACAATAATCAACAACAATATTAATTGACTCGCAAACAATTGAAAACATTTAACTACCACATTTTATTGCAATACAGTGTCTTAAGCAAGCCATTTCAAATGTAAACTAATTATTTTATATTTGCAGTTAACACAGCTCTTAAAGCCGAACTCCCAAAAGAAAAACAAACCACAAACCACTACAAAAGTACTTGCAAATGTAAATGAATAGCTTTACATTTCCAATTACACATAATATCTGTATCTATCTATATCCATATCTATCTATGTAAAAATCTCTGGTTGCAGAACCATTGCTAAAGGATAATCACTAGGAGTGACACCATAGCTGACAATCCATAGCTTGACTATAGCATCATATGATGAACGTAACCAGTGACACATTCTACAGGAAAATCTACATGCAGGGAAGACATCCAATAGCCAAATGACTCCATCCTTCAGATGAGATCTTAAACATGCACACTTGTCAAAAAGGGTAGGGGTGCTTTATTTTATTTTATTTATTTTACATTTGTTAACCGGGCTAGTCCAACTGGATACATGTCCATTTTCAGTAGAGGCCCGGGGAGTTAAGCTCCAAACTTGGACAATAAAATTAATACAATAAAACATAAGGATACATAAGCAGGATTAAAAGTATTAACAGTACATGTAAACAGGTTATTATAGAAAATGTACAGTGCACAATACAAGAATAAATAAAGGAATGGAAATACAATCAGAGTAGTCAAGAGAAATTAGTAACACAGTTTAAAAAGGAATAGAGTTGCTTAATGATTATATGGGTTAGGCAGAGTAGAGTATATAGAGGCACTTTGACTAGTCAGGTTTAGAGCATTGACATAACCATTGTGTTTTCAGGAATACTTTCAATTTGTTTTTGAAACAGGATAATGAGGAAAGTATGGAGAGTTCATTTGGAAGGAGGTTCCAGGCTTTTCCAACTATGTTAGAAAAAAGGGAGTCACCAGCTTTGTTGTTTGTTTTGCTGGTATGTACTAGAAGTTTCTGAGAAGACCTTAAGGATTCCAGGTTTTTATAGGGGGTGATTAGTGTTGAGAGGATAGGTGTTTTTGAATGTTTGTAAAGAGTGTTGTGGGCTATAGTAAGCTGATGGAATTTAATTAGATTTTGAAGTTCAAGCCAACCTAGCTGTTTTAAATTAAGGCAGTGATGGGTTCTAAATGGATTTCCAGTTGCAAATCTAGCTATATTGTTGTAGGACATTTCCAATTTGTTGAGATTATTTTTTGAAAGGTTAGTAAAGATGGTTGAGGCATAAAGTAGAGAGGAGATTAGATGAGTGTGTGCTATTGTGGTTCGAGCTGAAGGTAGTAGAAAGGATTTTATCCTATAGAGAGAGCCTAGCTTTTTATTGACTGTTTTTATAGTATTATTAATATGGATGTCAAAGTTTAGATTATTGTCAATGGTGACTCCTAATAGTTTTGTGGATGGGTCTGGGGATATAATGGTATTATTGGTAGAGTTTACTGAGAAATGCAATGGAGGGGATTTCTTAGTAGGAGAGAAGAGGAGGAGTTTAGTCTTTTTGGGGTTAAGGAGAAGGCATCTATGTGTGAACCATTGCTCAACTATGTTAAATACTTGTTGGGTCAGATAGAGAAGTTCAGAAGGGGAGGGGGCTGAGCATATCAGAGTAGAGTCATCTGCATATTGTATGCATGTAGCTTGGGGGATGGCAAGGTGAAGATCGTTGATGAATATGGAAAAAAGTAGAGGTCCAAGGATGGAGCCCTGGGGGACTCCGAGGTTGACTGGGAGATAAGTAGATAGAGACTTGTGCCATAGTACAGCTTGTTGTCTTCTATCCAGGTAGGACTGGAACCACTTTATGGAGGATGTATCTAGTGACAGGGATTTTAGTATTGTGATGAGAATTTGGTGATTTACCATGTCAAATGCTTTAGACAGGTCAATGAAAAGGGCAGAAGAGATTTTGTTAAGGTTGCGGTTGTTGTTAATACAATCTGTGAAGGAGAGAAGGGCAGTTGTAGTGCTATGTGAGGGTCTAAAACCATGTTGACAGTTGGCTAGTAGGTTATTATGCATTAGATGGTCAAGTAATTGTTTATGAATGTATTTTTCCATAGTCTTTGCCAGAGGTGAGAGAAGGGCAATGGGGCGGTAATTGGAGAGTTCAGTGGATTGCCCTCCTTTGTGGAGGGGGATAATATGGGATATTTTCCATAAACTGGGGATAAAACTTTCAGTAATCGTCCTATTGATTAGGATGGAAATGGGATAGGCAATAGCTTTGGCTGGTAGTTGTAAGAATTCCGCAGGTAGTTGGTCTGCAGAGGGGGAGCATGGTTTCAGTTTCTGTAGAAGGGTTAGAATATATGATGTTGGGACAGGTTGTAAATGAAAAGTAGGGGGTAAGGTTGATTGTTTGGAAGGTAGAGTGAAGTTGCTAGGTGATAGTTGACTGGCTAATGTTTGTATAGCATCTGTAAAAAAGGTGTTAAAATCATTGGCTATGTTCATTGGTGTTTTATGTTCAGAATTTAGAGGATTTGGAGCAGTGGATTGTCCTGGGTGGAGTAGTAGTTTAATACTAGACCAACATTTTTGTGGTTTATTTGCATGGGCTTGTTGGGATTGGAGGTAGTAGTTCTTTTTGTCAGTTATTATAGCTTTCTTAGTTTCATTTCTTAGTTGCCTGAATGTTTGTTGGTCTATAGGGTTTTTAGTTTTTCTCCATTTTGCCCAATGTTTGTTTCTAACATTTATTAACATTTATATTTATTTTGTACACTAGAATTCAAACTTTAAATCAATTATTTATACACTTTTTAATAGTCATACTTAAAAGTATTAGAACATTATCAACACAGAAAAACTTAAATAATCAATTATATTTATTTCATTCATTTTTCTTTTATATTTACCCTCTATCTCCCATCCTTTCTTCCACAACCATCTTCCTATTTAAGCTTCTTGCTCTTTTTTATTACAATTTCTCACATCATTTTTCCATAGCACCAATATTGTCATAAACAGTACTTTACCATCTTTGTCAGTATGGCATTTCTTTACTTTATTATGCTTCCCATATAATATCATATTCATATTTATATATTCAAATCCTTCACATCTATATTCATTTTAAAGTGTTCTTAAAATTTGTCATACTTTTTGAAATCTAGCAAGCAATGTTTTCTTGTTTCTTCTTCCTTACAATCAGTGTGTTTTCTTTTCTCTATCCATCCATCCATCCAGAGCCCATTTTCCCATTTTTACACATTGGGCCAGGGAGTCATTACCACAGTGACAATCAACTACAGCCAAAGTTCACACCACTGGGTGAATACTCCGTCTCCTTATATTTCATATTCCTTTTCATCTGTAAATTGTCTAATAAAATTTCCCACAAAAAATCCTCTGCTTCATAAAAAAATTCAAACCTTTTTTCTTATGTCTTCTAAAATTTTCCAGGAGGCTAAAATTTTTTTATTTGTTCCAGTATCTCTCTCCATTGACTTACTATACTTTCATACTCACCAAGTATCACTCCAAAAATATGTATTTCTTTTCTTGTAAATGTATTCTACTTTCATCCTTTGTCATATAAAGTGTATCATTCCACCACATCTTTTTCCATTACACCATCCTTCATCCATTCATTTCATATTTTATATTATCTTTACTCATTTACTTAGAACACTCATAATGTATACATATTATACTGACACTGACTCATCCCTACCATCTTTTGTCATCTGCCCTGTTGTTCTATTACTATATCATTTTCTAAATAAAATCCTAACTTTTTCAGATATTTTTCAATTTCTATTCTTCTTGAACATTCATGTCCTCTTTTTCCTTTTCTTTTCATGCATTTTCACTAGAAAATTTTCTTTCACCCCCATAGTATCTTCTTGTTTGCATTGTCTGTCTCCTTTGTCATCTAAGGTAGCATCCATACTTCTTTCCCTCATTCTTAATTTTCTTAAATAAAGGGAGAGCTCCTCTTTCTTTTCTTTCATAAAAAAACAACTTTGTCTATATAATATAATTTTAACCTTTCTCGTATTATTTCCATACATCTGTTTATCTGTTTCCCTTATTTTGTCACTTCCTTGTTCAATCTCTTTTTCACAATTATGCATTTTTATATTTATTTTATTTTTTATTTTTTGTTCTTCTTTCTTCTTCCAAATATATATTTTTATACTTCTGCTTATACACTATCCACTACTGTGGCCAATTTCATAAAATATTGTCACTATATAACCAATTTTAGTCTTAAACCCCAGCCCTTTTATATGTCCATTCTACCTTCTTTCCTGCTTTTAAATTTCCATGTTTTATTAATTCCCTTGACATCTTAATATACTGTGCTGTTTTTCCATTTTCTTTCTCCAGGTTGCATTTAAAATATCCTACCATAACTACTGACATATTTGCTAACCCTTTTGTTTTATTTCTGCAAACTGTTTTCTCTCCATCATATTAGTATTTGCATAAATCACTATTAATCTTATGCTTTTTTGTCTCATTCTAATAACAAATATAATTACCCTTCCTGATACTACTATTGTTATACCTAAATTCTTATTTCTTCATTTTTATAAGAATTTTTATTCCAAAACATGTCTCATTTTCTACTGGTCAAACCATATGCCCACCTCCCGTACAGCCTGTATTATTTTCCTTTTCTTTGTTACATCTGATATCTAGCAAGAAAAAAACATCAGTTTTTATTTTTTAAATCATGCCATCACCAACAAATCTTTTATATAATTTCTAATAGTATTCACATTTAACGGCAAAATTCTGTTATCTTTTTTTTCCATTTTTAAGTGTTTGACTTCTATATTTTATTTTTATTTTCCTTCTCCTAAGTTACCCATCAATTGATTTTTTACTATCATGTGCTTATTCTTCTCTTCCTGTGTCCATTTCTCCCTTTTTTTCCTCTTTGCTTTTTAAAATTGTAAATCTGATCTCTTCCTGTATACTAATAACCTCACATAGGTTCATAGGTTCATAGGTTCGTACTAGGCTATCTGCCCTAGGGCATTTATAAGCCTAGCCAGAGTGTATGTGGCTTACACCACCCCTTAGGATGAGAATACTATGCCCTTTTAGGGTTTGCTTTACTATGCATCTGTCTAGTAGTGACAAAGAGATGACCCCCGGGGTAAACCTACGATCTCCCATCCACTCGTCGAGATTTCTCTTGAATAGAGTCAGTGAGGGGCTCTGCCTAATATGGACTGGGATTCTGTTCCAGAGTGTAGGGAGCCTCTGGGTTATGAATCTGTCCCTCCAGCACGTTCTATTTATTTCTGTGTTGAGGTTTAAGTCACTTGTTCTCGTGGCTCTGATGGATTTGGATTTTCTGAGGTGGAGCATGTCCATTAATTCAGGATTGGACATGGCCTTGTACGTCAGGCACAGATCACCTCTGAGTAGGCGGTATGCGACTGAATAGAGCTGGAGTTTTTTCAGTCGGGCAGCATATGACATATGCTTAAGACCCTTTATCCTCTTGGTGAGGAACTTTTGGGGTCTTTCCAACTGCTGCAGGTGTCGGGTGAGATACATCCCAAATGGGGCATTGTACTCAATCATTGGCCTGATAAGAGAAGAGTACAGGGCACAATGACCTCTCTTGATCTAGATGTGAAACCCTTCATGATAAGGTGGGCAATATAGAAGGTCTTCCTAACCACTTTGGCAATGTGAGTGTCAAATGAGAGGTTACTGTCAACCTGGGTCCCTAGGTCCCTGATTACCTCTTCCGTACTTAATGGATTACCGCCTATGTGGTAATTTGTCGGTACCTTGTTTTTCCCAAAGGGTATGACTATACATTTTTTGGCGTTTAGCTTAAGGCCATGGCTCTGGCACCAATTATCCGTTTCTATGATGCCTCTCTGAAGGATGTTTGTGTCCGCTGGAGTATCAATTATGGCGCCCAGTTTGCAGTCATCTGCGAACTTTGTCAGCCACAATCCTCCTATGTTTGCCTGTACCTCGGAAAAATAAATGCCGAACAAGAGGGGTCCCAGGACTGAGCCCTGTGGGACACTGCTTGTGACTGGCTTAGAGTCTGACATAGCTCCAGCAACTCTGACCCTGTGGGTTCTGTCCTTGAGCCAGTTTGCAACCCATCTTGTGACATATGGGTTTACATTTAAGCTGGTGAGTTTGTCTATGATGCCCAAGTGGGGTATTGTGTCAAAGGCTTTTGCAAGGTCAAGGTAGGCTGTGTGAACTGCCTTTCCCTCATCAATGGCCTTAGTGACTGTTTCAAAAAAGTCGACCAAGTTCAGAAGGCAGGATCTGCCCTTGACAAAGCCAAATTGGGTAGGATCCAATGTCTGTAGGTCCCCAATGTCTTTGTTTATGAGTTCCATAATGATCCTCTCCATAGCTTTGCAGACCAGGCTCGTCAGGCTTATGGGGCGGTAATTTCAGGGTCCGTAGAAGCACCGCCTTTGTGAAGTGGGACCACTGTTGCCGTACGCCACTCTTTGGGTACGTATCCTGTGGTAAGGCTAAGATTAAACAGCAGCCTTATGTGTGGGTTTAGTTCCTCTTGGAGTTCATGTAGCACACAGCCCGGGACACCATCCGGTCCCATTGATGCTGTGTTTTTAGCTTTAGAGAGGGCGGCTCTCACCTGGGCATTTGAGATGTTAGGGAGGCTACACTCTGCTGGGATAGTTATTTCTCCTTTTGGGGGGGGGAGGAGAAATTTGCACTGAACCTGTCTGCCAGAATGTTGGCAATGTCAGTGGGTTCAGTGTATTTTGTGTCATTTTGGACTAACTCTGAGCATATCTGGGAGGTTCCACCCAGGTTTCTAACATAGCTAAAGAAGGCCTTGTGATTGTCTTTTGTGTCATTTGCGATTTTTCTCTCAAAGTTGGCCTTGGATGATTTTATGAGTGATCGTAGTTTTTTGCTAGTACTGATCAGAGATGCCTTTCCTTTCAGGGATTTTGCTCTGTCATGTAGTAGCTTCCTCCTTCTGTTGTAAAGTTTGTTTATGGCTGGGGTCCACCAGACCGGTCGCCTGCCTTTGGGGGAATGGGTCTTGGTTTTATTTGGGATTGCATGATCCATGCATTCTTGAAGGTGCCCATAGAAGGCATTTGCAAGGGATTCAGCAGTGTGGGTTGTGGTTTCCACTGGCCCAGGGGCCTTGAAAGATACCACTTCAGTCTTAAGAAGTGTGAAGTTTGCTTTTGAGAAGTTCTTCACTGTGGTCTTTTGTGCAGGGGGTGTGGGCGGGATGTGGATTTCCAGTGAGATTAATTTATGGTCTGATCTTACCAAAGAGGGATGTACTTCCGGTGTGGAGCATTTTGTCCCCATGTTTGTGATGATCAAGTCTAGTATATTGTCTCCTCTTGTGGGAATGGTGACTAGTTGTTCCATTGCATTTGAGTTTATGAATTCTAAGAACCTTTGGGCTAGAGTGTTGGGGCTTGAGTAATGTTCCCAGTCTATGTTTGGGTAGTTGAAGTCTCCCAAAATGATGGTATTTGGAGAGACATTCATACTCTCCAGTGTCTTCAGAAAGGCTGAGTGGGGTTCCTGAGTTTGAGAGGGTGGTCTGTAGCATGCTACAAACTGTAAGGCAGTTTTGCCTATGGTTAGTTGCACCTGGATAGTCTCCGATGCTTCGTGCGTTGCCACTAACCTAGAGGTGTGGGTATCTTTGATGAAAATGGATACTCCCCCTCCTTTTGTGGTTCTGTCCAAGTTTTGGGGCCAGAAAGCATGATATGAGGTACAACCTGATAGTGCTGGGGTGCTCTCAGGAGCCTTGAACCAGGTTTCAGTCACTGCACAGACATCGATGTTCTCCATACTGAGAAGGGCTTGAGGCGTGCATCTTGAGGTTTAGACTTCTGGCATTGAGCAGCATTACCCTTAGTTTTTTCCACTTGTGTTTTCTAGGGAGGTAGGTTTGTCATTTGAGCCTTGCCTAAAAAAGGCACTATGGGGGTGGCAAGAGCCTTGGCCAATATCCGGAAGCCCAGGGGTGACAGGTGCAAACCATCCCTTGCGAAGCAGCATGGCTTGTCAAGCATGTCATCCCAAGCAGACAGACACTGGATCCCCTTAGAATGACACCAGTAATTAAGCCAATTGTTAAAACTGATCATTTTGTCTTTGTACTGTGGCATCATTCTTGGTGAGGGTAAGATGCTGCTCAGGGTCAGGGTCATCCCGGCCTGGGCTACATAATCAGAGAGCTCCTCTATGTCTCTTTTCATGTAGTCCAGGGAGGTACGTCTCAGGTCGTTTAAACCTGCATGTACAATGACTGAGTCATATTTGTACTTGCTGTGGAGTGACCTGAGTGCTTGTGTTATGTGGCGGATTCTAGCTCCTGACAGGCAGCTTACTGTGACCCTCTCCTTGTTCAGTCTGGTGAGCGAGACGTCAGTGTGCCTAACTATGGAGTCACCTATTACAAGTGTGTCTGGCATGTTGTTTGGCCTTAAGGGCTGTGACTGTTTAGCACACTGACTTTGTGAACTATGTGTTGCATTTGCTATGTCTTGAGGTGGTGGTTGCTTGGGTGTCTGCTTTGGAGGCCTCTGTTGTTTTGGTAGAACTATTTCTTCTCAGACTTCCACCTTCTATTTCAACATCTTCTGTGATAATATCGTCTACTCTTTGTCTTTCTTCTGAGATTTTGTCTTCATCTACGCCTTCCTTTTCCCTTTTCTAAAATGGGAAGTCAGACCAGAGGTCCAAATTCTTTACATTTCCTACAAAAAGGCTTCCATTTTTTTCAATATGTCCCTTCTCCCAACATTGGTCACACATTTGTTTGTTATAGTTTTGTACTTAATCATTTTCATCCTCATGAAATTAACATGATCTCTATCAGATGAATTAGTAATCTAGTGGAAGATTTTTTTTTTTTTTGCTATTGTAAAAAAATGATAATTATGTAACCTTTTATATTTTGTGTGTTAATAATGTTGCTTGAGTGCTGTTATTAATTTGTGGAGCTTTTCTCCCCCGGCCTCCATTGAAAATGGACATATATCCAGTCGGACTATCCTGGATAAGAAATGTAAAATAAAATAAAATAAAATAAATAAATGTGTTGGTTTGCCCCATGTACTTAACAAATCCCCTATTATAATTCATAGTTGTTCTATTTGAAATATGCTGAATTTTCCCATCCTGAACATCAGTTGTATTCATACTTCCCAATCCTCAGTCCATATATTTCTTTTATCACATATTGTTTTAACATCATGTACTTTACTACATAGTGAAAAATGCAGTTTTAATTCATGCTCATCTATATCTAAAGTCCTAAATAGCACATTTATTTTCTTTTTTTTTAGATGTAGTTCCCATCTCTGAAATAAATAGCCTTTCCATAGTGCTTCTGTATTTCTGTTTTCAGGCTCAGTCATAATTTTTTCCAGCAAGTTAAACTCCCAAATGAATTAATGCTCTTATGTCTTTAATATTAAACCGTATTGGCAAAGCAATGCTCTCCACAGTGCTTTATCTGTTACCACTGGCTGTCTTCTCTATGGGTGCTGATTAAGTTCAAAGAAGATTTACAAGGCACATACCAGCTATTAAAAGACTATATTACAAGGAGAGATATATCGGAGATAATGTATTTACACTGCATTATAGGTACTATGGGTCAAGTCAACTTTGCCCTACTCAGCATAAACAAATGATTTGAAGAGGACTTTATTAAATTTATTAATAATGGCCAAATATTTCCTTTCCCTGTGAGAAAATTTACTAAACTGAACTTTCACTAAAGTGAGTTCAATGAGCAGATTTAATAAATTTAAAGTTGAGTCCTATTAAACTCACCAATAAGTATTTGAATTTAAATTTCAAAATTTCTTTTACCAGAATGACAATGGGATTCACATTTGTTACATAGGCTATTTCCAGACTTTGGAATAATATTCAATGGAAAATAAAGCTATATAAAAATAATCACTTGTTTAAAAGTCAGTTACATCTGTGGATGGAAGATGGGGGTCTATGATCCTAATTTAGCAGAGTTCATGTCTTAATATGGTCTTTGTCCTAAAACACTGGGAATAGAACTTACAATCTTATACCATAATGCTTATAAATATGTTTACAAAGCTTTCTCTCCATCTTTTCAATGTAGAAATACTATCAGGCCAAACAAGTTGCTACATGTGCTATTCCTGGACTATTACAACTAGCCCCATTTATGCACAGTGTCCTTTGTAAATGCTGAAAAATGACATAAGAAACTCAAGTGATAAACCTACATTCTGGACAAAAAAAAACACATGTATACATTTCATTAGGTTTCTGTGCATTAACTCACATCCTCATATTTGGAACAGAATCACTCTCTATCAAGCTTTTCATGTTTCTTGTTCCTTCATTAATGAAGATGAGTCAGTCCATTGCCCAGACATGCAACTAAATCTGTGTCCCCAAAAAACCTTTCAGTTGTTATAGGTTTGCAATGCTGTCACTATCTGAATTACAGGGAATAACCATAGTAAAATTATATCTCTGATAATTACCATTATGAATGAGATACCAGTAACTATTATCTAACAATCTTCTTCTTCTTCTTCTTTCGGCTGCTCCTGTTAGGGGTCGCCACAGCAGATCAACTGTGTTCATTTCTTCCTGTCCTCTGCATCTTGCTCTGTCACACCAACCACCTGCATGTCCTCTATCACCACATCCATAAACCTTATCTTAGCCTTCCTCTTTTCCTGTTACCTGGCAGCTTCATCCTTAGCATCTTTTTCCCAATATACTCTGCATCCCTCCTCAGCACATGTCTAAACCAACGTAACCTTGCCTCTCTGGCTTTGTCTCCAAACCTTCCAACCTGGGCTGACCCTCTAATATACTTATTCCTAATCCTGTTCATCCTCATCACACCTAGTGCAAATCTTAACATCTTCACCTCTGCCACGTCAAGCTCTGACTCCTGCCTTTTTGTCAATGCCACCGTCTCCAACCCATATAACATAGCTGGTCTCACTGCCCTCTTGTAGATGTTCTCTTTCACTCTTACTGGTACTCGTCTGTCACAAATCACTCCTGACACTCTTCTCCACCCATTCCATCCTGCCTGTACTCTCTTCTTCACCTCTCTTCCACACTCACCATTACTATTATCTAACTAATAACTATTATCTAACAATACTGATATATATTTACTGATCCTGTCTGCCTCCCCCTTAATATATTGACATACTTGAAAAAAAATCATTAGTTTTTATTAATGATTCTCTCATTAACTGGTCTTTCACTACAATTTTCATCATATAAAAGGTGTAGTGGGCTACAAAAATGCAATCAATTATTACTAAAAATGAGACTGAGATAAACATACAATATAAATCCATTTGCTATAAAATTAACTTTCTCTTCCAAAATAGGAAATAGTTTGATTTGAAAAGACATGAGTAAATCTTAAAACAATCTGTATTGTTTTTTAAACTACACCAAATTACTGAAGCTGGTTTCATCAACTTTCCATAAAAAAAAATAATAATAATATAAAAAAGACACATGTACATACAAAAACTGTTTCAAAAAATTCACTCTTAAACAAAACCGTTTTCTCCCAGTCCTTGAGAACATTTGCAAAAATGGGAGAAACAGCCTCTCCCATGACTACTCCTGTACTTTCTTGATAATATTTGTCCTAAAATAAAAATATATATATATATTACTCCTTAATATTAATTCAGGAAAAGTACTGGCCACCATTAATTTCTAAACTGGCTTGGTTTCAAAAGACTTGCTCTCAGACAGTGTAAGTGAACACTTACACTGACAGCAGGCTGAGAGCAGGTCTTTTGGAATCTTGCCACCAGTGTAAGCTTGTTTATAGATCGGGTAAGTCACTTAGACTGAGAAAAAAATCTGTTGGAATCAGGGCAAGCTTGCACTGAAAGCATGTCTTTTGGAATCTGGCCCACTGTTTTTTAAGAACTTATTTTTATCATAATCTACCCCTATAGTTTGTGGAATATGTGTACAATGAAGCAGAATCAACCTTTACTGCCATTAAAATCTGACCCAAATGATCCAATATTTTCACATTTGCAATTCTTTTTAAAATGCCTGGAATTTTCAGTGTAGGAATCTACATTTTCTATGGAAAACTTGTTTTTTTTTTATATACCACATACATTGCCATGGTCTCAGTCTTAGATCCTTCCCTGATACTGTTTGTTTAAAAAGTGGGTTTAACCTATGTTGATGTACTTCTGGTATTCCAAAAAGTACACCAATTCTCAGATGAGGGACCTCCAAAAAAATATATATAAACATAGTAATCATAACTTGTTCCGACATATCTAATCTTAATAAATTAGCATTTATATAGGAATCAGAACTATTTGTCAATGTCACTTCTACCTACAAGTCTACATTATTTGTCTGAATTATTCTTTGCTGGCAAGCCTTAGCTTTTATTATTACCACCACCACCAACTCCATCAGTTTTCATATAGCTATATTTGTGTTCAGATTTAAACTTCATCAGAATTTGCTTCAACAGTAGGTTTAAATTATGGAACTTATTTAATGCTGGCTCATTTAACACGTAGCTAATCTCTACATAAAATTTTCAAAAGGCAAAATGTCTGGTAATAAAGAGGGTTTAAATAAACTCTTCATTCTAAACAAACCACTAGAAATGGCAGTCAATTTCATGTTGCTTAAAAATACATCACAAATGTAATCTCATGATATATAACTTTAAATACAATAACATTTTTTATAATATCCACCCTATCTGCTGGCATAAAAGATATGCATTTTAAGAACATCTAGTTCAGGTTCTGGAAATATCCTGTCACTCAAATTTAAAATATTGAAACATTTACTTAAATCTTTTAGCTGTGGAACTTCAGCATCCACTAGTTTAACAACAGAAGTGCTGTACTCCCTGTTCTTCATCTACTACCTCTTTCCCAAAGTGTTTTCCATCCTTTTGAGGATTCCAATATGGGTTTCTGAGCCCATTTGGCATTCTTTCCCCTTACTGGCTATTCTGAAGAACCACACTTGTTTGGAAACCGTCTCTTCTTCAAGCAACCGATCCAAATAAGTATCCAGGCCCTGCAGAACGTCCAATTTCTTCAACTAAATACAGAAAGGTCTCAGTGTGATGCATGCTATGAGGAGGAACCTAACTAGCAGATCAAGACTTAAACCTCAGATTTCAACTTTTCACTGGATATCCTTTACCTTAACTATATGTTAATTTGTCTCAGCTTATTTTTTTCTGTTTTTTTTTTTTTAGCTTTAATTGTCACTTCATATCTGGAAACACGGGAAACAGCTATTTCAATTTCTACTTTGTTGCAGAGGTAATATGGATATTCAGTGATTCTCTTATACACATTGTCCACAGTCTGTCTCATTTCATAAAGTTCATTCTTTTTGTATTGAACAGCTCCATCAACTAAATTCATGTTTTATCAAAAATATAAACCACTTCATTGTCCAAATCAGTAATTTAAATCTGACAACTTTATAAGAGTTGTCAGTGCAAGGTTTGCTGACTGTATCTGATAACTTGTCTTAAGTCTTGAGATACCCACATCACATCACATTCTGAATTAAAAGTATACAAATTTAAATTATTAATATCATCATAAATGTTATCAGTCTCAAGTAACCTTAGATTACATTTTGGGAATATCTATTGCCTGGTGTAGTCTTCCACCTAAAGCTAAGAGAAAAGTAAACCTAATGACCCAGCAGTAGCTTATTACTAATTTCTTCAACAAGGGTAACACAATTAGTTAAAATAGCATCAAATATATTGCTACTTCTAGTTAGTTGTTCTGCCTACTGAAAACATTTTTGTTGACAACAATGATCCAAAAAATCTTGTTCTAGATTCGAAACTGAATTGCAGTTTTGTTAATCAATGTTTGGGCATTTTAAGTCATCTAACAATATTACTTTATGATATGATGAAAAGATACAAATGTTCTTTATGACCTCACTGTGCTTAGATCTATTTATAGAAGGCCTCCTATAACATAATATTATGTGAACTGTTTCAGATTTTTTGCTGTCCTCTACATCTGTGGGCGAAGATTCCAAGAGTGTATTAAATCAACTTGGCTTGAAGAGACTCACACACCAATAAAAGTACTCCCGTTCCATCTTTATTCCCTGTTATACACTCACATTTAGCAAAACCAAGAAGGTTAAGATAGCTCAAACCCCATGATTTAGCAATAGCTAAGAGAAATTGTCTCATATTGTAATATAAGAAAATAACTCATGGCACTTATTCCCTAGTCTCCTAGATTTGCACAAGTATGCCTTTAGATTTGAATAAGGTCTTCAAATAGTGACAGTGGATGAGCCAGAGGGGTGCAGTTTTCTAAAAGAGTAAGTAAATGACTTTCAACTAATCTGTGCACATTAGCTGTCCCTCTGGAACTTCAGATGTAGTCAGTCTGATAAACAGAATTCTCTAATCCCACAAAATGCTTCCCAATAAGTAAAAGTACTGATATTGTAGGTATAGACATTGAATGCAGCCATGCAATAAACAGAAGGACCCTAGCATAAGCATAATTGTTAGTTAGGCATACAGCTGACTGCAAAACACTTGGTAAATTCAGGTATGCAGTTCTGAAAATTATGCTTAAAATTTGAAGGGGAGGCCAGTGTAAATGATAATAGAAAAGAAGAAACTTGTTTGGCAGCTTCGGCTGAACACAGCCACATACCCTCCACTTAACAATTATATTTCAAATAGTATTATTCTTAAATAACATGCTGCTAAGTTTTAATTAATATTTTTAACATTTTTTTATATTTTCTGTTTTCATTTGAAATGGGAATGGTATCAGTTATTGGCCCCCAGGGAAGGTTCCAGAGTCAAATCATTTTAAACTGAAAATTATTAATGGTTTTATAAAAAAAAATGAAGTTTTCTATTTTGCATCTTGCAATATTTTTCTCTAATATTTTTGAAGTACTGTTTATGTCTATGTTTATGTATCTAGCATATAATAATTATGTATGTATGTATTTATTTATTTATTTTTAGCATTTAATTTTATATTGTTGGATAGTAAATTCTTGTCACTGGAAAATAGACTGTAGTCATATGACTAGAATGTTATTTACTGATTAACTGATGGAGATTGGATAGGGTCTGAAGAACTCTGAAATATTTTTGTTAGGGACAAAAGAGCTAAACCTTGTCATTTTTAAATTATATTTAAATGACTATTGCATCGTTTGGCTGAGGAGTCATTTCTGTCTGTGATTAGTGGGTAGCAACTGCAATCATTTCTTTGTGTTTAATGGGCAGTTGATTTGTTGTGATTATAACTGCAATCATCCCAGCACCAAGATTGTATTATTTCATTAAACATTATTTATACTTTTTAGTTTCATGTATATCTATGATATTCAAACTTTAGTTCTTCATGTGGTTTATCAGGATTTGCCATAAATATTTAGGTCTACAGTATATAATACTGTGACTGTATCTATTTCTATTGTCTTACAAATTCCAAATTATTTGTGTTGTTTTTGAAACCTATAAACTAGCAGATGGTGTAATTGTAAATCTTTCTTTTTTAAGTCACTCATTTTCCTCCTCAATTGTTAAAACAGAGTCTGTTAATATCAAAATTTCATCAAGAATGCTTCTAAGTAAATTGGAGACCTGACCCTAATTGCTGCTAACTCTATATTTTTTTCAGGTAATATGCATCTGCACTGTTTTAAACTATCAAGGTGGGAGAACTTTCCCTAGTGCCATAAGTCTTGGAAAATTGTTCACTGTAATGCCTATATAAGGGTCATTAACATATTTTTGTTATTACCATCAGCACCATCAATTTTATATACCTGCATTTGTGTTCTGATTTTAACTTGATCAGCATTTGGTTTTCTGGTATGTTTAAATTATAGAACATATTTGTTGTTTGCTCATTCAACACATGCCTAATATCCTGTGTACATAAAATTTTAAAATTAATAATGTCTGGTAATAAAGGGCAATTAAACTCCTCTTTCTAAACAAACCATCAGAAATGGCAGGCTTAAGTTCATTTTGCTTAAAAAATATATTTTAAATTTCATCTACTAAGATATAATTTTAAACCCAACAAAATGTTTGTAATATTCAACCTATCTGTTGGCACAAAGGAAAAGCCTTTTTTAAGAACAAAAAGTTCAGGTTCTGGAAATATCCTATTAGTCAAATTTAAAATGTTGAAACATTTGCTGGAATATTTCAGCTGTGGAATTCAACTCCTATTAATCTAACAATTGAAGTGCTTTCCTCCATGTTATTCATCTGCCACCCCATTCCCAAAAAGTATCCCATCTTGTTTAGGGTTCCAATATGGGTTTTGCATCTTTGAGTCCAGCTGACATTCCATTCTCTTGACTGGCTATCCTGGAGAACCACACCTGTTTTAAAATAATGCCCTCTTCAAGCAACCAATTGAAATAAGTCCTTAGGCTCTGTGGAACTTTTCATCTCTCCTGTGAAAGGTAGAATGGTCTCAGCTTATCTGACTGGTAAATCAAGATTGAAACTTCATATTTATGCTTTTGATTAGATAGCCTTTACAGTTACTAAATGCTAATTTGTCTCAATTTAAACTGCTTTCTGTTTTTGTAGCTTTAATTGTCTCTTCCTATCTAGCAACATGGGAAGCAGCTAGTTCAAATTTTATTTTATTGCATGGTTAATGTGGCTATTCTGTGATTCTCTTTTGCACATTGACCACAGTATTTCTCATTTCATAAAGTTCATTCTGTTTGTGTTTATTCAACAGCTGTATCAACTGAATTCATATTTTATCATAAATAGAAAACACTTCATTGCCCATAAAGTCCTTGGTACTGAACCTTAAACTCTTAGGCAATCATATTACCCACACAATTTCTAAAAAATAAGTACAGTCCCTCATGATAGCTTTATATTTTTACCTTATTTTTCAAAGTGTTTTATCAACATTTTAATGTCACTATAACTTTTACCTTCAGAAATATTGTCATTTGGGTTTGCTATATTTGAGTCCTCTACAAAAGGGTATTTATGCCTGTAAAAAATGAAGTAGTGTTGAAATTGCTTCTAGCAGCTGACACATTCACTTGGGAAACAAAACCAATGAGGAAGAAATCAAATCATCTGTCACTTATAAATTAAAAATGGGCAATTTTCAATGGAAAAGATCCATGAACCTAACTGAGGTTAGCAAATTACAATATTTTCTTGACCATGAACATAAAGTATGATGGAGGAATGTTTCACATTAATTCTATTGCATTTGACCATGTTTATATAAATAGTTTAAATGACATTTTAGCAAGAACAAAATGTCATGCATTGCTTCCCTGATATATTTTTTTAATCACAAAAAATAATTTTCTGATGTCCAACATTCCTGATAGCTCTTGCCAAAGCAATGCAGATTTTTAATCAATAACTTACTGATTTATCCTTTACTCGGGTATCCACTTCCTTGTGTTTATCATAGCACTACAAGAAGAAAATGCTGTAAGGTGTGTTTGCATTATTACACCTTGAAAAGTAAGAATTTTTAAACTAGAGCTGAGTTTTTATCAAGTGAAAAATGATATATGTTGTTTCTTATGAACAGCTGAACTACTGTTTTTTTTTTTCTTTATCAAAAGCAAAATGTTTATCACATCCCTGCTATCATTTTAAAATGTTACTACTTCTCTACAGTCATAAACATCAGTGCTGGAATATTTAATATCTTCTGCTCAACTAAGAAAAATCAGTTTCACTTATTTACTTCCCCCCAAAACCAATTAAAAAATAAGGGAATCAACTTTTTGTAATCAGCAAAACCTGTACGTTGCTTGTCTTTGGGCATCTTTTTTTCATTTGAATAATATAAATCAGGATTTTTTTGTTTGCTAACTCTTCTGATAATGTCTGGCATAGCAATTTTCAATGAATATTACAGTACTGATGTTCTAAGCTGATTTTCTTTGATCATTTTAGAATGTGTGTGTGTTGTCTCCCTATCATAAACTGTAAAGTGTTTCAGTTCATCTTGGGTCTTTCTTGTCATTTACTACTATTGCTTTTGGCAGTACTTGTTAAAACAATATAATGGTAAAGACCTCAGTACTGTTTGCTGTATCTTTACAATCACAATGTTTTTTTTTAGTATCCTGTAAAATCAATTTAAATGACTTGGCAGTGCTTCTGGCACTGCTTGTGAAATGAATTTAAAAGTTTTAATCAGGACCAAAATGCTGAATCTAATGTCCTTGATGTAATTTCTGACCAAAGTATCCAAAAACAGTCAAGACTTCTGAAACACCCAAGTATTTTATTGTGCACAATAAAATACTTGGGCGTATGCACAATAAAATGCTTAGGCGTTTCAGAAGTCTTGAGTTTTATTGGATATTTTGTTTTTTTGTCTCTGACCTCACTCACCACAGGATTCTGGCTACTTGGTTTGTAGTTTCTGACAAGACATAGTTAACGTTCCTAATACTCAACACTCTTCCTCTGCAAGCCAACAAGTGGCATTGGCAAATTAATGTTTTGTGAAGTAACATATGCATTGGTTTATATTTCCCATCAGATTTTGACTTCAGTATCTGGGCATAGTATCAATAACATTTTTTATTTATTTATTTAATTACTTACTTACTTAGTTAGGAGCTGGAACAATGGAGCTGTCATCATTTAGGCATATGCTTCTAACTTACCTCTGCTTAAAACCTAATTGAGTAATGTGTTATATATAACATGTTTTACAGAAACAGATGCTTGGTGCCAAAGCCATGGGCTCAGGCTTAATGCCAAGAAGTGTATAGTTATCACCTTTGGGAAAAAGCATGTACCCATGAATTACCACATAGGTGGCAGTACACTAAACATGAAACGTGTGATAAGAGACTTAGGAACACACATGGACAGTGGTCTCACCTTCGATAACCACATCTCCACAACAGTCAGGAAATCCTTCTATGTGGCACACCTTATCACTAAGGACTTTTCATCCAGAAAAAAGGAGGTCATTGTCCCACTGTACTCATCCCTCATTAGACCTATCATAGACTACAATGCCCCATTTGGTATGTACCTCACAAGACATCGGCAACAATTGGAGAGGCCTCAGAAACACCTCACTAAAAGAATCACAGACCTAAAGCAGATGCCCTATGCTGACTAAAAAAACTCCAGCTATACATATTGTCTACTCAGAGGCAATCTCTGCTTAACATACAAGGCCATGTCAAACCCAGAGCTGCTGGACATGCTACACTTAAAGAAAGCCCGGTCCATCAGGGCACATGCTCCAGGGACCTAAACCTTGTCATCATAATGAACAAAAGATGCTGGAGGGATAGGTTCTTGACCCAGAGACTCCCCATACTCTGGAATAGGCTGCCCATACATGTCAAGCAGAGCACCTACTTGGCCCTTTTCAAAAGGAACCTTGACGACTGGATGGGAGATAGGAAATTTACCCTGGGGATCACGTCAGGTGCCCTGCTAGACAGGGGTCCAGGGAAGTAAATATTATGGGAAGAAATAGCCAGGGAATTGTTATGGCTAGGCTTATATAGGCCCTAGGGCCAATAGCCTAGTACCAACCTATGAACTATGAACCTATAATGGCCACTGTCTGACCATATACTGTCCTGTTGTTATGCGTAGTTTTTATTTTATGTGATTTCAACCAGTACTTCCATGGTAATAAAGTGTTCCATACTCTAATAGTGGACCCTCACAGAAACATGTCAATAAATATTTATAAAGGAAATTTGAGTATCCCATAATGTCTGATTGGTGTTCAGTGATAGTGATTACAGACACAGAGCATCTTACCACTGAGAAGAAACATATACTTCT
Organism: Protopterus annectens; assembly: GCF_019279795.1. Taxonomy (NCBI): domain Eukaryota; kingdom Metazoa; phylum Chordata; order Ceratodontiformes; family Protopteridae; genus Protopterus; species Protopterus annectens. The sequence continues at coordinate 1,201,698,978 of NC_056733.1, forward strand.
AGATGTTTACCTGTAATAAGCGTAAATTAGAAAATATGCTGGTAGCTGTATTTGTTGAATCAGTAATGTAATATTATGTCTGTTTAAAAAATTAAAGAGGAACTAGATCTTGAACCACAGAACATGCAAAACTAGACTGAGTTTGTTTTTTCAAACAGAAATGAAATGTCTAAATGAGGGTGGTTAGTGAAAAAGTAAGAGTGCTTTTCTAACTGAAGGTTGTTCTGACCAACCCCAAAGTATACATTTTATGTCTACATTTTTCTATCACTAGGAGGAGGTGAGCCAGTGACAAAGTGAAGGAATACAAAACAGCAACTCCAAGCAAGAAAAAAGTAGTACTCCACACCAGCAAAAGCTTTAATAAAATGACAAAGCTTTCAGATATAAACTATCCTTCATCAGTGTCTTACATAAAATGGCTATAAAACAGCAAGGCTCAAAAAACAAACCCACCACAGTAAGAACTAAAGGTGACAAATAACTGAGGGCAATGCTGCTCAATGCTAGCAGTCTAAACCTCAAAATGCACTCACTTGAGGCACTCCTCAAAATGGAGAGCATCGATATCTGTGCAGTGACTGAGACCTGGTTCAAGGCTCCAGGGAGCACCTCAGCACTGCCAGGCTATAATTCATACCACAAGTTTCAGTCACAAAACCCGGACCAAAACACAAAGGGTGGAGGTGTGTCCATCTTCATCAAGGATATCCACACCTCCAGACTAGTTACAAAACACGATGTCTCTGACATCATCCAAGTGCAACTAACCCTGGGGAAAAAATGCATTCCAAATTGTAGCTTGTTTTGGATCCCCCACCATGACCCAGGTCCCTCACTCCTCATTCCTGGGGACATTGGAAAAAATGAGGGTCCAACCAAATACCATAATAATGGGTGATTTCAACTACCATAACATAAACTGGGAAAACTACTCTTGTACTAATCCCCTTGCTCAGTGATTCCTGGAATTTATAAACTCTAATATCCTGGATCAACTTGTCAACACCCCCACCAGGAGCAACAGTATTCTGGACCTGATCATTATCAACATGGGTGACCGGTGTTCAATGCCTGAGATCAACTCCTCACTTGTTAGATCAGACCATAAACTAATCACCCTGGATATCTACATCCCGACCCCACACCCACACAAGGAAACCATCATAAAACATTTTTCCAAAGCGAACTTCACGCTACTCAAAACTGAGGTGGCTAACTTCTCGATGCCCCCACAGATGGATAATACAGTCAATACAGTCACAACTGCTGAATCCTCCACAAATACACTCTACAAGCACCTGCATGAGTGCATGAATCATGCTAATTCCCAACAAAACCAAGACGCTATCCTCCAAAAAAAGGAAGCTGATCTGGTGGTCCCCTTCCATTAACAAACTCTAAAACAGAAGGAAGAAACTGTTGGAAAAAAGAGTAAAAACCCAGGTATGGAGGAACTCACTGACAAGCCTCAGTAAGAAACTAAGATCTCTCATTAAATCCTCCAAAGCTAATTTTGAAAGAAAAATTGCCACGTATACCAAAGATAACCACAAGGCATTCTTTAGCTATGTCAAGAATCTTCATGGCAACACCCTGATCTGCACAGAGCTACAACAGAATGGCACAAAATATACAGAGCCAACTGATATTGCTAACATCTTGGCAGATAGGTTCAGTGCAAACTTTACACCCTCCTCACCCCCCCAAAGGGCCTATAACTATACCAGATGGTTGAAGAGTCCCATCAATCACAAACACACAGGTAAAATGGCACTCTCTAAAGCCAAAAACACAGCATCCATGGTACTGGACAACATCCCAGGCTGCATCTTACACAAACTCCAAAATGAACTAACCCCCCCCCCCCACCTAAACTCCATGTTCAATCACAGCCTCACCACAGACTATGTGCCCATGGAATGGCACACAGCAATGGTTATCTCACTCCACAAAGGAGGAACCACCACAGACCCTGGGAACTATCAACCTATTAGCCTGACGAGCCTGGACTGCAAGGCCATGGAGCATATCATCATGGAACTCATAAACAAAGACATTGGTAAACTCCAAACTTTGGATGCTACCCAATTCAGATTTGTGAAATGCAGATCATGTCTCCTAAACCTGGTAGACTTCCTTGAAACAGTTACCAAGGCCATAGATGAGGGCAAGGTGGTGCACACAGCCTACCTGGACCTCACTAAAGCCTTTGACATTATCCCCCATTCAGGAATCATAGATAAACTTATCAACCTTAACATAAACCCTTAGATCACAAGATGGATGGCCAACTGGCTCATGGACAGAACCCAAATGTTGAGAGTTGCAGACTCCAGATCTGACTCCAAACCAGTGACATGGAGGTCTCCAGGGTTCAGTCTTGGGATCTCTCCTGTTTGGTATATACTTCTCTGAAGTACAAACGAACACTGAAGGTCTATGGCCAAGCAGGCTTGCAGATGATTGCAAACTGGGTGCCACTATTGATTCCCCTGCTGATGTTGACATCCTGCAAAAGGGCCCCACCGAGACAGACACCTCATGTCAAAATCATGGCCTCAAGTTAAATGCCAAAAAGTGCATTGTTATCGCCTTTGGTAAAAACACGGTACCCATGAATTACCAAATAGGGGGAAGTTCACTTAACACAGAAAGTGTGATAAGAGACCTTGGGACCCATGTGGATAGTAACCTCTCCTTCAATAACCACATTGCCACAGTGGTCAGAAAATCTTTCTACATGGCCCACCTAATCACAAAAAGTTTTGCATCTAGAAATAAGGAAGTCATTATCCCCCTCTACTCATCACTTATCAGATCCCTCATTGAATACAATGCCCCATTTGGGATGTACTTCACAAGACACCTACAACAAATGGAGAGGCCCCAAAAGTACCTCACCAAGAGGATTGCTGGCCTCAGTTTCCCTATGCCGACCAACTCAAGAAACTCCAACTCTACTTGGTCACATACCGCTTACTCCGAGGAGACCTCTGTCTAACATACAAAGCCATGTCAAACCAGGAATTAATGGACATGCTCCACTTAAAGAAATACCAGTCTCCTCAAGTTACACACTCCAGGAACCTAAACTTCACCACAACAATAAATAGGACATGCTGGAGGGATAGATTCTTGTCCCAGAGACTTCCCACACTGTGGAACAAAATTCCCATCTACATTAAGCAGAGCTCATCATTAGCACTCTTCAAGAAAAACCTTGATAAGTGGGTGGATGATAGGAAATTCACCCCTGGGTTATGTCTGGGGCTCTGCTCGATAGACGGCCAGGAATTTAACACTACATGGGTGATGAAAGCCAATACACTGTTGGCTAGGCTTGCTTTGGCCCTCAGGCCGATAGCCTAGTACCTACCTATGAACAAATTAATCACATCACATGACAAAGCAACCTATCAGCAACAACATTCAAAAACTTCAATTGAGTTTTTAAAAACACAGTAGCAGCAACAAGTACATAAATGATACAAAATCATTTCTTCTTCACTTTTTGCTGTTTCATTTTCAAAACTGGTTTAAGTGTAACCTGCTTATTTAAAGTTGGATATTTATCTGCTTCCAATCTTAGAATCCATCATGTTTTTGAATGTTGTTGCTGGTAGGTTGCTGTGTCATGTGATGTGATTAATTTGTATTTAAAAATGCTGTTTTATAGCCATTTTATGTAAGACACTGACAAAGGATAGCTTATATCTGAAAGCTTTGTCTTTTTTTAAAGCTTTTGATGATGTGGGTACTACTTTTTTCTTACATTTTTGTGTCATCAGTATTGTGTCATTTAGTTATATAATCTGTTGATATTTCCTAACAGAGAAATGCTGTAGTTTGAATAACATGACCTCTTTTTTGTCTAAGAAATTTTAGATAGCCATGCTTCACTTCCTGTATGTCTGATTTTATGGGAAGCCTGTTTTCATATTTACCAGGTCAAAGCTTATTAAATATCTGCATAATGAGCAGTGTTTTGTAACTTAACATTCTGAATGATTTACATTAATTATGTAGTACTCACTTGCTGGTCCTAAGCCTAGTTTATCTTTATAAGAGTTTGTACTGTTTGAATGCATTGCCATACTCTACAAACTGACTTGGGACTGCAAAATGTAATTCTACTATAATCACAGTGCAGGAGTCAAAAATACAGAAAAGGATCAGACCCACAGCTGCAATTTATTCTCAGATGAATTTGTTTCTGTAATGGTATGCTGACTTCAGACTCAATGTTAAACCAACTTATTTAGGTCCAAGAATCCTTTTCTCTCTTTTCTGCATTCCAGCCTAGCTGCGTTAATTAGGTCAATTTGCAGCCATTGGCAGTCCATTGTGTTCTTTCCTATTCATTTACTACCCTTTTAGTTTCCTTAGGCTTGTTCTGTTTGAAATTACAAGCTTTCTCCCATTTCACCCTGTGTGTATGTGTATCCTGTTTGCTTTTATCTTTTTACTGCCTCAGTTTATAGATTGATTGTTTTTATTTTAACTTATTTTTGAAGATGACAACAGATTGAATCATTATGCTTAAAAGGTATTTGGTTGCACTCTGTATTATTTCCCTACACTGTTTTGTTTACATAAATTGGATGCTTAGTGGCATTTTCAAGCTTTTATACACTAGTCACCAGAAAGTGCCTGCTTTCATATTTGAATACACCTTACCTTTTGTATCACTATTCTCCAGAATGTTCTCAAACCATTGACAGAGCATGATGTAATTTGTGTTATGAAAATGTTATTAACGCTTAAAGAAACTTCCCTTTTGAAATAAAGTTTATGAAAGACTCAGTACTATAACTTGCTTATTACCAGGTCAAACTAATTTAACACCTTTTAGAATAAGTATTTTTTAACACAACCGTAATAAATTAAAACAAGAAACATCAGTGGAAGAAATGGAAGAGTAAATAATCAGATTGTGGATATAAGCAGAAAAGAGGTGAATATAGGCAAGAAATTAAGAAACAAATGTCATGTTGTTTTATAAGTGCAGCATGTTTATATGTAGTTATCCTTAACTGTGTTCATTCCAACTACATTGATCAAATATCCTATGCCGTTCTAAACAAATGAATGTGAGCTTCATTTTGCCATGCCCCTAAATCCTACCACCCTTTCTGGTAAGCAATATTCCTTGTATTGATGCTCAGCTTGTCCTTCAACATATGCCATTTTAATACTTCTAACCTCCATCTGTTCCCCATTGTGTAGACTACTATCCTTCAGCTTTCTCTCTCTCCAACCAACCATGAAATGTTGTGATTTCCAACACCACCTTTTTACATTTTAATGTTATGCTTGTTCATTTACTCAACTGCTCTTCCTAGATCAGTTTTTGTACTTCACCCAATCATTTTTTGTAACTTTACTAAACCATGGCATCACCACCTACTTGCCTCAAAAAATGCACACTGTTCTTCAGGTTCAGCTCCAACTTTACTCCTCTATCCCCCTCAACATTCCTTCAGGAAATATTATCAAATATAACTCCCCCTACTAGGGAACAGGTCCTTAATGCTCTCTCTAAGACCAAGAACTCTGCATTGATGGGCCCAGACAATATCCCAGGATGCCTTCTAAGTAGTATGAAATATGACCTATCGGGGTCTCTGCAATTACTATATAACTGCAGCCTCCAAACAGGCTTCATTCCTCACGAATAGAGAAAGGCATCAGTCATCCCTCTGCACAAAGGTGGGCCATCTACAGACCCTGGAAACTGCAGACCCATAAGTCTCAATGGTCTTATATATAAAGCCATGGAAAGAATTATCATGGAGATGATCAGAGATATAGTAAACCTCCAGACACTGGAACCAACCCAGTTTGGTTTCATCAAGGGCAGATCAAGCCTACTCATCTGGTGGACGTCTTTGAGAAGGTCAGCAAAGCAATGGATGAGGGCAAAATTGTTTACACTGCCTACCTTGACCTGGCCAAGGCATTTGACACAATACCCTACTCAGGCATTGTTGACAAACTCAAGAGGTTAGGTACAAAACTGTGTCACCCAGTGGATAGCCAACTGGCTCACAAACAGGACCCAGGAAGTTAGAACTGGGGAGTTCATCTCTACAAAGAGGCCAGTCATAAGTGGAGTCCCCCCAAGAATCACTCCCTGGACTACTCCTTTTTGGTATTTGTTTCTCAGAAGTCAGGGCCAATGTCAGTGGTCTCTGGCTGACTAAATTTGCAGATGATTGCAAATTGGGAGCTGTCACTGAATCTCACACTGACACAAATGTTCTGCAGGAGGGGCTGACACAGACAAACAATGGGTGCCAGAGCCAGGGACTAAAACTAAATGTCAAGAAATGCATGATAGTATCCTTTGGAAAATCATCCATCCCTGGTAACTATCATATTCACAACACACCCCTTAGAGTTGACCCAATAGTTAGGGACTTAGGAACACACATAGATAGTAATCTAGTCTTTGACCATCATGAGTCGACTGTGGTGAGAAAATCACTCTATGTTGCGCAACTTATAAACAAAAGTATGGTATCTAAGTCCAAGGAAGTCATTGTTCCACTGTATTCGACATTCATCAGACCTATCATTGAGTACAATGCCCCCTTTGGTATGTACCTAACCAGGCATATCCAACAACTGGAACATCCACAGACATTCCTTACTTAAATAATACAAGGCATAAGTAAAATGTCCTATGCAGACCACCACAAGACCCTATCCCTGAAGTCTGTCTCCTACAGGCTTTTGAGGAGAGATCTATGCCTGGCATACAGGGCATTATCAGATCCCACTCTAATGGACATCCTGCATATCCACAAAACAAACACCAGAGTTACCCATTCCAAAGAAATAAACCTTGCCTGTGATATAAATAGGACCTGCTGGAGAGATGGGTATGTGTCCCAGAAACTACCCCATCTGTGGAAAAGGCTTCCCATCCATGTGAGTTTCTCCCTGGTCCAATTCAAGTCCAACTTGGACAACTGGATTAGAAACTGGAAATTTATCCCTGGTTTGGCACAAATGTCTCTAATGGACACAGGTAACCTGTAAATGGTTCAACTCCCAGGCCCCTGCTTACACTTATCAAGGGTATCAGGCCCTAGTGGTCATTAGCCTAGTGAACACCTATGAACCTATGAACTGGCACCTTAACAGATCTCTGTAAAGTGGCAGAAGTCTTTTTCCTCTAGTGAACCCAAATCCCTGACAATGAATTCTAGAACCATTATAGCCTTTGCTATTGTCATAACTCTTCACTCTGCATACTTTAGCTTAGATGTTAAGACCGATTATCATTAAGTACTCTCTTAAGTCCTTTTCAATGTCTTTATTAAGTTTCTTAGTAATTCCATCAGAATAATTCTTGGTAATGTTAATATTAATTGGTTAGATCTCTCACAGCAACACTCCTCCACAAACTTCAACTTACATAACTACAGCCAGCTACTCAGTGATATTACCAGACCCAGCAAAAACAACAGCTGTGGGACAATCTTAGATTGGATCATGGTCTCTTGACCCCAATAAAATTGCCACTGCAGATACTTTCCCAAACACTGTCAGTGACCACTTACCTGCCTTTATAATACGTAAAACCACAACAGCATTTAACATATATCACTACAGAAACACTAAAGACTTATCACATTCTTTCCCTACAACCTTTAACAATTCTTTAAACAGTATTAACTGGGATCCCTTAAAAATACTCCCTTTAGATGACGCAGTAGAATTTTTCAACTCTACATTCCTTAACATCTTAAATAGCCTTGCACCTCATGCCCCTTGGCTCAGTAGATCAACCAATCAGAACATGCCCACCAGAGACAAAGCCTAGAAGCTTTGGGAAAAGCACAAAAAGCCCTCTGACCTCATAACCTACAGACACCTTTGCAACCAAGTTAAGCACTTAGTTATTAAGGATAAAAAAAGAATACTGTCATACTTTACAAAACCAACACAAACAAAACCCAAAACACTTCTGGAGCTCAATCAACAGCCTACTACACTCAGGGGCAAACAATAACCCCTGTCCAAATCCAGAAAAAAAGAAATATTGAAATAGCCATACTCTTCAACACATATTATATAAATGTCATAGCAAATCTCACCACCAACTTCCCTCAAAATCTTCCTAACCCATCAGACCCTCCAACTACAATTACCTCCTCTCCCCACTCACATAACTTCTCTCTAGCACCTATCCCTACTGCTACTGTAAATAAACTAATTCTGAAATTAAAACCATGCACTAATGGCCCTGACACCCTCCCCCCAGAACTCCTTCAAAAAGCAGCAAATTCCATTGCCTACCTTGTCAGCTTACTTCTTAGTAGGTCCATTCAAGAGTCATATATTCCCACCATTTGGAAAATGCATTTATCCTCCCACTGCACAAAGGCAGAAACAACACAGACATCTCAAACTTTCAACCCATTGCCATACTCTCCTATCTCAAAGATCCTCAAAAAATGTATTCACAGACAATTACTTAACTATCTACTCAACAATAACCTACTGTCAGCAACCTAGCATGGTTTTAGACCCAGACGTAGCTCCACTACTGTTCTTATATCCTTCTGGGACTCTTATCAATCAGGCTCAAGATGCCGGGAAACTTGTCTCCTCTCTTTCTCTTGACCTTTCCAAACACTTTGATACTATCTCCCACCTTCTTCTTCTTAAAAAAACTATCCAACTTAGTAACCTCTTCCTATATCTTACACTGGTTTTCTAAGTACCTCACAGACAGGCAACAAGCTACTAAGTGGCAACACTCTTTATTCTCCTTTCGTTAACACCACTACTGGTGTTCCCCAAGGATCCATCTTATGACCTCCGCTATTCAACATTTTCATCAAGGACTTCTACTCTACTCTCACTCAAAGCAAAGTCATCCAATACACAGATGATTCTACTATCATCTTTACTGCCAATTCTCCACCTGAACTCCTGATACCCTGTCAGCTCTCAGCTCCACCAAAAAATGGATGGCAAACAACCACCTTGCCTTAAACCCTAAGAAAACTAAACTTATGCAATTCACCCCTAACAAGACTATTACTATAAACAAAGACTCTTTCTCTATTTTCTCCCAAGACATCGAAGTTGTCACACACACTAAACTTCTAGGTGTCACTATAGATAAACACCTAACCTTTGACACGTATATTCACAACATTAGAAAAGCACACCAGAAACTGGGCATGCTATACCAACATGAAACATTCCTCAATTATTCCTCAAAATTAGCCCTTGCCTCCTCCTCCCTTCTCCCATCTCTTTTTACATTGCTCCTCTCTTTACCAACCTACAGGCCAGTCTTAAATCCTAACTAGACATGCTATAACACAACTGCAAAGTTCATCACTAATGGATGACACTTATCTCACCACTGTGCCTTTCTTCAATTACTAAACTGGCTACAACTTCCTCATTATATTACATATATACAACTAACAACTGCCCACAAACTAATAAACAGTCCATCCAGCTGCCCTGCCCTTTCTTCTCTGTTTACACTACACCACCCTAATAGACCTCTCCACTATGAAAAGCAAATGCTCTTGCCAGTACAAAAAACTAACCTCTCCCCTGGTCAAATGCTCCACTCCTTTTACACTGGTAGACTAAGGAACTCTCTGCCACTTTCACTTTGATCCACCAGCAATGCATCTTTCTTCAAAAAATCTTTGAGACAACATCTTTCCTCCCAGTGGCTATGCTCATGTGCTAGACCATCACAACCTATAACCTGACATTGTATCTCTCCTAGTACTACTCCCACCTTTCTTACCTCCATTCTATATTACCTTCTAAAACCTCACCTTTATCCCTGGATGATAATCTACTTCTGTACCTATGTATACATGTACTGTCAGTAGATAGATTTATGTACAGCTGCATTGCCTTCTTTCTTTGTCAAAAAACGTTGTCTATTGTTCAAAAAATTGTTGTATTTGCCAACTGAGTTTTTATCAAAATGTATGTAGTGTTTGAATCATTGTGGAGCTTTTCTTCCCAGGCCTCCACTGAAACTGGGTACTTTTTGACCCAGTGGACCTTCCTGGTTAACAAATGCAAATAAATAATAAATAAATAAATAAATAAATAAATAAGTACTGTCCCTTGTAACTTCATTTGCCAATGTTAGCCCATTCCAATAAACGTCAGTTTGTGGGTAAGGCTGCCACTGCAGTCTGGTACAACCATCCTTATTTAGTGTCATTTTGCTGTCATCAACAAAGACATTTTTTTTTTTGTTTTTTTGTTTTTTAATATAAACACTTTTATATATATATATATATATATATATATATATACATGCTGACATCTGTGCAGTCACCGAGACATGGTTCAAAGGCATGGAAAGCACCCCAGCCACACAGGATTACAATGCCTTCCATACATTTAAAACACAAACTGAGCATGAAAGAACCAAAGAATGAGGCGTATACATCTTCATTAAAGATAAGTACACCTTGAAACTGATCAAACAGTATGACTCTGTTGAGCTACTCCATGTCCAATTAACTACAGACAAAGACCCCTACTTCATCATAGCTAGCTATAAGTCCCTCACCATGAAACAGGAAAAGCATACCGCATACCTGGAACTACTGGAGTCACTTGCCATACAGCCCAGCACCTTACTCATGGGTGATTTTAATTATCATACCATCAACTAGGAAACATACATGACCACAAACATGTTGACTCAGAGGTTCTTGGACTTTGTCAGTGCAAATGCTCTGGAGCAGCTAGTCATCACACCCACAAGAGGCTCAAATATCCTGGACATAGTAGTCATTAACATGGGAGAGCATTGCACCCCCCATATGATGTTCTCCCTGGTAAGGTCAGATCATAAATCAGTCTCATTCAATGCAGTGGCGGCTGGTGACTTCAAATCAAAGGGGGTCTGCAAGAGACAGCTGAATGGGTGGGGCCAATGGGAAGGGGTGCAGACAACTAGAAAGGGGAGGAGCTATACTCTAAACCACAAAAACTGGAACTTTAATTAAATACGCTGCCCTGGGTGCCAAACCATCATTATGAGAGTCCAATCAAGACAAAACGAAGTGTAGAAGAAAAAAATATTTCAATGCATTGGCTGCGTGACAGCTTACTTAATATCTAGATGGAAACAAAGAAGTTGTGAGGCATGAAAAAATAAATTACTTTTTAAATGCATTACTGGAATGCCAGTCAAAACCAAGTGTAAGAAAAACAAGCAGCACTCAACTCAAACCACTTCTCCTTGCACTGCAGTTCTAATTATAATTTATATTCAGCTTTATAAAAGTACCAAGTAATATGCTGAAAGTAGCAATCTCTGTGATACCCCCACTTGTAAAAATGTTTCTTATTCAAAAAATACCTGCTGCCTGACAACAACTATCTACTTGTTTCATGGGGAAAACAGGATCAAAGTAAAAAATGAACAGCAAACAAGAAACAAGCTCAAGATAAATTGCTTAAAGGATTACTGCACAGGTTATAGACCACACATAATAGATTGGCATTCTGTTTAGTTTATGGGTAAAACCTACAAAGATGACTGCAAGTCTCCAACAAAGGTAATGAGCTTCTTAAAATACTGTAATCCTGTCCTTTATTACACATATTGTCATATGCATTTCAATACCCAAGGTTTATACGTTATCTAGTTATGTAAGTATTCTCTGCATAGCAACAACAAAAAGGCTTTCAATGTTGGTAATTCTTTAACAGTATACTTATTAAAGCTTATTTGCATCTTACAATCTCAGACAAGCTTACCTGATGGTCATGAAAGCATTGCTACTTAAACACAGAGCAACGGGCACTTTCTGAATAATAAGAAGCATAAATCAACAGTATACAAATATGACAGAAAACCAGAACATTCTGCAAAATCAAGCAAGGACAGATGAAAAGCCACTGTAGTACTTGTGTCTACCTTGGATGGGGGGATACTCTGCACACACACTGCATAACTGCTCCTTGCCTTGCTTGGACACATCCAGAGTCACTACATGGGGGAGTGGGGTGCAGCAAGTATGTCACAATTTGAAATGTCTCTGGCTGACTGTGATGGCCCTGACACATTTGTCATACTTCCCAAACTCAGAACAAGAAATCTGGACAAAGCCATATATAGAAGTGGGACAAAGGCCCAAAAATAAGGACAATATTTAAATATTGCTCTTATAAACTTTGTAATTTTCTGAAGGGTATGAAATCTGAAACCCAAATGTCTGTCATTATTTTCTAGCTTTAATCTTTAATGATTTGCCACTAATTTGCCAGAAAACCACAATTTTATGAAAAATGGACCAAAAATGTGATGCAAAACTATAAAATAGCCACACAATACAGCTGGGAACCTGTCAAAGAAGGGACACGTTTTTAATATTAGTACTGTTAACCTGAGCAGCTGACAAAATAAATGAATCTACATGCATTTCTGAAATAAAAGTAATGTATAACTCTGATTATTACAGTTAGTTATTAATTGTAAACCCTCCACATTTTCTTCCAAGATTGCCATTTTGTGGAGGGATTATTAGAGGGAGAGCAACATTTCGAGCCAAAATAGGGGATAATTGAGAGGTTTGGATATGCCTAATTCTATAAAGCAATTTATTTGCATGTACTTCTCAAGCTGTTAGTGCAGGAAATCTGGACAAAGCCAAATATATTGGGGGAACATACAAACAGTACTAAAAATTGCTCTTGTATAAACTTAGTTGATAGAATAGCAAGTCTTGCTTTAGCATGCATTTTTATGAAGGTTATGAAGTCTGAAACTCAATGTCTGTCATTATTTAGTGACTTAATTCCTAAATGATTTACCAGAAAACCACAAATTTTATGAGGAACAAACCAAAAATAAGAAGCAAAAATATATTCATTCTGTGAAAATCTGGACAGTTGAGAGGTATAGTTCAGTCGGGGCTGTCTTTGAGTTTGCCGCACTTCCCCCTCACAAAATTATGGTCAAATGGAGCCTCCCCCCTGCAGTCATTCCAATGTCCCATTACTTGGCTATTTCACCCCATTTACCATCGACACTGTAATGTGCATACTGCTTTACGTCTACGATGATTTAGATTTCATTTGAAAGTTTTATTTTGCATTTTACAGCACAAACACTAAGACATCTGCTAAACAAAGCAATGCAGTCTCGCAATGAAAATAGACAGCATTAAAAATACATGTGTTGTATGACACACCTTCCTGATTATATTAAATTATATTCCTTGTATAATACAGTACAGTTGTTAGAGGGTGTTTTAAATGTATTGTTTTGAACATTTTTCCAGTAAAAAATGAAACAAAATGCATGCACCAATAATGACAAAACTGCCCAGTTGAGAACATTTTCATCATAAAAGTCTGCTCAAACTTCTACAATCCACCAGCATCAGTAAATATGCACAATCTCTGAAAAAGTAAAAGTCAGCTAAATAATTCCACATTAAAGAGATCTGTAACTAATGAAGAGGTTGCTGCTAGCAAACAACTTTATATTTCATTGTTTCATATACAAATAAAGTGGCTGATGCCCTTGAGGAATAAATTGCCTATGTTACATTAAAAAATGATAAGCTAGTAATATTGCAATAGGGAATGGATGGGAAACTGATAACAGGTTCATAGTTACTAGGTATCTCCACCAAAGAGAACATTCTTAGTACAGCAGCATCAACCCCTGTGGGAGTAGAACCCACAGCCTTCTGCATCAAAAGCAAGTACACTACCTATTGTGCTATTAATAATGCAAGCAAACTCAGCATAAGCAGCACTAAACTTCTCTTCCCCTGCAGCTCTCAGCTCCTTGTAAAATCTACTCGACACTCAACTGTATTTCTCAACTTCGCAGCACAAGAAATCTGGAAAAAGCCCTAATTTTTGGGGGGGAGGACAAAAGCCCAAAAACCAGGAAAACATTTTAAACATTGCTTGTATAATTTTGGAAAGTTGCTAGAATAAAATGCTGTGTTACCACCATACATTTCACTGCCAAGTCCTGAATCCAGGACCCTGTGTAAAACTGTCAGAACAACATACCACTATGCCAAATCAGGTGTTTTGTGAAAGAGAGGAAGACTGAAACTTAAATGGCTACCATTTAATGAATTCAGTTCTCACCATAGGTGTCAACCTCTTAGCACAAACACCTGGACAAAGCCAGTAATGGGGAAATACAGCCATCAAACATATTCAGTGAATTCAGTTCTCACCATAGCTCTCAACCGTAGCACAAAAAACTTGGACAAAGCCAATAATGGGGAAATACAGTCCCAAAAATAGGGACAAATTTCAAATATTCGTCTTATAAACTTCGAAAATTGCTAGAATAAAAGGTTTTATGTTACTATGTACTTTCTGAAGAATATGAAGTCTGAAATTCAAATGCCTGTAAATTTTGTTTATTTAACATTTGTTAACCAGGAAAGTCTGACTTGGAACAAAAGCCAATTTTCAGCAGAGGCCCAGGGAGAAATACTACAGACACATGTCTTTGTAACATAGGAGTACACCAGAGCAAACCCTCACAAACACAGGGATGACATACCAACTCCACACAGAAGGCACCCCAGTCAAGAGTCAAACCAGAGGACCTCTAGCTATGAGGTAACAATGCTACCACTGCACCATCAACTATTTAAGGAATTAAAAATTCAGAAATCACAGATTTTATGAAGAACAGAACAGAACAAAATATGAGACAAAAGTCTGCAACATTTTCACAAATGGTGGTGGGTAGGGAACTCAGGCTCTTGTTACCTGCACCCAAGGTACAGGGTTCAAGCCTGAGGTATTCTCTCACCACCACCAGCACGTATCCTGAGTTCTCTGTAGCCACCAGTATAAATCAACTGGGGCATTACACACACACATTCTCCTGAGCATCATAGTCTGTGACACACATACAATATACTAATAATGATAAAATCCTGTCTGAAAGAATGATAAAATCCTTCCTGCTGAGCATCTTGTTTGTGCTGGAATGCACACTTCCAGTTTCCCAGCTCCTGTTTGTGCTCATTCCAAGACTGCTGACCTTGCAGTCTTATCTTCTTCCAGCACCACAGCTGGGGCATCAGCAGTCTGCTGCCTTCTTCCGGACTGGCAAGGCAGCAGTCTGGATTCACTTTCTATTCGCAGGTTAGGAGGATTGTACCACTGTGGTTCACATCTTGGAGGGCTGCAGTCCGATACCAGGAGCCGCCACTGATTCAATGTAATTAAAAGAACAGATACCCCATCAAGCTCAAATACTTAAGAATCTTTCAGACAGAAATGACCACCTACTAAGTGATAGTATAAGAAGTTTCAAAGCCCTCAAATGCAAGAAGTAACTGGCTCAGCAGAGGAAGAAATCCCTCTCTAGCTTAAACAAACAGATTAGAGATCTTGTAAAATCATCCAAAGCTAATTATGAAGCAAAAATAGACTCCCTAACTAAGGATAATCACAAGGATTCTTTAACTATGTCCAAAATCTAAAAGGGAATACCCAGCTATGCACTGAACTGGTTGTGGATGACACCACCCATACTCAGCCAGAGGTAATAACCAACCTGCTAGCTGACAGATTTGGAGGAAACTTCACTCCTTGTCCCCTCAAGGCATCTCCCAAAGTATACCAGCCACCATTCCTCAGCCTATTATCTCAAGAGAGCTGGTCATCTCAGCCATAAACACAGAACCAATGGGAACAGACAACATCCAAGGCTGCCTTTTAAACAACTTAATGCATGACCTAGCAGATCTACTTGGATCCTTGTTTAATCTCAGCCTGTAAACTGGCTATGCTCTGATGGATTAGAGGACAGCAACAATAATCCCTCTGCATAAAAGGGGGCCATCAACCAACCCTAGGAATTATAGGCCCATAAGCTTGGTTAAACTAATCTGCAAGGCCATGGAAAGAATCAGTATGAAACTTATTAACAAGGACAAAGGTAATCTCCAAACTCTGGACCAAACTCAGTTCAGATTCGTTAAAGGTAGATTATGCCTGTTAAACATGGATGATTTCTTTGAGAAAGTCACAAAGGCCCTTGACTAGGGAAAGACAATGCAAGGCATTTGATACAATCTGACACTCATGTGTTATAGAGAAGCTCTTCCAATTGGGAATTAATCTCTACATTGCCAGATGGGTAGCCAACTGGCTCACCGACAGGACATATACTGTCAAAGTGGGTGACTTCACCTTTAGTAAAATAACAGTCACCAGCAGAGTTCCACAGGGTTCTGTGCTGGACCCCTTACTGTTTGGAAGCTATTTCTCAGAAGTCCAGGCAAACTTGGATGGCCTGTGGCTGACCAAGTTCTCTGATGATTGAAAATTGGGAGTAATCATTGAGCCCTCCAACGATGTTATTATACTACAGACAGGGTTAACACAGACAAATGATTGGTGCCAAAGCTACAGATTAAAGCTAAATACAAAAACAACTGCCTTATTATTATTCCCTTTGGAAGTGCTGACATCCCTGCTAATTACATTATAGGCAGCACTCCTAAGTGTAGATCCAGTGGTACTTGATCTTGGTACTCATGTTGATAGCAACCTGAACACTGACCACCACATAGCCACAGTAGTATGGAAATCCTTACATCTTATAAGAAAATACATCACATCTAGATCTAAGGAAGTTATAATTCCATTATACCTGGCCCTCATCAGAACAGTAATTAAATACAATGCTCACTTTTGCATGTACCTCACCAGACACGTGGAACAATTGGAGAGACCACAGAGGTTTCTCAAGAAGAAATTATAGGGTACACAAAACAAGTTTTACACAGAAAGACTGAAAGACCTGACACTGTATTCTATCTCCTATGGGTTGCTAAGGGGTGACCTGTTCCTGGTTTAAAGGGGCAGTCTCTCTCCCCTGGCCCTGATGGAAATGCTACATATTTATAAATGAAACTGGGCAAGGGTCAGTTGCTTCAAGGATCTTAACCTAACCTCTAACATGAACAGGTCATGCTAGAGGGAGAGATAGATACATCTCACAGAGACTGTCACTTATCTGAAACAACTACTAATTCACATGAAACAGAGCACCTCCATGACCCTCTTTAAATGCAACCTAAATCAATGGCTAAGTGACAGCAAATTCACTCCTGGGGTGGCACTCATGTCCCTTCTGGACAGAGTAAGTCAATATCCACACAATTCACATGCTTTTACTACCATAATGCCATCTCTTCTACCACAATACCATCTGCTCACCATTTGTTACTTTTAACCAGATTTTAACACATACTTTATCTAGAACCCCTCAAATAAAGTTTGTGAGTCATTCTTCTGTTTAGTGGTGTTTCAAATGTTTTCCTGAGCTCTGGCTTAGGCACCTACAAGAACTGTAGCAAATCATAGTTCACTTTGTCCTATGACTTACAGCTACAGGTCAGTGACCCCAGGTAGGTTAGAATTTCAGAAACTGTTAAATTTTACAATGTGGCAAGTGAAAAAAACTGTAGTTAGTATACAAACAGTAGGGAGCAGCAGGAGAGCAGTACTAAATGCATCAGTGGGGACTGGGAGGGCTGTAACAATGTAGTAGACACAAGAACAGGGTAAAAACAGAAACAGACATAACAAACAGAAAGGCAGTGGAATTCAACTTTAGCAAGTAAATATAAGCAGCGTATAAGACTCTAACAGCAAAGCTGGAATTTAAACAGCTGTAGAGACAGACAGGCACAAATCCTACAGCAAAAATTACAATACCGTCACTGCTGCTATCCAAACTACATTCTAAGGCATTGGAACAGGTAGAGATTTGCCAGTAACACTGCTTATGAAAAAAATGTAGTAATAAATAACAAAATGAGGTTCACAACTCTCCCTCAACAGCAAATGAAATCACAAGACTAAAGCAGAGACAAACTTAAAATACAAATAATTTTTACAAGTAGTTCTGCTTGTCGATAGAAGTCCAGTATAATGTATAAACAGTTTTCAGATCTTGCAGGAATTCACAATTCTCCCACAACTGTAAATGATGCTAGAAGACTGTAGCCTTGGAACAAGTTATTTTTGATACAAAATGAGACAAGTGGCAGAAATTGCAGAAATAAGTGTATAATAATAAAGAATAGCTTAAAAAAGTCAGATAATGCATGAAACAGAGACAAACTCAAATTTTAGCAGTCAAAGAGGAGGGCTTCCTAGTTTCATCTATCAGTTCCTAGTAAGATGAGCAAAGGAGATAAGCCTGGGAGGAGGTTCCAGAGCCAGGTATACAG
Source organism: Protopterus annectens (assembly GCF_019279795.1). Classification (NCBI taxonomy): domain Eukaryota; kingdom Metazoa; phylum Chordata; order Ceratodontiformes; family Protopteridae; genus Protopterus; species Protopterus annectens. Next base: position 1,201,717,235 of record NC_056733.1, read on the forward strand.
GAGATGAGACTGGGAGGAACTTCCAAGGCCAGCTATTCACAGGGGCAGGGGAAGGGGGCAGCTGAAAACCTTCACATTTAAATGTTAAGGTAAATGCACTAGTTTTAATATAATTCCCTGGATACAAAATGGAGTCCATATGTTTTGTTTAGTGTTAGCCTCAGGAGACCTTTTCAGCTTCCAAGCTTGAAGATCATGTGGTAATTTGAATTTAGCATCCTAAAGATTTTCAAATAAGTATACAGGAAGACAATGTCTGAGAAAAATATGAGTTTACATCTGTACTATGAAATTAGTCTGTAGAACATTATAAGCCTAGCAATAATTAATATTCAGAAGTTCCCTCTAGCTTCAAGTACCGAAAGACAAAATACATTGCTGGAGAGTTTGAGACTACCCATCCAATTATCTACATTTTTCTTGAGTGCAGCAAGGGTACTTGATATAAATGTAGTTGAAGTTCGCTTCAGAGAGAGAATCTACTTCACAGACGTCTTATTTATCTGTTGAAGATGTATGTACATATATAATTTCATCAGTCATTCAGTTGGGAGAGGTCTTATTCTTGGTGGAATTTTAAGTTTTTGAAGGAAGGGCCAGTTCTATTGATCACTATGTCTTCAGTACAGAAAATGGTAGGAGTCCGTACAAGGCAATTTAGGAGATTGTTAATGAAGAGTGTAACAAGAATGGGGGATAAAATGGAGCCTTGTGAGATGCCATTGTCTAGTGGGACTTGAAAATAGGAAGCAGATCCTATTTGGCCATTGAAGAACTGGTTTGAGAGGATATCCTTGAACCAGCCGATTGCTTGATTGCTGACTCTAACTCCTGCCTAAACATCTTACTGACCATAGTGATCAACTGTGTAGAATGCTTTCATAAGGTTGGTTAAATTAGCATCTGTTAGGAGGCATTTATTCTTGTTTTGTAGGATTTGTAGGTAAGTGTATATGGAGCACTCATAGTGCTTCTCCCTGTCCAAAGCTGGTGCTGATATGAGACTAAGCTTATAGCATTGAACAAGTTTTGAACTTCATTATAAAGTAGATTTTCAAGTACTTTACCCAAGATAAAAGGGATAGAGATGTGTCTAAAGCGTCTAGTGAAAGGGAGGTTGGGGTATTAAGAAGTCAGAGTTATTCTTGTAATCTTTTATTGTGGTGTCATATTGTTTTTAGCAATGCATATGTGAAAAAGGTGTTTTAGAAGTATGGTATTGTAGTCTCAGACTAGTAGAATAAACTAAAGATGGAGGCCATCAGAGCCAAGAAGGGCATCTGAGTAAATGTTGTCCAGTAACCAAGCAATTTCCTTAGTAGTGATTTTTTTAAGTAAAAAGGGGAAGGTAATTGTCACCCGGTGGGGGTTGTGGTGTGGCAGTGCTTGGAGTGATGGTTTTGGTGGTGAGACAGTTGTAAACTCATTCCCTTCACTAGAGGTATTTTGAGCTTGTACTCTAACTTCTAATGGGCTTGGCCTGAGTCATTTATAAAAGTGAAATTATTGCCTCACAGTATAAACAAAGGCTCATAAATGTTCATATCTGTAGAACCACAAGTATTAGCAGCAAACTGTAAATTGCAAACTATTCAGCACAAAGAAATATTTACATTGGTTTTATTTATTTGAGTCTATGTTTTATTCTGAATTTTATAAGCCACAGTAAACACAGTAAATATTAATTCTTCAAACAATTAAAAAGACCCACCAGAAACTTGGCTCCTTTTACAGGATGAAACAGTACCTTACAGACCCAGTAAGAAAAACCCTATTCTCATCTTATTTGCTTCCAACCCTCTTTGTATGCTTCATCTATCCTTACAAACCTATGCTCTACACTTAGGGTTGCCACCAATCTGTTTTTTTTCCTGACTATCCAGAAATCAAATTGATTCTCCAGTAGTCTGGCAAATACTGTACAAACTCCATTATTCTGTTTCAAAAAAGGAAACAGACTATCGAAGTTTGTTAAATTGGCTGATTTACTATGCTTTTTTTACAAAAAAATCATAATAAATCGTCTGAAAGCAGGCATCAGGAATGGAAAAAAGAGGGCGTTCCTATCTGCTGACATTATAGTGGCATCACAAAATGGGTGGAACATGGGCACGAGAGGGGCAGGAATGGGCGGGTTTACTGGTGATGTGAGGGGTGTGGCCTTCCTGCATTTTTTAGCCACAACGAAAGGTGGCAACTCTATCTACACTAGAATCCAAACTAGTCAACTGTTACAACAAGGTTGCTAAATTTGCTACAAACGCTGCACACCAAACTCACCACTGCCAAGTCCTAAAGCAGTTAAACTGGCTAGAGCATAACTCCATAACGTACTCTCAGCTAGTTATGGCATATAAAGTTATATATTTTTCTGAACAATTCCCTGCATTAAAAACATATTATTGGCCTATACACCCACAGGGGCCTCTTTTCTGGTGATACATTTCTACTAAGCACCACTAAAGCAAATAATTAATCAGGGGACTCACTATACTCTTGTTACATCTCCATACTCTGGAACACCATCCCTACACAAGTAAAAATGATTTTAAATACCCAAGATATAAAATCCAGCTCAAACAATAACTTACCCAGTCCTGGTCATGCTCATTTTCATCCCCAGGTTGAGAAGTCTAGTGAAAGCACAAACTTCGTGTTGCTTATCACTAATTTTCTGTCCTCCTCTACTTGAGTCATAACACCCCTAACAACTTTTCCTCCTGCACTCGAATTGATGCAGCGCTTTTCACACACAACCTTAAGCAACACTTCTTACTTGCTCTTTTTCTAACTCCCTCTTCCATTGATCTATCCCTCTCATGCATCTCCTGTATACCTATGCTATAAACCTTTTAGACGCACCAATTTGGAACAGATGGTCTAAAACCAGTCCTATACCATGTTCTCTGAGTCATATGCTATTGCAACTGTCCTTAAATATGCTACTCATATATTCCCTTCCCTCCTAATTAATTTTATAACTTATTTCATTATATGTCTTGAACTTTTCACAAACCTGTGTAATAGTGAAATCTCCCTTCCTGCATAATTTTCTATTTATGGACAAATTCAGGCCAATAAAGGGGTGGGATTTGGCTTTATTGGCCTGAATTTTCCAATAAATCGACTTAAAAAGAAAAAAGTCATGGACATTCAGAATTGCCATATAGCTGAAACACTTGCTGTCCTGAATGAGTCATTTGCTATATCCCATATTTCCTATAATACAAGATGTTTAAGGATTCACACATTGGGAAGTCTAGCCTTGCTAGGTTTTTCTTTTGTTTTTAACTGAATAGTTGTTAGGGGGTGGAATCCTTACCTTGACTGGGCTACAGTGAGGTTTTGAATGGTTACGTTTTTCTGCTCCTAATTGCTCAATCAGTGTCGGCTTATAAATATAACTAATTTTGCATGAGAACCTAAAGTTCACCAATCAGAAGGACACTGGCTAAGTCCTAATTTTCATTTGTAGATTCAGATTAATTTGCATGGGAACCTAAGGTTTATCAATCAGAAGAAGGAGGGCTTAGTCTTATTTTGCATGTCTGGTTTCAGGTTAATTAGTGCCACAATGTAGGTAAGGTAATCGGGAGTTCCCTGTACAGCCATTCTATTGAGAGCTTTGTACAGTAGTTAATTCTCACATCTAACAAAAGCTAAAATGTATCCCTAAGAAATCAAAACTTCAAATCTACCACCATATTACAATACAATATAAGTCTAAATGCATTACATAATCACTTTTACTCTGTGGGTTTCATCATTTCTGTTTTGATATATTGCTTCCTATGTACAAGTACATACACAATCGGAGTGTATTTTCATTCAGAGATCAGGTCTTAATAGTCCATAGGTGTTCCCTGGTAATACCATATCTAATATTTAATGTGGGAGTTGAGCACAATGATGTGTCAGATCTTTTTTATTATTAGTCAGTTTCTCAAGGGCCCATACCTGCTTAGAGTTTTTACTGTGCCCACTTTTATAGAGCTCATAAAACACCAAAATCATGGAAAAACTAGTATCAAGCAATTATGTACAGATTAGTGCTTAAAACTGATTGTGCCAACTTTTATGTTTTTTTTTTTTGTTTTTTTATGAAATGGTGGATTAGCCCTAGATTATAGATTGTAGTACTGAACTCTTCTTTATGTATGACTACCATTGCCTACTTTTATGGAGCTCATATGTATCACCCATGGTCAAGGCAGAGTTTAATCTAGCCTTACTTATATCAAATTCTAAGTAAATGTAAAAAAAAAAGTGCCCTCTTTTAGGGTACTGATCCAGCATCTATACCATCTATGTTGTGATTTTAAAATAGTTCATCAAAGAGGAAAAACATTTCAAACACCAATCCTACCATATAATAGAAGTCCTGCTGTATAGTCAGAGTAGAAATAACCAAGTGAAAGATAAAAAGTAGTAAACTAAATTTAACAATGTAAACTTTAGTAATAGAATAAAATGTGAGCAAGATCATGTAAATGAATTGTTCATATCAAAGTACAAGAACAAAACCATTGTTCATTTCACAAAATACCCGACTTGTCTTTTCAGAAATGTCTGGAACTATTCCAGGATCTCAGAGCCTTAATAGTATGCTTTGTGGCACAATTGTCTATAATCTAGCATACACTTAATAGAGCAGCTTTGGTTCAACCCAGGTTTCTTCATATGTTTCATAGGTTAGTACTAAGCTAACTGCCCTTGCGAGCCATTTTAAGCTTAGCCAATTATCCCTTGTGAGGCTCAAACCCTGCACCTTGTGTTTGTAAGGCAAACACCTTAACCATTAGGCCACCCTCCCAATATTGCATGCATTAAGTCTGATTTGCCAGACCAGTTCAAGCATTTCCAGATGAACATAGTTCCCCTGCACTGGGCCCAGTTACATGCCATCCAAGATATGGAATTTGAAAGCCAGGTGTTTCAGAAATTCCATGGAGTGTTTTGCCAGGGAGTTCTTTTATATTTTGGAATGAATATTAGATAAGTGGTGGGCAACTCTGACTTTGAATTTATTTATTGTTTTACCCACATAGAAAGCATTGAAAGAAGAGTAATGGGCCCCGCGCACAAAAACTTTGTATTACAGTCCTCTCCTGTGGAGCTCCAAATCTTCTTTTCTAACACTGAGCAATTGAAATAATCTTTGCTGCTCAAAGCTAGACAGTATCTGGAGAAGTTAGGGCCACAGAGGTTTATCCCTTTGTACTGGCATGATGATCTTTCCTGGCTCTCCACCCAATATTCTCATTAGGCATATGCGCACATAAGAATCTTAATGGGCCTCCCACTGAATACTGCTGACAGCATCATTGTCTCATCTGACTGGGCTATGAGAAGGTTGACATTATTGTTAGGCACTGCTGACATGATGATAGTAGATGTGTTTTCATCTTCTTGCACCTGATCCCACACTAGTGTATCCCATGAAGGTATAGGAAGAGAGCGAACATCCTGTTGCTATAGCAATGCATATGTGACATGCCACTGGCTTGTAGAAAACACATGGCAATACATGTCAAGTATGTAAAAGGTCAAAGGACACATACATATGCTGCAATGCAGGTCATGGCTCTTGCAACTCTGATGTACTCAGACATGTATATTAACTACTGAAACAGCACTGGCAGAATAGATTTACTTTGCTATGCTACTAGCAAATTGGCATACCAACAGGTTCATCCCCAACAGATATATGGGGTATCGCCAATAGTCCAGCCCCTACAGGCAGGTCTTGACCTAAAATAAACGTGCAGTCACTGTCCCAAAACAGGGTAACAGGAAATTTTACATCACTAAGATGGTGCCCTTAATAGGTGTGGCCATTCTGTCCTTGGTCAAGACATGTGCATTGTTCCATGCTTGCATCATATCAGTAAGGCCACCCCACACTAACATCATGCACTAGAATTTACTACACCTGATCCTATAAGGCACTGTCACTCTTGTGCTTTTCTAGCACCCATGTTCCATGACTGTATAACACCAGTAAGAACAACTCTATCTTCGCTGGGTTGAACGTCTTCAACCTCTGATGCTCCTTCATTTCCATGTTGATACCTTGCACACTGGGAGAAGGTATGATCTGTGCATGTTTGTAAAAGTGACCTCTGTCCCGTATCATTGGCCACTGGCTATGTTGCAGCTGTGTGGGCGGCATATGACATGACTGACCTATGGTGTTGGTATAGGGCAGATCACAGCAGCATGCCAGGCTGTGGCACCTTATATACACCGTTTCATGTAACCTGGAGGGTGTAGGCCACATAGGCCATGAGATGCATGTTGCAGGCTGTGGCTTCCTGCCCCACACATGCAAATCTCTATAACCAGGTGCCACTAACTTGGACTGAACCCCCTTACCCCTTAAACATGGCTACTAGCCTACCTTCTGCAACATAGTCTGTAACTATTCACCTCATATTTTTGTGGTGCTACTTCAACACAGCATATACAGTTGTGGTCAATATGGCTACCCAAAGGAGGACTGCAGCACATCAATGCCCTATACACTGTGCCATCAAATCATCCACAAACAGTGCCTGTCAGCCCCAGGGGTCTTCTCAGTAATGTAGCAAAAACCCAAATACTTCTTGATTTTCTTCTCCTCTCCTCTCCTCTCCTCTCCTCTCCTCTCTTCTCTTCTCTTCTCCTCTCTTCTCTTCTCTTCTCCTCTCCTCTCTTCTCCTCTCCTCTCCTCTCTTCTCCTCTCTTCTCCTCTCTTCTCCTCTCCTCTCCTCTCCTCTCCTCTCTTCTCTTCTCTTCTCTTCTCCTCTCTTCTCTTCTCTTCTCTTCTCCTCTCTTCTCCTCTCCTCTCTTCTCCTCTCTTCTCCTCTCCTCTCCTCTCTTCTCTTCTCTCTCTCCTCCTCCCTTCTCTTCTCTCTCTCTCTCTCCTCTCTTTTCTCTCTCTCTTCCGCTCTTCTCTCTCTCTCTCCTCTCTTCTCTCTCTCCTCCTCTCTTCTCTTCTCTTCTCTCCTCTTCTCTCCTCTCCTCTTCTCTTCTCTTCTCTTCTCTCCTCTTCTCTCTTCTCCTCTCCTCTCCTCTCCTCTTCTCTTCTCTTCTCTTCTCTTCTCCTCTCTTGTCTTCTCTTCTCTCTGGCCCACACCTGGTTAATGTATGTCTGGTCTCCTTTGCACAGCTCCTGTTTGCTCTTCAGTGTAGTGCTCTTCTGTTCCAGAATTCTGTAGATATTAGTTGCTTATTGTAACCTGGTCATTGGCACATTGCTGATTGTTCCCTTTACAGCTCTGATACAAGTTCTGCAACTCAGTGTGGCTTTACAAGTGAAGTGATACAGTGAGATTATTTTTGAATCGTGCCCATAAGGTGATCTGATATCAGTCCTATCCTCTAGCACTGGCACTGTATATGTGCTGATTGGATCATCCTGTTGAATTTGCAGCCTCTGATATTACACTAAGTTGTACAGTGACCACACTATAGACCTCTCAGAGTGCTCTGCTGGTCTTGGTTTTGTGTGAGTATGTGATTGTTTATGTTCTCTTTGCCACCTTCCTTTCACTGGTACATATAATTATTGCCACTCTTTCCCTGTTCTTCTTATGGTTATCATTCTTAATCATAACCATGATGTTATATAACTTTTCTGTACCATCAATAGTGCCTTTAAAATGTTTTCTAAAAATAAAGCAAATACCACTGATAGGAAGTGGACAATGCTTTTGAAGGGTAATCCTTTTGTTGACTTCTTTTTTATGGTCTGTGTTTCAATAATACTTAAATAGTTAATCTTTACTATTGTATTAGAAATAATAAACATGAATGTCTTCTTTGCATTCTACTTGTAAAATGAGTATTACCCATTATATTTTAATGCAAATCTGTTGCTCACAAATTAATTACTGTAGGAGGAATTTAAAGTTATTTTGTTTGTGCCATGTGCAACTTGAAGAATGAAATGGAAACACCATATTATAGTCTCTCTTGCTGTGATGCCAGGGGGATTTTTTTAATTCATGTACAACTGTAGATGGCATATTTTGTGGAAATATATATATATATATATATATATATATATATATTTCTTTAAAGTTCACCGCTTTATCAATGCTGCAGTAGCCTATGTCATATGAGATGTCCTTCCAACGAAATGGGCCAGCTTGCCATCTTTCAAAGCTTTGGGACTCCTTGCATGCATCCTAGCCACTGCCATATGCAAAGGAAGCAATAGAAAGACAATGGCTAGGATGTGTAAAACTCCAGAATTTTCTTGCTGTTGAAGAATGTGTTCTTTTGTTTGCTTCAGGCAATCGACGGGCAGCTAGCTGTTCTCTAAAACTGAGTAGATGTTATCATTAGAGATGATATTCCTATTTCTTAATTAGAAGAAAAATATGCTGTGTTCTAAATAATATTTTTATTTCAAGGTATTTCTGCTGTTATTTGATTACTTATGACAGTAAGATATTCTTTCACTGTAACATTTTATTATCTAGCTTACCTGAGGGAACTTCTGTGTAAATTTCTGTGTGGTCATTCTTGAATAAAAAGTCATACTTTTAACTTAGGATTTTTTTTCTGGGGCTGAAATTGTTTTCTTGGTTAAGTGGTCTTTGATAACTTTTGCTATCAAAAATGTTTTTGTTTTTTTTTCTATCAGGGGATATGACTGATCCTTCAAAGGTCTGCTAACCATTTATCAGGCACATTTCTCTGCTGTGAGTCTGTCATCAATCTCGCTAAATTTTTTGTTCTTTTTTTGTGAGGAAAGGGTAATTGTGTGTGGGAGTTGATACTAAAAGATTTACCTCAGGAATTTCCTCTTTTGGTGAAAAGGTATCACCAAGTCTTTGCGGCTGCTCTATCCATCTGTGAGACTTTTTTTGCCTCTAGAACATAGACCAGTATCCCTCTAACTCTACTGATCCCTCTTTTGCCGTAAGGAGAAAAAAAGTTATTAAAAGTTATTAAAGAAGCTTCAGTCTTTAAGCTAGCATCCTCTCTGCTTCAGCTGCTATGGCCAAATATTGTTCATCAAACAGCTCATTTTTTCTCCTGGATTATCTAGTGCTGCTCCTCTTGGTGCCACCATGGACCAGGATTCAAGGCTGTCCTCTGTGTTTGTACAATTGAATTTTGCGGTAAGGGGGAACTCACCCTTACATGCTTCAGAGACGAGATTAGGAGATGCTTCTTTACTATGCCACACTGCATCACGTCTTTTCTGAGGAAGAGTCTGTGTGTTGAGCCACATTTCACCTGGGGGATCTCATAGGAAGCGGAACTGTAAATCTAGACATATTTTTCCTCTGAAACAGATAACTGACTGAATTTAGCAAAATGGCTGTTGAGAGCATTTCCGTCTTTACATTATTTACTTATTTATTTATTCTTCCACCCTTTCATCATTTTTAATAACACGGTCTTTGTGCTCCATCTACCCCAGATGTACCAGCCACTCCATGCCCCACCAACACTTATTCTGGTAATTGCTGAGGTTGGTCACAGATGGAAATCAATGGGATATGACACTTCTGAGCTTACATCCGGGGGGGGGGGGTCTTACTTGGCCTACCCTGTTTCTCCACATTCCCTTTCCTGGCAATGTGTTATGGTTTCTGGGTGAGTGCACAATGTGGGCTTACAGTGTATCACTCTAACTCCACAGCAGCTCAGCCAGACCTACCACAACCAGGAGTTGACAATGCATCACTAGCCGCCACCAGGAATGACTGTCAAGAGATTCCCATGTACTGCCACCCCCCACCACTCTGTAAGTTACCTGAGACACTAATCGAACTCCAGTCACCTGAATTGTCGTCAGGGCTTTATCCCTCTGTGCAACTAGAGTGGCTACTCCAGTCTCTAAATTATGATAATCCTCCTCATAATAAGTTGCAAATAACTTCTTCCCTTTTGGAGTCTAATTCCCGGTATGAGGAACAGGATTTAGACTGTAACCCTGTTTCTCGTACTCCTTCACCACAAGGTGGTGATAATGACTCCTGAAGAGAGCTTTTACTCAGATTCCCCTTCTGAAGGCTTGCCCTTTTCTAATACTATTGCCAAGATGATATTTTTTCATGTGGAAACAAAAAGACAAGCATTCCTTGAAATGTGCTTTTGATCTACCTACATTCTCACCTACCCCTAATGCAGATGTTATATCCAGAGATGTTTCCACTAGCTCTGTCTTAAATACTAAATGCTTCCTTGGGTAAAGAAGTATGATTTTCAACTTTCCTTTCCTAAATATAACAAAAATGTATCTTCCATTTCAGGCTCCTTTATTAGGAAGCAGAACAAACATTGCAGATAAGGCTCAGAAAATGGTGGCAAGGAAGTCTAAAAAATAAAGGAATATCCTCCTTAAACCAAGGCAACCTAAACAGTCAGATTTACTGTATTCCCACACATGATTTTCTCCCTCCCCATCTTAGCAACCCTGTAAAGCTTTCCCAAAGTCTAGGTTTGCACTTGCCTCTAATGCCATACCTCAGACTCTTGAGTACTAAAAATAATTTAAAGTGGTTACAACTGGTGGTGAGATCTTTTCTTCATTTTCAGAGGATCTCTCCACATCCTCGAATCAAAATGGTTTGGTCCCTCCTGTTCTGGATTAGATGAACCCCAGGGGGAAAAATTAACCTGCTCCTCCAGATCAAAATGGGGAAAGGGTTCTATTCAAGAATTTTTCCGGTGGAAAAGAGAAAAGGAAGCTAGAATCTACCTTTCTTTTCTAAACCTTCACATTATCATTACAATATTCAAAATTATTTCCCCAAAAGCTGTGATACCCCTTATTTTGCCTTCCAGTTTTCTAGTAATATTTGATTTAAAAGGTGTTTACCATCACAGTCCAATCAACAGCACCTTTGGGAACATTTTGCACTTTTCTGAGTCTGGTTTGTACTTTTAGTTTGCTATTTTACCTTTCATTTATCTTCAACACTGACAGTGTTTACAAAGTATCTGCCTCCTGTTGCAGGGCATTCACATTTCCCTTATTTATACAGCTACCTGATTTTTGCAGATTCCTTCATGGCTTGCCAAGAATCTCTGGCTTGAGAAATGAAACTATTTCTCTCCTGGAATTTCAGGTGAACAGACTGAAATTTGAAGATCAAAACCAAACTGTTAAAAGCTAAAATAAAACATACCCTTTTTCACTCCCATAAACATTTCGGGCAGGAAGATAACAAGCTAACAGGAATATCCACCTTGAATGAATTATCCAGTCTAAGATACAACCTTGTCCATCTAGTTGCCCTTCACCTTCACCTTCTGACTTCCTCAGAGAACTCTCAAGCCTTCCCACATTATCACCTACCCACAATGCAGCCACACACCCAAGAAAGTCTAACCCCCTCATTTCTTTCCACATTCTTACTTCTCAAAAAATTACCTCTATGAAAATGTTACCCCTACTTGAACAGATTCCTATGGACTCCCCAATTACATGACAATATTTGCCCTTGGTTTTTGTAGCACTTTAAAAATGTCATCACCACCCATCTTAAGCACATTTGCAACCTTTGTTTCACCACTAATACTAGGCTCAATAGTTGTAATACCTCCTTTGTCAGACCAATCACAGACAAAACCAAGCTCTTGTCTTGCAGTCACTTCAACAACTCCATCTTACCCATCCTTAATAAAATTCTTGAAAAAGTCCTATGTGACTAACATACCACATATCTATTAACATCCCGCCTGCTCTCCATCAAATTTCATGGATTCTGGTCTGGTAATGCACAACTGCTCTACAGTTCCTGACTGATAACATCTTAACTAATATGAATAAAGAAAATCTTACTAGTGCTTTGGTCATTGACTTAACCAAAGCTTTTGAAATGGTCGCCCACCCAATTATATTTCTCCATCTGCAAGAAAGTGAGATCAACCTTGATGCCACTCTTGGTACAAAGACTTTCTATCCAACCATTCATTCCAGTAAAAGACAGGACCTGGTCTTTCCAACAACTGCCTCATTCAGCCTGGAGTCCCACACGGCTCCATTCTAGCTCCTCTAGCCCATGTTATTTGGACCCATAAAGATGATTCAAATTCTCCCTTTCCTTTCATATCCTTGACTGTGATAACTATCCCACTGAATCATCCCCTTCTGTGAATATTTGAAGTTCTGCCTAAACCAATCACTAAAATTCGATGAGCACAAAGAAAAGTTGAAAGCAAAGATCAACAGTCTTCTCTTCTGGACCAACAAAATATCTCAGTTCTTATATTCAACAAGGGCTGTCATAGGAAAAGGCCCTAGTTTGTATCTGCCTCTGTCAAAAACACTGCCGTCCTTCAGAATCTCTCAAATAGCATATGTTAATTCATATCTAGTTCTACCATGGAATGAACACCACTGTCCTACTCTTTCAAAGGCCAAGTGGCTTCAAAGTCAAATCTACTTTTTGGTTCCATATTCTTAAAACTACTCAAGCCAGACATTCCGTCTCCCTTCCAAACTTTTTACTGCCACTCAAAGCTATAACCAAAGAAGTCAAGTCAGAGCTGGCCCTTCCCTATAAACCCTTTTTCTTAGACTGCAGTCTTTTAGCCATTGCTTCTCTCTACTGGATCCAAAACTATGGCAGTCACATCTTCCAATTAAACTGATCACAAAAAATACTCCTTGTTCAGGCCACAGTTCAAACACTAACTAAAGGACATGTGACCTAAACCATTGTCCCCAAATGAGTAGTACACCCCCATGCCTGAGCCACCTTATTAACATTTTATATATATATATATATATATATATATATATATATATATATATATATATATATATGTGTGTGTGTGTGTGTGTGTGTGTGTGTATAGCACTGTTGCCTCACAGCAAGAGGTTCTACAGTTTGATTCTCGGTTAGGGAGCCTTCTGTGTGGAGTCTGCATGTCCTCCCTGCATTCGGGATGGTTTTCACCAGGTGCTCTGGTTTCCTCCCACATTCTAAAGACATGCAGTAGGAGGATTGGAAACTCTAAATTAGTGGTAGATCTGTGTGTGTGGTGTACTCTCTGAGGAGGGTTGGGCCTTGGGCTAGCAACCTAACCCTGTAAAACCTGTACCTGCTATGGAAGCAGTAAATGCTGATGGGTGCTTGTTGCCTGATGTGCTAAATGTTGCCTGATGTGCTAAATGCATGAGAGGGAATCCAGGATATATGTATATGTATATAAACAGATAGATAGATAGATATACAGATTATATGCATATATATATATAAAATATATATGTAATACATACATATACACACACACAGATATATATATATATATATATATATATATATATATATATATATATATATATATATATATATATATATATATAATATGAAAATTCTATTGATTATATACTGAACATATATATATTGTTTGCCATATTTTCTCTGCTTACTCATAAATGTAAATCACTTTGTATATTGTCCTTTGTTTTATTACATTGCAATACAACCTGGACTTTGACTTTATTTAGCCATTGCTTGATCAATGTTCTAACCTGGTAAACACATTTATATAAATAAATAAATAAATCTACTTTCTTTCCTTCTTACAATATAGTGTTTCTGTCTTCTATATACAACACTTATGACAGCCTTTCTTCCAGAAGACAAATCAAGAATTACTAACAAGTTCTGATGTTTCCAAACCAGAAAAAGCATTTGTCAGAGAATATTTCAGCATTCTAGGTTTTATGGCCTCTGCTATTCTCTTGATTTCCTTGGCCAGATGTCAAATAAGAAAAATTACTTTGTTTGTCAACTCAGTATGGACTCAGCACCATTTTTCCTTCCCACTTCAAAATCAAGTACTGGAGTTCTGGGAAAAGGGAACTCAGGTGGATAAAACAGTTGTCTTTCAACCCAAGTCTCCCTTTGTCCCTTATAGCTCCTACCCAGTCTGTAACTACAAATGCATCAGACTTTGCATGGGGAACATTGTTCAAGGGGGTGAATGTACAGGGCCTCTGAACTAAGTAAGACAAGTTAAAACACATACCATGTCAAAGAAATTATGCATCTAATAAATGCTATCAAATTTCTTAATCATCTTTGGACTCTAGGTCATCTGCTAGTAAATGCAGACAATACCACAGTTATATGGTACATAAAGAAACAGGATAACTGGTTCCTACCCCTTTCTACACTAGCTGTGGTAGCCTGGGATCTAGCCACTGAATTCAGCCTCTCCCTCCAGGCTACCTACATTCATTTAGAACAAGGCATTGCTGCAGACAAGCAGAGCAGGACCAAGGCAGCCCCTCACAAATGGAATATGAACCTAGAGGTCTTCCAGGAATTGACCTTTACATGGGTAAAGCCATAAGTAGATCTGTTTGCCTCCAGTCAAAACAGATAGATGAAGAAAGTCTTCTCCAGGGCCCCTTGCAAACAGGTTTGGAAGACAGATGCTTTTTCATTCCTATGGATGGAAATGCTTCTTTATGTTTTTCCACCCTTTCTTCTAATAAACATAGTATTTCTAAAGATTCAGAAGGACTCTTCAATGATAATTGTTTTAACCCTTTTTTGGAACAGGCAACTGTGCCCCTCCCTTCCTTTAAAAATGGCCAGAGGCAATTACCATAAGCACCTTCCACATGATAAGGCAAAAATCTTCAGGACTTCTTCTCTACTGTGTGTCTCTTATGAAGGCAAAAAGAAGGGACAAATGTCTAAACATATTACTTCCAAATGATAGTCCCATGCTATTGCCTTTTGTTATTCTCACTATAAGAAAATACTTCCAGGCAAAGTCAGGGCCCACTCTAGAAGGTAATTAGTTACTTCTGTAGCTTTCTTGAAAAGGGATAGACTCTATAAACTTACTAAGGGAAGCAACTTGGTCATCTGTGTACACCTTTACCAAGTACTATAACATTTATTCCTACTCTAGGTGCAGAGCAGACTTTGCCAGAAATATTCTCCAGTGGCTCCTGGATCTGACCTATCTTTCTCCCCTTTTGCTGTCTAAGCTTTTGTATTCATCCCATATAGCTTAGTCTGCTAGAACAGTGATCTAATGATGAACATGAAACAGTTGTACATGCAAATGGTCTATAACAGTACATGTTCAAATGGGTCACTGCTGCAATAGAAGTTCCCTTCCTCTCTCATTCCACCAGTTGTTGCTATTTGAAAGCTGGCCATATGGTTCAATACCATGGGGGGATGTCCCATATAGTTGAGGCTACTGTGGCAAAGAGCTACTTGAACATTTACTGTTATTTACTTGCGCTACTGTCATTTTTTGACTTCTGCAGTGTATATATATATATATATATATATATATATATATATATATATATATATATATATCTATGTATATAAAATATGTATATAGACCATAAACATAAAACTACTGATGCCATTAGAGAAAGAAGACAGTGGAAAATATTTCAAAAAATGTATCTCCTCATCAGTGGTGGATTAAGTGTACGTTGGGTCTTGGGCTGTTTTCAATCCATGGGTCTCCTACATACATTTGTAGGAGCATCCATAAATGCAAATGTTCCTTTAGATTCACCTTTCTGATTGTTTTAAATTACACTTCTTGTTTGACAGAGCAACATTGTTAGACTGTTTTAAATGTGCAGTGTTTAATGCCTTTCCAGTAAGCAGTGAAACAAAATTGTTTATGTAATAATGACCAAAGTATCTATTTTGGAAAATTTCAACTATAAAAGACATTCAGACTGCTGCCATTTTAATCCATCAATAATATCCTTACTCATGAATTCTGGCTACTTTATTAACTGTCTAGACATTACATGTCTGATTGTGCTAATGGCCACAATAAAGTATTCCTCCTTACTTTACACAAAGACACACTTGTATGACAGACAGACTAATGACTTTTTAACTATATCAACTCAATAGGGTCAGTCATTTTTATTCACAGACATCCCACAAGCTCAGCTGTTATAGCTATGTTACTGACTGCATCCCTTTCCGATGTTTGTGTAAAAAAAAAAAATAACAATACTAAAAACCAATGTAACATATTTCAAATTTGCTTCACACAAACACACAATAGCCATTGTAAAGTATTCCATCTTAATCCATACATGGATACACTCTACGTCTGCAAGGCCAGATTAAAGACGTTTAAAAACAATGATACAAGTTTAATATACTTGCATCCACAGATAACTCCTACTCCCACCAGCAGTTCAAGATACTTTGTTGACTGTATACTATATTGGCAGCATTGAATAAATATATAAAAATCATTAGCATCACACCCTAAGACCAAGCCATGTGTAGCATAAATTTATGATGAGAGCATAAGAAAAAAATAAACACTAATAACATATGCTAAGTCAATATGTGCAATGTCTGTAGAAGTAAAAGTCACCTGAATAATGCATTAAGGAGAACTGTTACACATGCCTGCTACCTTTGAAGAAAAATGGCCTATGTTGCATTAGAAAATTGGTGTGTTAATGATGACATCGCCATAAAATTTCATGATCTAGATCAGCTATACAATAGGGAATGGCCTTTGAACGCCTTGCCCAAATTTCCAATTGTGCCAAAGGACTATCTGGTTATGTGGCTTGCACCAGGTCATACAGTAACAGTACATCAGGGTGGAAAGATTCAAACTTTACACCCTTGGTACAAGCTGAAGCTCATTAACAAGTCAGAGGTTAAGTCCTCTGTATTATCTGACAAGCAGAATAGCAGTTTTAAACTAAATGTAGAAATAATGTACAGTCTTTCAGAGAAGACTGTATCACAGCAATAAGCAGCAATGACTATTTAACAGATGCTGAAGATCAACTGGTTCTTATCATTACTCCAAATAATGGAGGCTGCATGATCTGACAAATGTCAACACTCTTGCAGTTGCTGAAGGCTGTAAAGAAGTTACTGCAGCAATAAATTGGTAAAATGCAACACAATTTGACTGTATTACACAATCCAGGCCTATTAATGATTTAATTCATTATTTGGTGTAATGAATTAATCAAAACAATTAAAGACAGTATAAATGCTGCATCAGTGTTTTGTTCACAACCCACAAGTCATACAAAACTCAGAAATATTACTGCATGCAGCCTACATTTTTTGCAGAGTTGGGGGTGGGGAGTTGCACATTTGTAGAGCATGTGCTTTTCATTTTTGACCACTCTATGTGTTCCCTGTTATCAAGAATAGCTATCCATTCTTGACATAACTCAGAACAGTTCTGACCTCCTCACAAAAGCAGGCTAGTAACATTGTATTGTTGCAGCATACACATCCGGAGTTGACAGAGTCAGATCATGGTCAAAAGGGGTACTCTGCAGGGTAATAATCCAGGCCCCCATCAGCCATACCAATACCCCATTATTAAGCTGTCTCTCCTCAATTACCATAACACCATGTTCAAACCTATCAGTTTGCACACTATTTTCTTCATTGTTTTTACAATTATTATAGAGATTTGTATTTCATGTTTAACTCTTTTGTTCATATTTTTCTGAAAAAACACTTACATCCACTTCGTAAACAAAACAAAATACTCTTACATTAAAAACAAACTTAACATGAGAAAAAAAGTAAACCTTTCATTCCTTGAAACTTGCATTTATGTATTTGGCAAGCCAGTAAACTACAAGACACATGCTGGGATCCATAATTAAATAGCATATAGTAAAGCATTAAATAATGTTTATGTGAAGGGTGCAGGAATTCAAAATACAAATCTGTAATGCATTTGTTAACAGCCTGGGATGGCGTACTGGATACCGGTGTCCTTTTGCAGGAACAGCCCATGAATACAGACTGGTACTAGGTCAGAGTCACACAGAAGGCAAATAATAGCTAAGGAAACCAAACCTCGTACTGCAGGGAGCAGTTTTTCAGCAGTTTGTAGCCTTACTCATCTGCACTAACTGTTAGACACTGTTACAGCTCAAACAATGCAAAGAAAAAACATGCTAAATTTTAAAATGAAGTCATAGTGAAATTATTAGCTGTACACTTATAGACTTCATGCTGTCCAGTTTATTCATAGCTAAATAATAAACACACTATTAAGATTCAACAAAACAAGGATTGTAGATCATAATGGTGCTCCAGTTTTCTACAGTGTCTTTCCTTTTCACCATAACTGCTCTTGTTCATTAGTATTTACTAGGCTTGCAATGTAAGGGGCCATTGAAGACCCTCTACCCAAAGTTTCCAGTTGCCCCAAAGCACTCTCTGATTAAGTGACTTGTTTAAGGTCACACAGTAGAAAAAGGAGGGGTAAGTAAATCAAACTCTGCACCAAAGGAACTCCAGCTGAAAGCCTTAACTCTTTGTGTCAACCTTCGGACTAAATAAAGGGGAAAGATTCAAACCCCACACCCCTGACACAGAAAACAGTAGTATTAACCCATTATGCCAATTTATATGTTGAAGTTGGAATTGTGTGAAACAGGAACCAAGCGTTTATACTGACACACACATGTGACCCTCCATTACAACTTACTAAAAGTCATAGCTTCCTCAAGGTCACTCAGTAGCCAGATGGAGATGAAATGGTTCAAACCCTGTACTTTAAGCTACATGAATCAGTGCATTAATATTGTAGAGAACTCTAATAACTGGCATTATTAACTGAGTGTATACCTCAGTGACTTTTAACCACAGTTCTTAATGTCTTACATGCAGAATCAGGGATAAAAAGAGAAATAATGAGGAATAATCATAGACATTTTTAAAATGTTAGTACTCTAACTTTAGAAGTTGGCTGAATAACAGAATGCAAATTAATACACATTTTCTGAAGTAAAGTAAGTCTATAACTGTAATTATTGTCATTATTTATTAACTGTAATCACACATCTTGTTATGTCTTTCGGCTTTTCCCAGTTAGGGGTTGCCACAGTGGAACTCCAGTCCGCTAATGATTGGCAGTAGATTTTTACATGCCGAGTTGCCAGCCCTGACACACAACCTTGAACGAAGGTACGCCCATTCACGCATGTCTCCAGGCAGAAGACACTTATAGCTGAGAATCGAACTGGACAACATCTTACTGTGAGGCGACAGCGCTACTGCAGCACCACCACCGCAGTACAACTGTAATCACACATCATTTCTCAGAAATCCATCAGTTTTAGCAGGGATTAAGAGAGACAGATGAAAATTTTGAGCCAAAATTAGGGACTTCTCCAAAAATAAGGGGCACTTATGAGGTAATCCTTTACTGATTTATCAGAAAATGAAGACGTAGGAGTGCATAACACTATAGAGCATTAAAGCCTCTAGACTCATAATGAGCTGTTTCCTGTAGTTAAGGCTGCAGTGTTTGATTCTTTCTACCTATGTTTGCGTACTGTATAACTCTGAGGTTTTCAGTTAAGCAGACAGTGCTCTTGTGGTAAAAAATATTTTTAACAGCAACTCTGGCATTATCGATCTGACACATACATAGACATACATGGACACACACACACACACACACACACACACACACACACACACACACACACACACACACACACACACACACACACACACACACACACATTTGTGCATTCGCACTCACTGTTATTTGTATGTAAGGTCTCATCTGCAGATTCTGCTTCCATTTCTTTCTCATCATCTGTAGCACTTGCAGAAATAAAACAGTGATTCCAGCTCAACATCTGCAGCCATTTTTCAAAACACTGACTGCTCCATCACAGCAATTCAAAGCAGGCCACCATTCAAGCAAACTAGCAGACCATCCATTCAAACAGAGCAGCAGTCCATTCATTCAAACAGACCAGCATTCCATCCATTCAAACAGACCAGCAGACCATCAAACCATACAGACCAGCAGATCATCCATTCAAACAGACCAGCAGTCCATTGATTCAAACAGACCAGAAGACCATCCATTCAAACAGAACAGCAAACCATCCATCCAAACAGACCAGAAGACTACTATCCAAGAATGCTTATCTAATTCCCATGTCATTTAGAAAACAGACTAGCAGACCATCCATTGAAGATCTTCCTATCGGGTTAAAAAGCAGACCTGTGTTACATGACTGGTGTGCCACTTAATTTTCCTTTATCTTCCTGTACTAACTGTACCTTCTATTTCTGTGTGTGTGTGTGGGGGGGGGTGAAACATATGCCAGAGAAAGACCTTTTTTCCACAGGTTGTGCTATAGGTGCAAATAAAATAAGTTTACATTAAATTGTTTGCCCCCACCTCCCAAATTCATGTTCTCTGGGTGGCTGCCAATTTTGCCCCTGTTCTGCCACTGGCTTTCATGTATTTTTGGCTTTACTTCAAGCAAAGCTACAGCTGGTAAATTTACTCTTATTTGTAAATCATTATATGTTTCAAAAACTTTGAGGTTATACTCCTCAGTTAGTTATGGTTGGTTATTTTATTTTTATTTATTTTATTTAACATTTGTTAACCGGGCTAGTCCAGCTGGATATATTTCCATTTTCAGCAGAGGCCCGAGGAGAAAAGCTCCAATTGTAAAACATACCACCACCACACCAAAAGGTTTAAAATAGACAAAAAGGAATTAGCTATAAATTCTAGGAAGACAAAAAGACATACTATACTAGATACATCATACATTTACAGAACATTTTACAGCATGTAAGTCTAGGGCAATCTCAAGACATTATTAGAAAATACCTTTAAATCTTTGGTAAATCTAGTTTATGCAGACAGTTACTTTTCCTAAGGATTGTTTGCTAGACATATTATTAGAAAAATGGAAGGGAGAGAAAAAAAAAAGGAGGGTATATTAATCAAGAGGCAGGGAATACTACCAACAGGGTACATTGACAGCTCAGCAGAAAAGCTATCTAATTGTTGTCAAGTAGTAGAGATTACTTAAGTACCTTCTAATTTAGGGGAGAATATAGGAAAGAGAGTAGGAGAGTGGGAGGCCAAGAGATGACAATGAGAAGTCCAGTGGATCAGTCTGGGTAACAGCAAGGGCATAGCCAGTGATTTTTAAGGTATGTCTTAAGACTTTGCTTGAAGAGAGAGAGGGATGGAAGTGTGGTTAGGTCAGAGGGCAAGAGGTTCCATTGCTTTCCCACGGTATTTGAGAATAGTGAGTCACCAGCTAAGTTCTTTGACTTGGTGGTCCTAGTAAGTAGTTTATTGGAGGAACGTAAGGACTCAAGATTCCTATAGGATGATATAAGCTTGTTTAGTACTGGTGTATTATTAGGTTGATAAAACATTTTATGAGTGATGGTAAGTTGGGAAAGTATCAGAAGGTTTTTTAGTTCCAGCCAGTCTAGTTGATGAAGGTTATGACAATGGTGAGTTCTATATGGGTTTCCAGTGGCAAATCTAGCAATACTATTATAGGAGTTGGATAGTTTGGTAAGATTACTTTTTTTTAGATTAGTATATATGGGAGCTGCATACAGTAGAGTTGAAATTAGGTGGGAGTGGGCAATAGCCTTTCTGGCAGTTGGAGTCAAGAAAGGTTTTATCCTATATAGGGAGCCCAGTTTTTTATTAACATATTTAATAGTGTTAATAATGTGAATGTCAAAGGTGAGATTATTATCAATTGTAATTCCTAATAGTTTGGTGGAAAAGTCTGGGGATATAAGGGTACCATTGCTAGATTGAATGGAGAAATCTATTGGGGGGGGGGGACTTACTGTTTGGCGTAAACAATAGTAGCTTGGTCATTTTTGTGTTCAAAAGAAGGCACCGTGTAGAGAGCCATGACTTTACAGTGTTAAAAGCTGTTTGGGTTAAAGACTGAAGTTCAGATATAGAGCTGGCAGAGCATATGATTGTAGAATCATCAGCATATTGTATACAGGTGGTTAGAGGAATGGCTATTTGAAGGTCATTGATGAATAATGAGAATAGGAGCGGACCAAGGATGGATCCTTGAGGGACTCCTAGGGAAATGGGAAGGTGAGAAGATAGTTGATTGTCCCAAAGGACTGCTTGCTGTCTATTACTAAGGTAGGACTTAAACCAGAGAATTGCTTTGGTGTCAAGAGAGAAGGATGACAGAGTATTCAAGAGTAGGCGATGGTTAACCATATCAAAGGCTTTAGACAGGTCGAGAAAGAGTGCTGATGAGAGGCTGTTATTATTGCGGTTATTATTAATGGTGTTGGTGAAGGATAGGAGAGCTGAGGTGGTACTATGATAAGGCCTGAAACCATGCTGACAGTTAGCTAGAATGTTATGTTTTAGTAAGTGGTTCATAAGCTGTTGGTGAATATATTTTTCCATAATTTTGGCTATTGGAGAAAGGAGGGCTATAGGCCTGTAGTTAGAATAGTCAGTAACGTTACCTCCTTTGTGTAAGGGAATAATATGAGAGATTTTCCAGAGATCTGGAATGGTTCCTTCTGTTATGGTACGGTTAATCAGGATGGATATAGGATAGGCGACTACTTTGGCAGCTTACTGAAGGTATTCAGATGGTAAGTTATCGGCTGAGGGGGTACAAGGTTTGTGTTTGTGGATAAGTTTATAGATGTAGGAGGTAGAGATGGGTTTTAGCTGGAATGTAGTCTGAGTATGAGGTAAGGAGTTAGGTAGATCAGAGTTATTTGTTGCTAGTTGGTTGGCTAGAGATTGTATAGTATTTGTTAAGAAAGTGTTAAAGGTATTGGCAGTTTGATGGGAGGTATTGTTTTCTGACCCTAGAGGGGAAAGAGTGCTAGATTGGCCAGGGTGAAGAGGTTATTTATGCTTGCCCAGAACTTTTGTGGATTAGTGTGGTGATTTTGCTGCAGTTTGCAAAAGTAGCTTTTTTTATCAGAGAGAATTGCTTTTTTTGTAGCATTTCTCAACTGTCTAAAGGTTTGTTGATCTGGGGTATTTCTGGTTGCTCTCCACTTTTTTGAAACAGTCACTAAGGCCATTGATGAGGGTAAGGCAGTTCACACAGCCTACCTTGACCTTGCAAAAGCCTTTGACACAATACCCCACTCGGGCATCATAGACAAACTCACCAGCTTAAATGTAAACCCATATGTCACAAGATGGGTTGCAAACTGGCTCAAGGACAGAACCCACAGGGTCAGAGTTGCTGGAGCTATGTCAGACTCTAAGCCAGTCACAAGCGGTGTCCCACAGGGCTCAGTCCTGGGACCCCTCTTGTTCGGCATTTATTTTTCCGAGGTACAGGCAAACATAGGAGAATTGTGGCTGACAAAGTTCGCAGATGACTGCAAACTGGGTGCCATAATTGATACTCCAGCGGACACAAACATCCTTCAGAGAGGCCTCATAGAAACGGATAATTGGTGCCAGAGCCATGGCCTTAAGCTAAACGCCAAAAAATGTGTAGTCATACCCTTTGGGAAAAACAAGGTACCGACAAATTACCACATAGGCGGTAATCCATTAAGTATGGAAGAGGTAATCAGGGACCTAGGGACCCAGGTTGACAGTAACCTCTCATTTGACACTCACATTGGCAAAGTGGTTAGGAAGACCTTCTATATTGCCCACCTTATCATGAAGGGTTTCACATCTAGATCAAGAGAGGTCATTGTGCCCCTGTACTCTTCTCTTATCAAGCCAATGATTGAGTACAATGCCCCATTTGGGATGTATCTCACCCGACACCTGCAGCAGTTGGAAAGACCCCAAAAGTTCCTCACCAAGAGGATAAAGGGTCTTAAACATATGTCATATGCTGCCCGACTGAAAAACTCCAGCTCTATTCAGTCGCATACCGCCTACTCAGAGGTGATCTGTGCCTGACGTACAAGGCCATGTCCAATCCTGAATTAATGGACATGCTCCACCTCAGAAAATCCAAATCCATCAGAGCCACGAGAACAAGTGACTTAAACCTCAACACAGAAATAAATAGAACGTGCTGGAGGGACAGATTCATAACCCAGAGGCTCCCTACACTCTGGAACAGAATCCCAGTCCATGTTAGGCAGAGCCCCTCACTGACTCTATTCAAGAGAAATCTCGACGAGTGGATGGGAGATCGTAGGTTTACCCCGGGGGTCATCTCTTTGTCACTACTAGACAGAGGCATAGTAAACTAAACCCTAAAAGGGCATAGTATTCTCATCCTAAGGGGTGGTGTAAGCCACATACACTCTGGCTAGGCTTATAAATGCCCTAGGGCAGATAGCCTAGTACGAACCTATGAACCTATGAACCTATGAACCTAAGTCCAGGACTTATTTCTAAGTAAAATTTTTTGTCTAGTATCTTTTGAGAGCCATGGGGCAGGTTTGGATTTTGTTCTAATGAATCGTTTAGGTGCATGTCTGTCAAGGATTGTTAAGAATTTGTTGTTGAAATATTTAGCAGCTTCTTCAAGAGGGAGAGTTTTTAGAGGGTTCCAGTCACAGGAACTAAGTTCTGTTTGAAATA
This sequence comes from Protopterus annectens, assembly GCF_019279795.1. Lineage (NCBI taxonomy): Eukaryota > Metazoa > Chordata > Ceratodontiformes > Protopteridae > Protopterus > Protopterus annectens. Next base: position 1,201,741,547 of record NC_056733.1, read on the forward strand.
GTGCAGGTTGAAAATTTTTCTTAGATCGAAAGGTCCTATAGTTGGGGGCATTTGTAGTGTCATGCCTTGTCTAATGATGTAGGTGAACATGTGGTCACTGACATCATCAGGTAGGGTCCCTACTTTATAAGTATGTTCTTGTTTATTGATTAGTATCCAATCTAATATAGTTTCTTTATTATTAGGTTTGTTAATTCTAGTGGTGGTAGAGATGGTTTGATAAAAGCCATGCAGATTAATGTGAGAGGAAGGATTGTCTGCATTTATACTATCCCAGTCAGTGTTGACATCTCCTAGAATAATAGTTTCTTGTGGAAAAGTAGTAGATAACCAACATAGGGTATCCTCTATTGTAGCAGTGTTATTGCCTGGTGGTAGGTAAATGCAGATTATATATAGTGCTTTGTTAGAATTGAGTTGGAATTTGGTGATTAATAGTTCAACTTTACTATTTTCAGGTGGGTTATAAGGTATAGAGGAGATGTGTAGGTCATTTCTGAACAGTAAGGCTACTCCACCTCCTTTGCATTTTACTCTATCGAGTCTTAGTATATTATACCCTGGGGGGATTATTTCATTATCCTTTGTTGTGGGTTTTAACCAGGTTTCTGTAAGACAGAGGATGTCAAAGGAGTGAAAATCTAAAAGGGCATGGAGATGGGCAACTTTGTTGTTAATACTGCGGATATTAAGATGACCTATTAGTAGGGAGTTAGAGGGACTGGTCTGGGAAGTTAAGGTGTTGGGAGGGGTGCTAAGAATAGGTGAAGTGGAAAGATTAGAATGGCCTGGGTTAGTGTGGATGTCACCATCTTTTAAGGTGGGTGATTTTAGTACCGAAAGAGGGTGAGAATTAAGGCTAAGTAGATTTTCGAATTTTTTTATTGAGGGCTGGTTTAATTTCATGGGTGTAAGACGATGATATTTAGGAAGCAAGTAGCTAGAAGTAGAGGTGATATTTATTTGTGGATGTGTAAAGGTGGTGTTATATAGTAATGTTTGTTTAGGAGAGTAGTTAAAGTAGTAGCATTTTGCATTTTCAAAAGAGGTGAGGAGATGGGTAGTGGTAAGGATAGGTATAAGAGTGGCTGAGAGTATTACTAAGGATAGGATAGTTTTAGTTATTGTAGACATATTACTTAGTAAATGCAAACTATTTCTGGTGGGAAAGGCAGGAAATAACAGATGAGAAGTTAAGGTAGGGTATTTGAGAGGAAATGAATGTTACAAGTAAAGGAGTATTCTTTAAGTAGTATATAGATAAGATAGGGAGGTAATAAAAGAGAAATGAGAAGGATAAAGAAGTTGTAAGAAGATGGGGTAGGGTAGAAGAGATAGAGAGCTTGTGAGATTAAAGAGGTTGTTTGGGAAGTGATAAGTTAAGGAGGTGTAGACGAAAAACTTCTAAAGGTGGAGTGACTGATGTAAATAGTGTATGTAGGGTTGTAAAAGGGAGTGTACTGGAAAAGCTGTAAAGTATGGGTGTGGTTTAGGTAAATTAATTAGAGTCACGGATAGGTTGGACAGGAGAGAGGGTGTGGTATAGGAAGTATATGGGTAGGACCACTGGGGGTGGGTGGGAATTGGGGGTAGGGTAGGGGAGCGGAGTGAGCCCGTAGGGCGAATGGAGCAGAAATCACCAAGAAATCACCAAGAAGTGCTGAGAGGTAATCAGTTTTGCAGTGAGACTGTAAATTCAAAGACCTTATCAGGTATGTAGGACTTCCTACAGACACTAATACCTGTGAAATGCTAGTGGAGTCCCTTTTGTCTTACTTATTATGGGAGAAAGGAAAAATAATAAGCAAAAGTAAGACAGCAAACTTTGGATAAGGTAAGTTACTAGTTCTTCTGTCTTGCTGTCTAACAGACTACCAGGTTAAAGTCTAGAATGTCTTTTCCATGGGGTTAGCTATGTGATAAGTTAAACATGGATAGCTAAAAGTAGGTTCATACAGCAACTCTAGAGAAAATGACTATGCTAGTAGGATACAGGGAGTACAAGCTGTGTACTTTGCTGTCCTCTAGTGGTCAAACAAAAGAATTACACCTAGTCTCAAAACACGTTTATGGAGAAGAGAAAAAGGGGGAGAGAGGGATGGATGGCCTCAGGGTAGGTCCACGGGTGTGCTGGCCCAAAATCAGGAATATGATAAACAGTATAATATGTTAGAGTTACATTTAAAATCAGTAGGTAATCACCTACACAACGAGGCAGTAGGAAAAACATGTCTAGGTATTTCAGGATGAGTTCTACCGATAGGATATTCTGTCAGTTGGGAGGTTCCTTAGAAGTACTAGATAGCTGCTGAGAAGATAGCCTGTATCAGAGTACAAGGTCTCAAGCTGTAAGAGAAAGGAAAAAAAAACTAAGATAATTGAGGAGAAAGCCAGGTTGATGTCCTGGCAGTAGTGGGAAGGAGAAGTGGTGAGGTAGTGTGGAGGTAAGTGACTGAGTGAAGTAAGAAAACCACTACAGTTTAACACTTCTAGACTGCAAAAACTGACTTTAAAACATTAAAACAAAGGCATTTAGATCACAAAATATGTTGAGTAAAACTTGCTTCATTCTTGCTGCAAGAATTAAATACAGTTGGAATGACTACTAAGGAAATAATTAGCTAGCAGAATTATATCAACTACATACATTGCAGGACATAGAACAATAGGATGTTAAGCTAGGCTGCCTAACCATTGTAACAGAGAAAGCAAAATTAGTTTAAAATACACACTACTGCAAAATGCTTCAGTGGTTAAGATCACTTGATAATTATACATATAACTTAATAAAAGTAACATATATAGGCTAAGGTAGAACAGAAAACCAGCTACATCAGAGAGTATGCCATGTATGACTGTTGAGGCATTTACTGTGTATAGATATTTTACACATTTAACCACCTTCAGACTACTAATGCATTTAACATTATCCCCTAGCAATTTAGCATAGAAAAAACGGCTGTAGTTGTGAGCTGGTTTGACTTGCTGCTACTTGAACTACTTAAGGAGCTGGGACTGTAGCATTTAAATATACTGCCACGGTCTTTGTAAAAATGGGTTACGTGCCACTACCAATAAGCAGGAGTAAACTAACAGCACTAGAGGGTTTACAATGGCTAAAAGTCTGCTAAGGGTTAGCAGATGCAGAATATCAACTCTATGTTTGTGCACAACTAGAGTTATTATTTAATGTTTTTGAAATTTGTGGGATGGTTGCAGTGAGTCTCTGATTAAAGTATATACTATGTGCAACTCAAGTTGTGAGTGAAAATTACAAATATCTGTTCTGAGTTTTCATACAGTATTTTTCATAGTCATTTGAATCCAGAATAATAGTAAATATACTTATTTTGTAAATGAAGCACTATTCAGAAAAGTGATAATGAAATGACATCAGTTTATGCCCCTATATTATGATAGGTTTACAAACTGTGTTTTTGAACTCAGAAGCCTATAACATCTCTCTCTGTATTTTGCTCTTCCACCCTTTCTAGTGGCCACCTTGCTAAGTCCCTGAAAGCCAAACACATTGAGGGGATGAAGGCTCAAAATCAGGGACAGGTTATAAACACAGAACATTGCTAGAATAACAGGTTTTGAATTAGCGTGCACTTTCTGAAGGATATGAGGTCTTAAACTAAAATGTCTGTTGTTATTTACTGACTTTAATCCACAATGATTTATAGATTCATAGGTCAATAATGGGATAATGACCACTAGGGCCTTGTTAAGCCTGACCATGCATCCCAAATTTCTGACAAGTTCTGGTACCTTGGAAAGTATAAGCAGGGGCTTGGAATATGAAACATTTACAAGCAGGGGTGTGGGAGATGAACCATTTACAGGCTGCCTGTGTCCATTAGAGACATAGGTATCAAATCAGAGATTCATTTTCAGTTCCCTATCCAGTTATCCAAGTTATACTTGAATTAGGTTAGATTTGTCAGACAACTGCAGCTTTTATGAGGAAAAGACCAAAAATATGAAGCAACATTGGGGCATTGTGTGAAATTATGGGCAACTGAGAGGTATGCATCCAGCTGACCCCTATTCCTTTTACTGTGATGTCTACTCCTCTGTATTAATATTTGTTTTTCTCTTTCTTTTCTCTAATATCATTATTTGGTTTGTTAACTGCAGCATCTTAATTTTACTTTTATTACTCAGCTTCTTCTCTCCATTTCTACACTACACGTCCCATTCTACAATATTTAAAGGTTTCTGAAAAGTAATACAATCTCCAACTCTCCATAAGTTTAGCACATCAACTTTCATCAATATATGTGTTTTCGTTAAATGTCTGTTATGGTAGCACATTGAAGCACATGCATTTCACTGAGCTCCACACAAAGGGAAGAAGTGAATGGCTCAGTGCAAATTAGAAAAGAAAAGACTCTCCATGTTAGAATGAGTTGATCATTAGTTAAAGGAAAAAGAGCAAAGCTCCAGAAGTTGCACAAAAATGATTCGTTAATCAAACAGCATGATAAGGAAATCAAGAACCCTGATAGTGATCGGGACTGAAATAAAAGCTCTGAAGAGAGTGATTCAGGAAAACCCGAAGTCTCAAGAAAAAAAAAAAGATCAAGGAAATACAATATGGTCTAAAAATACATGATAGATAAAATCATGGAAATGAAAGGGAGGATGGGAGCTGCAGAGGTAACAGCAGACTACATGGAAGTAAAGCTTACAGACCTGAAAGATAGGACCAGGAGGTAAAATATTAAAATAGTAAGAGATCCAGGCAGACTGGACTAGCAAAACTGTAAAGAAACAGGAAATGTGCTGGCTTAACAGAGGTAGGCATTATCACAGAGAAGGTGTACCAGACTGCTTAGTCGCCTACAGGAGAAGGATTGAGGAAGGAGTGGGCAATAACTGTCATATTTCAGTCATTTGAATAGAAAGAGAGATTATTAAATCAAGAGTGGATTCCAAGGGAAAAACAATGTTGGTAGAAGGAGATAGAGTTTTTGTGAAGCAAGATTTACTCCCATAAAATGAGAAAGAAAAGGAATTTATTTATCCCACTGATACTAACCTGTAAGGAGAGAAGTATAAGGTGGCCTCTACTGTACCCAGCCATCATGAGGATCTTTGTCAATGGGAGAGCTAACATTTGTATAACTCCAGATGAAGCTTTGCTATACATCCAAAAGCCTGCAAATGTCAGACTGGGATTGCTGAAGAATAAATTCAGAGAGCACACAGGACATACAGAGGGAGAACAGACTCGGTGGTTGAGGAGTGCACACGGGATTTCAGAGACAATAAAAGTTAAGGGAATGAGCTGCTATTTCTCCAGAAACAAGAAGAAAAAAGATTTAAGCCTCAGAAGTGGAGGGACAGTAGCAGAGACTTGTTGATGGAGAGAAAAGTGAAAAGTAATATCAGACTGAGGAAGAAACTGCAGGGGATCGTCTTCTTTCTTTTCTTTTCTTTTTTTTTTCTTTCTTTCTTTCTTTTTCTCTCTTTTCTTTCATTTTTTTTTTGTTTTTAATAAGCAAGGAAAAGGACCATAAATGAGGACTGAGGAAATCGGAGAATGAATATGTTCATATAAACTGTCAACATGGAACAATAATAATAGAGCGTAAAAGAGAAATAAAGACCTGAGGGCCCTGGTAGGCCAGTAGACTTGAACTTTCAATAAATAGCATATGAAATGGGCATGCAGCAAAATGGACTGATCAGAGCCATAAATAAGGGGTAAAGTACATTGTAAATGTTATGCAAAGGGATGGGAAAAAGGGAAGGGTCTGTTGTGAGACAGCTGAAGTAGACATAAAGGGGGAATGAAACTGACATGAGGTAACACTATAAAACAAGATGGAAGGCAGGGTCCCGTGATGGTGGAAGACAAATAAGTAAAAGGTGTTAAGTCATATTTAAATTGCAGAAAGCACTAGAAGCAAATGAGTGGTACAAGGACTAAATGTCTTTCATAACAAGAAACTAGGAAAGGGGGGTTAGTGGAAGAGATGCAGTGACAATGAGGAAGGACTTGTGACACAATAAGGAAGTGGAATGTTCCAGGTACATTGTGGAAGAAGGGGCGTACCACTGAATGGGGCTCACTAAAGAGTAAAAGTAAGATGTTGTGATAGTAAAAAGTGAAGGGTATAATGGAAGATATAAGAAGATGGAAGGATACACAAAGGGAAAGATAGGTAAATAAACAGAATTCCTACTAATTAACACAGATGGTGTTTAAATCAAAGAAGATGGGGAGAAGGGGAAGGCAAGTATGGCCATAAGTGATGGAGGAGTGAGCTGAAGTGTGACAATATTGGTAGGGATAAAGATGTGCTGTAATGAAAGGGAAGAGTATAGAGCTGCAAGACAGAACAGGGGGAATCGGATATCAGGGAGGAAACAAGAGACAGAAGGGGAAAGATGCATCGGAATGTATGAGAAAGTAAGTGAACAGATGTTTGAGGTGGAATGACTGTAGAGCACTATAGCTAGCAGGAAGGTAAGATAGCTAAGCACTATAGCTAGCAGGAAGGTAAGACAGCTAAGTACTATAGCTAGCAGGAAGGTAAGATAGCTAAGTACTATAGCTAGCAGGAAGGTAAGATAGCTAAGCACTATAGCTAGCAGGAAGGTAAGATAGCCAAGTACAACAAAATGTATGTGATACTCAAACAGATGTGATGGAGACTAGGGGACAGCAAATCATGAAGTAAACCCTTGAGAAACTCGTCAAAGTCTGATGCCACCACCAGTAGGAAAAGATGCATTTGGCGAAGACTTGCAACATGGTAAAAAGGGAATTAGATATGAGTGATAAGGTAAGAGGCAGGAGGGGAAAACAGCAATATAATATGTGAGAAAATAAGCAAACTGATGAGTAAGAAGTGGGATAGCTGCAGTACCTTACAGCTTGCAGGGTGGTAATAAAAGTGAGAGAAAGTGAGATGATAAGAGATGGAGAAGGGAGAATGGGGAAGGCAGTGGTAGACAGAGGAGAAGAGGAAAACACAGGAAAAGTAGGATGATGAAAGTTGAAATAAAAGGTGCAGCAAAGGGAACAAAGAAGGAATGAAAGTGAGAGATAAGGAAGAAAGATAATGAAAATAATGTGGGTTAGGTTGTGAGACGGATAGCGGGAAAAGCAAGAAACTGAAAATGATGGAACGAAGAAAATATTATGAAAGAGATTTTGAACAGGAGGAGATTAAAGGAAAAAGAATGACAGGAAGTCGGGTAGAAAAAGAGGCAGGGAAATTAATGAAAAGAGAAAAGCATCAGACAACAAAAAACTATTATAAGTAAATAATGAGGAGAGGGAAGGAGAAGCACTGATGAGAATAGAAGATGTAAAGGACAGGGAAGACTCACAGAAACCTAATACAGCATTGCCATAGTTATGGCAGAAGTATTGGAGGCAGAGCACTCTATATGACACTGATAGGAAAACACTCTGAAGATGCAAGACTTGATCGTATATATATTTATAGTATTAAGTATTGTGAATAAAGGGTGGAGGAGAGCAGAGGCAAAGGATATATAATGATGAAGGAGAAGATGGTTGAAGGGTGGGAAAGAACTCTTTTAGTTAAAGAGAGAAGTAAGAGTGGAGAAGGTTGGGAAAGATGAGAACCAACAAAAATGGGAAAGTGAGGTGATTCCGATTAAAGAATATGGCAAGTAATTTAAGATTAGAAATTAAGGCATGGAATGTTAATGGGCTCAGGGATAGATCAAAAAGGGAAGGAATAACGGCGGAGAATGAGCATGCAGGTACTTAGTGTACAAGAAATTCATCTTAGGCAGGAGAAACATAAAGGACTGCAGAAACCCTAATGTAGAAGCAAGTTCTTCACGAGGGAAAAGGAAAGACAGAGGGTAGTTATATTACTAAAGAAAATATGCCCGATGGAAATAGAGAGTAAACTGGAAGAGAAGAAGGGTAGATATGATGGAATAAAAGATCAAATACAATAGATAATGTTCTCAACAATTACAGTTTATATCACATCCAAAGCAACAATGAAGGAAATGAAGGGGATTTTGAGAGGAGACCCACACCCCAAAACTGAAAAAACATGTTTTTTTCTGGATTGCTAATGCCTCTGTAGAAAAGTAAATGGTTACTATTATTTTCTGATTTGTTATACCCCAAAATGATCTGAAGGAGGCTGCCATGGCTAGCGTAGTATTTTGTTTTACAGTCAATGCTTCCACCTGTCTGATGTCACATTAGAGGGACAGAAAGAAATCCTTCTGATGAGGGGATCATTTACTGTAGTTTTCTCTCTCATCAGTTTACAACATTGCTGTGATGACTGTTTACTTTTCACTGTTAGCATCAGACCACGTTTTTAATTAGTGTGCTTCCTTTCATTTTTATCAGTGGCCATCTCTGTTGCAGCATTTTAGCTCATGTTTGAATGACAGGATTGAAAATGCAGCCGAGTTAATTGTTGTTTTCAAAGTAACGACTGTAGTTCAGTGCTCGTGTGACAAATATGAACCCTGTGATTTATAGGTGTTACTTTGGCTAAGGATGGTTTGTTTCATTCACAGTTTTAAATATTGTAGCTAGAATTAAAGTCTTTGATGTTAATCTTCTTTCCCCCCAAGTCCAGATAAACATGTAGTTTTACAGAAATTACAGTGTAGGAAAAAAAGCAAAATCAAATAGTGACAAAGAATTATAGGTTCATAGGTTCATAGGTTCATACTAGGCTATCTGTCCTAGGGCATTTATAAGCCTAGCCAGAGTGTATGTGGCCTACACCACCCCTTAGGATGAGAATACTACGCCCTTTTAGGGTTTAGTTTACTATGCGTCTGTCTAGTAGTGACAAAGAGATGACCCCCGGGGTAAACCTACGATCTCCCATCCACTCGTCGAGATTTCTCTTGAATAGAGTCAGTGAGGGGCTCTGCCTAACATGGACTGGGATTCTGTTCCAGAGTGTAGGGAGCCTCTGGGTTATGAATCTGTCCCTCCAGCACGTTCTATTTATTTCTGTGTTGAGGTTTAAGTCACTTGTTCTCGTGGCTCTGATGGATTTGGATTTTCTGAGGTGGAGCATGTCCATTAATTCAGGATTGGACATGGCCTTGTCGTCAGGCACAGATCACCTCTGAGTAGGCGGTATGCGACTGAATAGAGCTGGAGTTTTTCAGTCGGGCAGCATATGACATATGTTTAAGACCCTTTATCCTCTTGGTGAGGAACTTTTGGGGTCTTTCCAACTGCTGCAGGTGTCGGGTGAGATACATCCCAAATGGGGCATTGTACTCAATCATTGGCCTGATAAGAGAAGAGTACAGGGGCACAATGACCTCTCTTGATCTAGATGTGAAACCCTTCATGATAAGGTGGGCAATATAGAAGGTCTTCCTAACCACTTTGGCTATGTGAGTGTCAAATGAGAGGTTACTGTCAACCTGGGTCCCTAGGTCCCTGATTACCTCTTCCGTGCCAATGGATTACCGCCTATGTGGTAATTTGTCGGTACCTTGTTTTTCCCAAAGGGTATGACTATACATTTTTTGGCGTTTAGCTTAAGGCCATGGTTCTGGCACCAATTATCCGTTTCTATGAGGCCTCTCTGAAGGATGTTTGTGTCCGCTGGAGTATCAATTATGGCACCCAGTTTGCAGTCATCTGCGAACTTTGTCAGCCACAATCCTCCTATGTTTGCCTGTACCTCGGAAAAATAAATGCCGAACAAGAGGGATCCCAGGCCTGAGCCCTGTGGGACACCGCTTGTGACTGGCTTAGAGTCTGACATAGCTCCAGCAACTCTGACCCTGTGGGTTCTGTCCTTGAGCCAGTTTGCAACCCATCTTGTGACATATGGGTTTACATTTAAGCTGGTGAGTTTGTCTATGATGCCCAGTGGGGTATTGTGTCAAAGGCTTTTGCAAGGTCAAGGTAGGCTGTGTGAACTGCCTTACCCTCATCAATGGCCTTAGTGACTGTTTCAAAAAAGTCGACCAAGTTCAGAAGGCAGGATCTGCCCTTGACAAAGCCAAATTGGGTAGGATCCAATGTCTGTAGGTCCCCAATGTCTTTGTTTATGAGTTCCATAATGATCCTCTCCATAGCTTTGCAGTCCAGGCTCGTCAGGCTTATGGGGCGGTAATTTCCAGGGTCCGTAGAAGCACCGCCTTTGTGAAGTGGGACCACTGTTGCCGTATGCCACTCTTTGGGTACGAATCCTGTGGTAAGGCTAAGATTAAACAGCAGCCTTATGTGTGGGTTTAGTTCCTCTTGGAGTTCATGTAGCACACAGCCCGGGACACCATCCGGTCCCATTGATGCTGTGTTTTTAGCTTTAGAGAGGGCGGCTCTCACCTGGGCATCTGAGATGTTAGGGAGGCTACACTCTGCTGGGATAGTTATTTCTCCTTTTGGGGGAGGGGGAGGAGAAATTTGCACTGAACCTGTCTGCCAGAATGTTGGCAATGTCAGTGGGTTCAGTGTATTTTGTGTCATTTTGGACTAACTCTGAGCATATCTGGGAGTTTCCACCCAGGTTTCTAACATAGCTAAAGAAGGCCTTGTGATTGTCTTTTGTGTCATTTGCGATTTTTCTCTCAAAGTTGGCCTTGGATGATTTTATGAGTGATCGTAGTTTTTGCTAGTACTGATCAGAGATGCCTTACCTTTTAGGGATTTTGCTCTGTCATGTAGTAGCTTCCTCCTTCTGTTGTAAAGTTTGTTTATGGCTGGGGTCCACCAGACCGTCGCCTGCCTTTGGGGAATGGGTCTTGGTTTTATTTGGGATTGCATGATCCATGCATTCTTGAAGGTGCCCATAGAAGACATTTGCAAAGGATTCAGCAGTGTGGGTTGTGGTTTCCACTGGCCCAGGGGCCTTGAAAGATACCACTTCAGTCTTAAGAAGTGTGAAGTTTGCTTTTGAGAAGTTCTTCACTGTGGTCTTTTGTGCAGGGGGTGGGGGCGGGATGTGAATTTCCAGTGAGATTAATTTATGGTCTGATCTTACCAAAGAGGGATGTACTTCCGGTGTGGAGCATTTTGTCCCCATGTTTGTGATGATCAGGTCTAGTATATTGTCTCCTCTTGTGGGAATGGTGACTAGTTGTTCCATTGCATTTGAGTTTATAAATTCTAAGAACCTTTGTGCTAGAGTGTTGGGGCTTGAGTAATGTTCCCAGTCTATGTTTGGGTAGTTGAAGTCTCCCAAAATGATGGTATTTGGAGAGACATTCATACTCTCCAGTGTCTTCAGGAAGGCTGTGTGGGGTTCCTGAGTTTGAGAGGGTGGTCTGTAGCATGCTACAAACTGTAAGGCAGTTTTCCTATGGTTAGTTGCACCTGGATAGTCTCCGATGCTTAAATGCGTTGCCACTAACCTGGAGGTGTGGGTATCTTTGATGAAAATGGATACTCCCCCTCCTTTTGTGGTTCTGTCCAAGTTTTGGGGCCGGAAAGTATGATATGAGGTAAAACCTGATAGTGCTGGGGTGCTCTCAGGAGCCTTGAACCAGGTTTCAGTCACTGCACAGACATCGATGTTCTCCATACTGAGGAGGGCTTGAGGCGTGCATCTTGAGGTTTAGACTTCTGGCATTGAGCAGAATTACCCTTAGTTTTTCCACTTGTGTTTTCTAGGGAGGTAGGTTTGTCATTTGAGCCTTGCCTAAAAGGCACTATGGGGTGGCAAGAGCCTTGGCCAATATCCGGAAGCCCAGGGTGACAGGTGCAAACCATCCCTTGAAGCAGCGTGGCTTGTCAAGCATGTCATCCCAAGCAGACAGACACTGGATCCCTTAGAATGACACCAGTAATTAAGCCAATTGTTAAAACTGATCATTTTGTCTTTGTACTGTGGCATCATTCTTGGTGAGGGTAAGATGCTGCTCAGGGTCAGGGTCATACCGGCCTGGGCTACATAATCAGAGAGCTCCTCTATGTCTCTTTTCATGTAGTCCAGGGAGGTACGTCTCAGGTCGTTCACATCTGCATGTACAATGACTGAGTCATATTTGTACTTGCTGTGGAGTGACCTGAGTGCTTGTGTTATGTGGCGGATTCTAGCTCCCGACAGGCAGCTTACTGTGACCCTCTCCTTGTTCAGTCTGGTGAGCGGGACGTCAGTGTGCCTGACTATGGAGTCACCTATTACAAGTGTGTCTGGCATGTTGTTTGGCCTTAAGGGCTGTGACTGTTTAGCACACTGACTTTGTGAACTATGTGTTGCATTTGCTATGTCTTGAGGTGGTGGTTGCTTGGGTGTCTGCTTTGAACATTATTTATTTATTTTATTTATTTATTTACATTTGTTTACCTGGAAAGTCCGACTGGGCCAGAAGCCCATTTTCAGTGGAGGCTCAGGGAGAAAAGCTCCACAGAAATATAAGTAAAATATAATAATTAGATATTACAATAGTATACATATAGAAAGATGCAGAATGCATATCAACTAGTTAGTCTATAAAAAGTATTCAATATAGTTTTCTAGTAGATATAGGTTCAAAAATAAAAACACACAAGCTTTTCAGCAAAGATCACTGCGAGAAAAATAAAATTAGTACTGTGTTCATATTAAATAATAGTTATGAACAAATGACATTTCCTTTACACATATATATATATATATATATATATATATATATATATATATATATATTTAGTAGTAACAACATTGAGGAGAGGGAGAAAGTGAGGACAGTGTGACAAGAGTTATAGATAGCTTTTCAGTCAGGTTTAGCGCACGAGCAATGCCAGTTCTTCGATAGATGTTCACATAGTAGTTGTTTGAAACTGGGAAATTCAGGAGTGTTTTGGAGGGTGTGGGGTGTGGCCACCATCAGAGAAGAGTACAAAGAAAAAAAATCAGTATGAGACGTGGAAACCTTGGAGCTGTAAGCTAAGTAAAAGCAAGGAAGAGGTAGAGGCAGAGCAGTAGGCGTGTAAACAGATAGTTGTAAAAACACTACTTTTATGGAGTTGGTGTCTAAGTAAATCAACAACAGAAGGCAAATTTATCTGGGGACAAAATCACACCAAGTAAAGGGTACTAACCTTACTTTACAAGAATTCCAGTTGGGAGGCTGATTTATTTGGGACAAGATACAGCAAGTATATTGTTAGTTGCACCACATAATGGTGAGAGACGAAGCTATGGTTGACTTGGGGGGGGGGGGGTGCCTTGCAGGTGTGCATTCCGCCCAAAACAATGTTTAAAAAATAACTAGTAAAAGTACAACATTTTCTATAAAAAAATTGTAAACATCCAGTCACGATGTTTAAAAAATACTATAAAGGACCAAATGTGCTGATAATAAAAATTATAAACATGCAGTCACCTATGCAGACTTTCTGGTAGGTATCATTATTAAAAAGTGTTATTCTTGGCGTGAAATAACTGTAGGGAGAAATTGGACCATAGCAGTGGTTTTATTTGGCAATGTTGCAGTTGCTGGGGGGGGGCCTTGAGCTGCGATGATAAAGGCAGACCAAGTGTGCTGTAAAAAAGAGACGTGATTTTAGGAATATGGCTAGTTATTGCAAAGTGCACAACACCTTTGACAGCAGTAAAGTAAAAGTAGTGAGTGTGAGCTGACTGAGTGTGGATGGGTGTTGTTAGGAGAGGTATAAAGGAACCTAGAGAGGATGTAAGGGGCTCTGTGGTATCTGGGGAGTGAGTATGTAATGGCTGAGAGAGAGACAGAAGTTCAACAGACCATAATGTATGGACTGCAGACCTCAGGGCTTGTAGTGGATTAGATATCTGGCAGAAATCGTACAATAGTAATAGTAAAACACAAACTTATGCAGTAATCATTTCTCAGAATAGTGCAGTAGGCAATAATTGGTTAGACCACATTTGAAGATAACACAGAACATACACTTATGCAGAACTGCAATATTAAGTAAGAACAGTAAATTAAACAGGAAACCACGAAAAAACCAACACAGGATCCGGTAAACCCAAGCAAGCAATCCACAAGCAACGCTAAACAGACAACGTTTAATGGTTTAAAGCGCTTTTCGTCTGCAAAATATGCAGACTTCCTCAGAAACATGGGTAAAAGGCACACAAACAGTCCTTATATAGAAGTAGCAATTACTAATTGTTGAAACATCAAGTGCATCAATTAAGAGTAATTAAAAAATCAAGAATAATATTATAAGAACAGACTCCTTCTAAACACTTAACTCGACCAACATGTGACACATTTACAATATAACCTACAATATTGTATACTAAAATAACTTAATAATTCAAAATTTGCATAAATAAAAACAGCACTAATACCCAGTATATATCATACTCAACCTGTTAACATACAGGGCAGTATAGTGACCTGTCAATAGTATAGATGTTATAGTTGTATCTGTGTATTATTAAAAGAATTATACATAAATAAAAAAGGTAAAAAATAATAATATACAGTATATAACTTATCAATAGACCGCTGAACTAACCTTAACTATCTATGAAGGCTCCTGAGTTTTAACACGCACCTTATTGAGCATAAATCATTCAATCCTGGGAACGAATACGCATTAAGCCTAATCTGCCATTTAAGTTTTATGATTTATGCTCAATAAGGTGCGTGTTAAAACTCAGGGCTCATGATGAATGGGTTCAGCGATCTGATGAGTTATATGCTGTATGTTATTACCTTTATGTATTCTTTAATAATACACAGATCTATAACATCTATGTTGACAGATGCTGTATGCTCAGCTGTTGATGTGATTGTGGGGTTATGTGTGTGCATGTGTTACAGTGAAATGCATGGTGCTAGAATATTGATCTGTGCTGAAATTGATGTGATGTTTCGGCAGTGTTGCTGCTATGGACTGTTTGCTTTACCATGTTTCTGAAAAAGTCTGCATATCTTGCGATGTCTGTTATGCTGTGTTAACGGATGCTGATGTTAGATCTGTGTTGAATTACAATATTAAGTAATACAGAATAGCACTGATCAATAGAGGCTGATGAAGCTTATCAGTTGCCAACAGGGAACAAGCATTTTCATCTCTGTCAACTTAAAACACTGCTTTAGTAAATGGAATATGTGCAGTTGCAGCTTCTAAAAATAACTAGAGAAAGGATACTGTAGACAAGTACACAAAACAGTCAAAAATGCTCGACAAGCCACGATGCTTCGCTAGGGACCCTGGGCTTTCGGATATTGGCAAAGGCTCTTGCTTCCCCCATAGTGCCTTTTTTAGGCAAGGCTCAAAAGACAAACCCACCTCCATAGGTATCACAAGGGATAAGAAACTAAGAGTAATGCTACTCAGCAGAAGTCTAAACCTCAAGATGCACGCACTCAAAACTCTCCTTAGCATGGAGAACATCGATATCTGTGCAGTAACAGAAAACTGGTTCAAGGCTCCCGAGAGCACCCCAGCACTACCAGGTTATACCTCATACCATGCTTTTCGGCCCCAAAACTTGGACTGAACCACAAAAGGAGGGACTATCAATATTCGTCAAAGATACCCACACCTCCAGGTTGGTGGCACAACATGAAGCATCAGAGACTATCCATGTGCAACTAACAGTGGGTAAAACTGCCTTCCAGTTTATAGCCTGCTACAGACCACCCTCCCAAACCTAGGAACCCCACTCGGCCTTCCTGAGAACACTAAAATATATGAAGGTCTCTCCAAACACCATTATATTGGGCGACTTCAACTACCCAAACATAGACTGGGAGCATTACTCTAGCTCCAACACCCTAGCCCAAAGTTTCCTAGAATTTATAAACTCAAATGCTATGGAACAACTTGTTACCACTCCCACAGAGGAAAACATACTGGACCTGATCATCACCAATATGGGGACTCTATGCTCCAGACCAGAAGTGTATCCCTCACTGGTAAGATCAGACCATAAACTAATCTCACTGGATATTCATCGACCCCACCCCTGCCCAGAAAACCACAGTGAAAAACTTCTCTAAAGAAAATTTCACAATCCTCAAAACCGAGGTGGAATCCTTCAAAGTCCCCGCGCCTGTGGAAAATACAGCCCAGACCGCAGAATCCTTTATAAACGCATTCTATGAACACCTTCTGGAATGCATGGATCATGTAATCCCAAATAAAACCAAGACCCAATCCTCCAAAGGCAGATGTCCTGTCTGGTGGACCCCAGCCATAAACAAACTATACAATAGAAGGAGGAAGCTATTACATGATAGAGCAAAATCCCAAAAAGGGAAGGCATCTCTGATCAATATTAGCAAAAAACTACGGGCACTCATAAAATCGTCTAAGGCCAGCTTTGAGAGAAAAATTGCACAGGACACTAAGGATAATCACAAGGCTTTCTTTAATTATGTTAGGAACCCGGGTGGGAATTCCCAGATATGCTCAGAATTAGTCCAAAATGACAAAAAATACATAGAACCCACAGACATTGCCAACATCCTAGCTGACAGGTTCAGCGCAAACTTCTCTCTCCCTCCCCACCAAAAGGGCAAATATCTATCCCAGCAGAGTGCTGCCCCCCTGACATCTCAGATGCTCAGGTAAGAGCCGCCCTCTGCAAAGCAAAAAACACAGCATCAATGGGACCAGACAGTGTCCCGGGCTGCCTCCTACATGAATTCCAAGAAGAGCTAAACCCAAACATAAAACTACTATTCAGTCTCAGCCTTACTACAGGATATGTACCCAAAGAGTGGCGTACAGCAACAGTGGTCCCTCACCACAAAGGTGGTGCCTCAACAGATCCTGGAAACTATCGCCCCATAAGCCTGACTAGCTTGGTCTGCAAAGCTATGGAAAGGATCATCATGGACCTCATAAATAAAGATATTGGGGACCTACAGACACTGGATCCTACCCAGTTTGGCTTTGTTAAGGGCAGATCCTGCCTCTTAAACCTGGGCAATTTCTTTGAAACAGTCACCAAGGCCATTGATGAGGGGAAGGTGGTCCACACAGCCTACCTGGACCTCATAAAGCCTTAGATACAATACCCCACTCGGGCATTATAGATAAGCTCACCAGCTTAAATATAAACCCCTATGGTTTTTTTCCCCAAAAAAAAAAAGAATTTTGGGGGGTTTGGGCAAAAAACCCCCTTTTTTTTTTCAAAGGAAAAAAAGGGGAAACCCAAACCAAATTTTTGGTTTAAAAAAAAATTGGCCTTTGGGGCCATTGTCCCAAAAAAACCCTTTCCAAACCACTGTGTCTATATGATAAAAAATATTTCTATATATTAATAAAGAAAAGAAAAAGAGAGTAGAAAGTAAAAGGGTGTAAGGCAGAAATAAAAAAAAAAATGTAAGAGAAAGCTATAAGAAGTATATACAATAGAATATTACTTACTGTTTATATTAATAGAGTTAAAATAAAACATATTATTTACTATTATTTAGTTCTAATTATTATTAGTTAAAGCATGACAGATTATTTACAAACAAGCATAAGCAGTGTAATCAAGAAAGTATAATTAGGTAGTGTCATTCCTGTATCTGTGATGTGTCAGTGTGATATCTAGGTCAAAGCTGAGACTAGCTGCTTTCAGCTTCTCTGTGAGAATTCTGAGAGTTGAAGCTTTTGAAGTAGCTCATGGACACTGTGCATGAGACAGCCCACATCCCAGATTGTCTCTCTTAACATTTTGGTGGGAAACTTATTAAAAACTAGTGACAAACATTCATTTAGCAGTGTAAATGCATCTAAACATGACAAAACCTTCACAATGCATTCTACAGGTTATTACAGACTCTATGTAAGTGAAATCAAGCCCAAAATTATTAATAAGTAACAAAACTCAACATCTTTGTCCCCACTCCACTCCTATGCAAATCTCACTATTTACTGTGTCTATATCATCAAAAGCATTTCTAGATATTAATAAAGAAAAGAAAAGAGAGTAGAAAGTAAAAGGGTGTAAGGCAGAAATAAAAAATGTAAGAGAAAGCTATAAGAAGTATATACAATAGAATGTTACTTACTGTTTATATTAATAGAGTTAAAAATAAAACATATTATTTACTATTATTTAGTTCTAATTATTATTAGTTAAAGCATGACAGATTATTTACAAACAAGCATAAGCAGTGTAATCAAGAAAGTATAATTAGGAATAGCATTTGAAGAACATATAAACTTTTAAAGGAAAAAAAAATGTATCAAATTACTGACCTTATTTTTCCTCTTCAGAAAGAGAAACAAGTTAAATCACAGCTTGCCATTAAATCTCCAGATATTTTGACTAGTTATGAAACAAAACATTTCTTTGCACACAGAGAATAACTTTGATTAAATCTTTTTCAAAATATTTGTTGCTTCTTGGAAATGCAGGAACTATATTTAAAAAAGATTAATAATAAAATAAAATGATGAGAGAGAAAAAAAACATAGTACAAATCATTTGTTTTTTAGTCTCTTCTTCTAATCTGAAGTCTTCCACGAAGTTTCAGTTGCCAGTCTCTTTAACAAAGGACTAGCCCATTCCATTTCTTCTATTTATTCCAAAATCTTATTTTTTGATAAACAGTAAAGCAGAGTCTAAGTCATCGAAAATTTTAGGACCATCAGGAAGGAAGATTTTAAGCTTGGCAGGAAACAGAAGGTATGTTTTAAACTGTGCTTTTTTAAGCTCCCTTATTAGTGGCAGAAAAACTTTTATTTTAGCTAATACCATGGAAGAATAGTCATTGTCAAAACGCACAGTTGTTTCATTAATCTTAGCAGGAGCTTTAGCCCAAGCAGATTTAAGAACCATCTCTTTATCAAAGATGATAGAAATCTAACTATAACTGATCTAGGATAGTTTTTGTTAGAGTTAGTATTAGCTATAGATCTATGTGCTCTTTCGATACCAAAAGAGAATGCTTCTGGTAAATCTAAAGTTTTAGGAGCCATGTTGTTAAAAAGAAGTAATATTGTTACCTTCAATATTTTCTGGCAGTCCAAAAATCCTAATGTTACTGCGCCTAGATCTATTTTCCAGGTCATCCAGCTTTGTTTGTAAATGTGTATTTTGTTTCAGCAGAAACTCAATGTTGATTTCCTCTTCTTGTATTCTATTTTCCATGTTATTCACAGCTTCTTCTATGCCTGTCATCTGGATCTTCTGTTGTTGCAGGTCCATATGTAATAAGTCTATTTGTTTTGTAGTTTTTTCTATGAAAGTGTCTATTTTAAAATCCATTTTATCCATCTTAGCAGTAAGTTGCTGGACTATAATTATCAGAGACTGAAGTTCTTTCTTGATGCTGGAGTCTTGAGAATTTGTCTTACTGGAACTCATTTCAGACTGATAAACTGACAGGAAAATGTCCAAAGTAATTTATGACAGGAATATTATTAAGATTTCCTTTCTTTTTTAGATATAGTTCAAGAACTATATAAAACAAACATATTTAGAAAGAAAATTACTTCAAAAATTTATTTTTTAAGTAATTAATTCCTGTCAATGTAATGAAATTGGTGGAGCTGAAGAAATCTGCTGCTATCCTGTGTTCATCCTTGGCCACGCCTCCTTCCAAAGTGATTTCTGACAGGAATATTGTTAAGATTTCCTTTCTTTTTTAGATATAGTTCAAGAACTATATAAAACAAACATATTTAGAAAGAAAATTACTTCAAAAATTAATTTTTAAGTAATTAATTCCTGTCAGTGTAATGAAATTGGTGGAGCTGAAGAAGTCTGCTGCTATCCTGTGTTCATCCTTGGCCATGCCCCCAGCGTGCACTTTCTGAAGGATATGAGGTCTTAAACTAAAATGTCTGTTGTTATTTACTGACTTTAATCCACAATGATTTATAGATTCATAGGTCAATAATGGGATAATGACCACTAGGGCCTTGTTAAGCCTGACCATGCATCCCAAATTTCTGACAAGTTCTGGTACTTTGGAAAGTATAAGCAGGGGCTTGGAAAATGAAACATTTACAAGTAGGGGTGAGGGAGATGAACCATTTACAGGCTGCCTGTGTCCATTGGAGACATAGATGTCAAATCAGAGATTAATTTTCAGTTCCCTATGCAGTTATCCAAGTTATACTTGAATTAGGTTAGATTTGTCAGACAACTGCAGCTTTTATGAGGAAAAGACCAAAAATATGAAGCAAAATTGGGGCATTGTGTGAAATTATGGGCAGTTGAGAGGTATGCATCCAGCTGACCCCTATTCCTTTTACTGTGATGTCTACTCCTCTGTATTAATATTTGTTTTTCTCTTTCTTTTCTCTAATATCATTATTTGGTTTGTTAACTGCAGCATCTTAATTTTACTTTTATTACTCAGCTTCTTCTCTCCATTTCTACACTACACGTCCCATTCTACAATATTTAAAGGTTTCTGAAAAGTAATACAATCTCCAACTCTCCATAAGTTTAGCACATCAACTTTCATCAGTATATGTGTTTTTGTTAAATGTCCGTTATGGTAGCACATTGAAGCAAATGCATTTCACTGAGCTCCACACAAAGGGAAGAAGTGAATGGTTCAGTGCAAATTAGAAAAGAAAATACTCTTCCATGTTAGAATGAGTTGATCGTTAGTTAAAGTAAAAAGAGCAAAGCTCCAGGAGTTGCACAAAAATGATTCGTTAATCAAACAGCATGAGAAGGAAATCAAGAACCCTGATAGTGATCTGGACTGAAATAAAAGCTCTGAAGAGAGTGATTCAGGAAAACCCGACGTCTCAAGAAAAAAAAAAAGATCAAGGAAATACAATATGGTCTAAAAATACATGATAGATAAAATCATGGAAATGAAAGGGAGGATGGGAGCTGCAGAGGTAACAGCAGACTACATGGAAGTAAAGCTTACAGACCTGAAAGATAGGGCCAGGAGGTAAAATATTAAAATAGTAAGAGATCCAGGCAGACTGGACTAGCAAAACTGTAAAGAAACAGGAAATGTGCTGGCTTAACAGAGGTAGGCATTATCACAGAGAAGGTGTACCAGACTGCTTAGTAGCCTACAGGAGAAGGATTGAGGAAGGAGTGGGCAATAACTGTCATATTTCAGTCATTTGAATAGAAAGAGAGATTATTAAATCAAGAGTGGATTCCAAGGGAAAAACAATGTTGGTAGAAGGAGATAGAGTTTTTGTGAAGCAAGATTTGCTCCCATAAAATGAGAAAGAAAAGGAATTTATTTATCCCACTGATACTAACCTGTAAGGAGAGAAGTATAAGGTGGCCTCTACTGTACCCAGCCATCATGAGGATCTTTGTCAATGGGAGAGCTAACATTTGTATAACTCCAGATGAAGCTTTACTATACATCCAAAAGCCTGCAAATGTCAGACTGGGATTGCTGAAGAATAAATTCAGAGAGCACACAGGACATACAGAGGGAGAACAGACTTGGTGGTTGAGGAGTGCACACGGGATTTCAGAGACAATAAAAGTTAAGGGAATGAGTTGATAGTTCTCCAGAAACAAGAAGAAAAAAGATTTACGCCTCAGAAGTGGAGGGACAGTAGCAGAGACTTGTTGAGGGAGAGAAAAGTGAAAAGTAATATCAGACTGAGGAAGAAACTGCAGGGGATCGTCTTCTTTCTTTTGTTTTTTTTTCTTTCTTTCTTTTTCTCTTTTTTCTTTCATTTTTTTTTTTTGTTTTTAATAAGCAAGGAAAATGACCATAAATGAGGACTGAGGAAATCGGAGAATAAATATGTACATATAAACTGTCAAAATGGAACAATAATAATAGAGAGTAAATGAGAAATAAAGACGTGAGGGCCCTGGTAGGCCAGTAGACTTGAACTTTCAATAAATAGCATATGAAATGGGCATGCAGCAAAATGGACTGATCAGAGCCATAAATAAGGGGTAAAGTACATTGTAAATGTTATGCAAAGGGAGGGGAAAAAGGGAAGGGTCTGTTGTGAGACAGCTAAAGTAGACATAAAGGGGAAATGAAACTGACATGAGGTAACACTATAAAACAAGATGGAAGGCAGGGTCCCATGATGGTGGAAGACAAATAAGTAAAAGGTGTTAAGTCTTATTTAAATTGCAGAAAGCACTAGAAGCAAATGAGTGGTACATGGACTAAATGTCTTTCATAACAAGAAACTAGGAAAGGGGGGTTAGTGGAAGAGATGCAGTGACAATGAGGAAGGACTTGTGACACAATGAGGAAGTGGAATGTTCCAGGTACATTGTGGAAGAAGGAGCGTACCACTGAATGGGGCTCACTAAAGAGTAAAAGTAAGATGTTGTGATAGTAAAAAGTGAAGGGTATAATGGAAGATATAAGAAGATGGAAGGATACACAAAGGGAAAGATAGGCAAATAAATAAATAAACAGAATTCCTACTAATTAACACAGATGGTGTTTAAATCAAAGAAAATGGGGAGAAGGGGAAGGCAGATATGGCCATAAGTGATGGAGGAGTGAGCTGAAGTGTGACAATATTGGTAGGGATAAAGATGTGCTGTAATGAAAGGGAAGAGTAAAGAGCTGCAAGACAGAACAGGGGGAATCGGATATCAGGGAGAAAACAAGAGACAGAAGGCGAAAGATGCATCGGAATGTATGAGAAAGTAAGTGAACAGATGTTTGAGGTGGAAGGTAAGATAGCTAAGCACTATAGCTAGCAGGAAGTTAAGATAGCTAAGCACTATAGCTAGCAGGAAGGTAAGATAGCTAAGCACTATAGCTAGCAGGAAGGTAAGATAGCTAAGTACAACAAAATGTATGTGATACTCAAACAGATGTGATGGAGACTAGGGGACAGCAAATCATGAAGTAAACCCTTGAGAAACTCGTCAAAGTCTGATGCCACCACCAGTAGGAAAAGATGCATTTGGTGAAGATTTGCAACATGGTAAAAAGGGAATTAGATATGAGTGATAAGGTAAGAGGCAGGAGGGGAAAACAGCAATATAATATGTGAGAAAATAAGCAAACTGATGAGTAAGAAGTGGGATAGCTGCAGTGCCTTACAGCTTGCAGGGTGGTAATAAAAGTGAGAGAAAGTGAGATGATAAGAGATGGAGAAGGTAGAATGGGGAAGGCAGTGGGAGACAGAGGAGAAGAGGAAAACACAGGAAAAGTAGGATGATGAAAGTTGAAATAAAAGGTGCAGCAAAGGGAACAAAGAAGGAATGAAAGTGAGAGATAAGGAAGAAAGATAATGAAAAGAATGTGGGTTAGGTTGTGAGACGGATATCGGGAAAAGCAAGAAACTGAAAATGAAGGAACGAAGAAAATATTATGAAAGAGAGTATGAACAGGAGGAGAGTAAAGGAAAAAGAATGGCAGGAAGTTGGGTAGAAAAAGAGGCAGAGAAATGAATGAAAAGAGAAAAGCATCAGACAACAAAAAACTATTATAAGTAAATAATGAGGAGAGGGAAGGAGAAGCACTGATGAGAATAGAAGATGTAAAGGACAGGGAAGACTCACAGAAAGCTAGTACAGCATTGCCATAGTTATGGCAGAAGTATTGGAGGCAGAGCACTCTATATGTCACTGATAGGAAAACACTCTGAAGATGCAAGACTTGATCGTATATATGTTTATAGTATTAAGTATTGTGAATAAAGGGTGGAGGAGAGCAGAGGCAAAGGATATATAATGATGAAGAAGAAGATGGTTGAAGGGTGGGAAAGAACTCTTTTAGTTAAAGAGATGGTGCTGAGGAAAGAAAGAAAGAGAAAAATGAAAGAAACGGAAGAAAAAAGAGAAAGAAAGGGTGAAACGAAAGAAAGAGAAAGAAAGAAAAGAAAGAAAGGGAAAGGAAAACAGGGAAGAAGTAAGAGTAGAGAATGTTGGGAAAGATGAGAACCAACAAAAATGGGAAAGTGAGGTGATTCTGATTAAAGAATATGGCAAGTAATTTAAGATTAGAAATTAAGGCATGGAATGTTAATGGGCTCAGGGATAGATCAAAAAGGGAAGGAATAACGGTGGAGAATGAGCATGCAGATACTTAGTGTACAAGAAATTCATCTTAGGCAGGAGAAACATAAACGACTGCAGAAACCTTAATGTAGAAGCAAGTTCTTCACGAGGGAAAAGGAAAGACAGAGGGTAGTTATATTACTAAAGAAAATATGCCCAATGGAAATAGAGAGTAAACTGGAAGAGAAGAAGGGTAGACATGATGGAATAAAATATCAAATACAATAGATAATGTTCTCAACAATTACAGTTTATATCACATCCAAAGCAACAATGAAGGAAAGGATTTTGAGAGGAGACCCACACCCCAAAACTGAAAAAACATGTGTTTTCTGCATTGCTAATGCCTCTGTAGAAAAGTAAATGGTTACTATTATTTTCTGATTTGTTATACCCCAAAATGATCTGAAGGAGGCTGCCATGGCTAGCATAGTATTTTGTCTTACAGTCAATGCTTTCACCTGTCTGATGTCACATTAGAGGGACAGAAAGAAATCCTTCTGATGAGGGGATCATTTACTGTAGTTTACTCTCTCATCAGTTTACAACATTGCTGTGACTGTTTACTTTTCACAGTTAGCATCAGTCCACGTTTTTAATTAGTGTGCTTCCTTTCATTTTTATCAGTGGCCATCTCTGTTGCAGCATTTTAGCGCATGTTTGAATGACAGGATTGAAAATGCAGCTGAGTTCATTGTTGTTTTCAAAGTAACGACTGTAGTTCAGTGCTCAAGTGTGACAAATCTGAACCCTGTGATTTACAGGTGTTACTTTGGCTAAGGATGGTTTGTTTCATTTACAGTTTTAAATATTGTAGCTAGAATTAAAGTCTTTGATGTTAATCTCCCCCCCCCCCCCCAAGTCCAGATAAACATGTACTTTTGCAGAAATTACAGTGTAGGAAAAAAAAGCAAAATCAAATAGTGACAAAGTAGGAAGAGTTAGATGAACATTATTTATTTATTTTATTTATTTATTTACATTTGTTTACCTGGAAAGTCCAACTGGGCCAGAAGCCCATTTTCAGTGGAGGCCCAGGGAGAAAAGCTCCACAGAAATATAAACAAAATACAATAATTAGATATTACAATAGTATATATATAGAAAGATGCAGAATGCATATCAACTAGTTAGTCTATAAAAAGTATTCAATATAGTTTTCTAGTAGATATAGGTTCAAAAAGAAAAACACACAAGCATTTCAGCAAAGATCACTGCGAGAAAAATAAAATTAGTACTGTGTACATATTAAATAATAGTTATGAAGAAATGAAATTTCCTTTATATATATATATATATATATATATATAAATATATATATATATATATATATATATATATATACATATATTTAGTAGTAATAACATTGAGGAGAGGGAGAAAATGAGGACAGTGTGACAAGAGTTATCTAGATAGCTTTTCAGTCAGGTTTGGCGCACAAGTAATGCCAGTTCTTTGATAGATTTTCACATAGTAGTTGTTTGAAACTGGGAAATTCAGGAGTGTTTTGGAGGGTGTGGGGTGTGGCCCCCATCAGAGAAGAGTACAAAGAAAAACAATCAGTATGAGACGTGGAAACCTTGGAGCTGCAAAATATATACATTTAAACAGTTACAATAGTGCATGTACATTTATGTTTTCTTCCAGCAGGACACACTGTGGATACATCTTTAAGCTCACTACTTTACAAAATACATTTTTAACACACGTGCCTGTACAGACCAGTTTGATATGCACGACATACAGTTCGAATATATTTGCAACACAAGCATATTATACAGATCATGTTGATATCCACAAATGACATATAATTATTTACAAAATTCTAGACAGCTGTGCTGGCAGTATCTCCCTTTGTCACACCACTTAATAAGGTAGTATTCAGGTTACACCTGAAAATGGACACTTGCATCCATTGAGCATGTTTGGTTATCTCTAATTAAAGGAGAACCACACCCATAGACTCAAAAATGTTTATTTCATCATGATTTGGTGTTTTTTTACATTTTAATGCCACTCTGGGACTATTTACATTTTTGAAATATTTATATATATAATTTCTGAGTCTGACCGCATGGGGTCTAACATCCTGAAGTGATCCTGACTGTTTAGTCTGCATCTAGGTATCCCACAACGCAGTGCTTGTCTGTAAAAAATTGCATCACTCAAGTCTCTTTCTTCCTAAAGCTCCTGTCACTGCATTAATTTTACACGTATACACTGCTGTCTTTCAGTCAGTTCTAAGTAACATTTCATGCCATTCAATGACTACTTAAAACACAAACAGTGCAAATGCCACAGAACTGACTTTCAAAGTGCTTTTTACTGCTGCTTCTTTTTACAATGGCTAAATTGCAGTCTTTGGTGAAGCCTGAATTGTACTACTTCAACTCATCTCCCACCCCCCCTTAGTACTTAACTTCCCTAGCTGTCAAAGTGCTAAGGGTAATTTGAGCTCTTACCTGCTGAGAATGACAGCTCACGGCAGGAGACTTGACTCATGTACTGTTTCCTTGTTCTAGCCTTTACTTTCTCTATGGGTAGTGGAAGGACCAGGGAGCTGTGACATCACAGCATGGATGGGTTTTTAGGATGGTCATGTTGATGTCAGTTTGGGGAGAGAATTTCCAGAAAACTACCTGTATTCATTGGCCTTGATGACCGAAATGAATTGGAGACTGCAGCAAGATTTTCCAACGCTGGATAAAAGTTTTTTGAAAGTCAAACCACCACCGTACGGTAAGGTACTGTTCTAGTGGAGCAAAACATTTTACTTAATATATTTTAAATGCTGTATTGTTGTTTATTTATAGCAGGGACTGTAAATAGGGAGAAAAAGGACAGAGAAGTTGAGCATTGAATAACAGAATCCCATTATTGTCCTTTAAGAGATGGCACCCCCTGAATGCAGTCTTGTGCCTTCCTTTTAATCATCTCTGCTTACAGTGACACATGTCTAGTCATTGTGAGACTGAATTCATCAACTTTAGACATGAAAACATTTTCCGTTTACATTTTCATCTTATTGCCATATTGCCAGCTCAGAAATACTTATGGTTATTTGCTCTGAGAGAAAAAAATGCAGGATTCTTGCATTCCTCCCAATCCATAAATATTCCTTCCTTCTAGACTGTTGCCAGACTACTCAGTTGAGAGCATAGTATAGCTTTATTGTTCACTGTAGAGAGGTTATTCTGCTATATATGTTGTCATAACCAAGGAGGTAAATCAAGTTTTCCTGCATTGCATATATATGGAAGAAATAAAACCAGAGTCAAAGGAGTAAGTCTGAAACCAGTAATGCTGAAAGTGCAGTTTTAAGGTTAAACCAGCACCTCACTATTCGAGTAACAATGCAATTAAAGTAATCAGCATATTTTTCACTCATATCTCCTTTTGAGGGATGGTACATGTATTGTAGTAGAATAGATATGCATTATCAAGAATTTTCTCTGAATGATGAAAATCACTTACTGTCATCTAAAGTTATATTAATTCGGACAGATACCATGAAGTTATTTACAGAAACATGAATTTTAGACCTTCCACAGGGATGCACCACACATTTACAGTGTCGTACCTATTGAAATTCTAAGAACTGAAATCGAATTTCTTGGAATAATGAAATTGCAAATGTAAATAGAGTTAAATATATTCTAAGACTGAGGTAGCTGCATCTCACAGACTTTCACTTTCTTCATGGTACAGTGATCTTGAAGTTTTAACTATCAGCAGCAGTTATGTTAGTGGTATAGGAAGAACCCCCCCCCCCTTATAGAAATGCTTTAAATATATACTAGCAAGATTCACAATTGCCTTTTTTAATCTTCATCATATTTGAATTACAGTTTAGTTTTCAAAGTGTTTGAACAGTGTATTGGACTATCACTTCCAAAACGGAACCCAGGTGTATTCAGAGAAATGAGAATCGCAGTCCTTTCACAGCCTACCAGATCATAAAATGGCGGAACTATTTTATGTAAAAGAGCTATTAAATGTAAGTACTATAAAAAGCACACTTTTGAGAATAAATATAACTATTATAAAAAGCAAACTTGTACACATAAATTTACTGATGACTCATTTCTAAGCATAACAGTACTCTTGAGAATGGGTGTCAGTGGAAATGACCTTACTTTCCATAAGCATTGAGACCCACTGGCTATAGTGTCATACATCAGAATGCCTTAGAGACGTCCAGTATTTCTGAATACTTACCACACTGTTCAGTGTTGCTAGTAGTTGTACAGTTTAGCTCAGAGGGCTACAAATATGATCTTTTGTCAAGCTTTATCTAGTAGTCCTAAGTTTGATTCTACAATTTCCCCTTGCAAACTGTGCAATTATGAACAAGTCACTTAACCAGGTAGTACTCAGGTCACACCTAAAAATGGACACCTGTGTCCATTGGGCATATCCAGTTAGAAAATAAGTAGAATAAAAACAAATTTGTACTAATTTTACATTACTTGACTTTATGTGCCCTGGGCACTATGTAGAATGAGGTCATAAAGATTAGGTCAATATCCTGGTAAAAAAAAAAAGCAATCAATGAAAAACAAATAAGTGTAAAGACAGCTTAATGGTGTTTTATTATGATGTTTTACAGGGTGTCCAGACTTATTATGTTTTCTAAGCAAAAAAATAATTCTGGTACACCATGAATATTTCAGTTGCTACTGCTAAGTGATATTAAAATAACTTCTAAAATAGACTTTACAAATTACATGCGCTACTGACTTCATTATAAAGGTATATGCACTCTGTAGGCTCTTAACATTCTGTAGCTACACGTGATGTTAAGTCCCTGCATGCCAACATGCCTCCTGAGTATAATTGCACAGCTTGCCTTGCAATCTGAAGTTATTCTCAGGAGGAGGCATCACATTTACAGATGTCATGAGAAAATCAATGTTATTTATTCAGTGGTACATGCTCCCTGATTGTTGGGACTGTAGCCATTCATTTATTTCACATGCTGGATGCAGATAGTTCATTTCCAGCTATAGTTCGTTTTCAGGTACATACTCTGTTGGGTCCCATTAACAGATGAGGAAAAATGATTAAACAGCAAAATATTAAAATATATGGAAACCATAAATTGATGTGAATCTTTTTACATGAAAATAACTGCATTGTATCTACACATACATAAATATTAAATTTCTTTTAGATTTTACTAAGCAAAGTATGGATTTAAGGAAATGCACCATACAGTCATGTAATGAATGGAAGCTTGCCTTTTAAACCATACATCATGTATTTAAACCTCTATCCTGTATTGCAGTACCACTCCTGCTTGTCTTGTTATAAAAATAAATGATCTGCATGCGATGGTACATGCTAACCTAAATGTATTTCCACATTACTTTTGTTTGTTGCTTTTCTTTTTCTAAAATGGTACATCATTTTTAATAATCCATGGTATTATAACACAAGATAATCAAACTGTTATGCATGCATCCTTTATTTGTCATGTTGGCATTATGATTTTTTCACTGTTTATGGCCTTAAGCAGAAGAGAATGTAAAAAACATAACACTAGTGTACTAATCATGGTTCATTTTGGAGGATGTCAATATTTCATTTTATATGATTCTCTGTTACACATTGGTGAAGGCCCTTAACCATATAGCACAGAGCTCATCAGTATTATGAGAAAAGGGCACCTATTCTAAATGCTTTCATTCTTATACTGCAAAAGCTACAAGCAATTATGGCAGAATATGGTAGTAACATAGTAGTGGAGTAACAATATAAAGTACCTAGTAGGAGTCTGTCCTTTCACTTATATAATGATTAGTGGTCATGTAATTTGGTCAGCAATTAAAACAGCAACCAAAACATGTCAACCAATCATTATATCGATAATACAGCACGCTGACAATCAGTACATCAAAAAGGAAAAAAATTTCCTTTTCCAATACACCACCCAAAACCCGACCTCACTCAGCTCAAATTTGTCTGAATAGTGGTACTATTAGAACTTTTTTCCCCTTCTTTTTTTTTATTAATTTAAGATGCACATTAGGGTTATGGGCCTGGGCAGGGTTAGGGTAGCTTGATTACTAAGGTGGACGGGGGGGCTTCAGTCCCTTGCCTCTGACAGAAATCATACGATTATTTCAGTATGAGTGTTAACTTGTACATATGTTTGAGTGAAATAAGACAAATATAATATATTCAATTACATGGCAAAGACACAGAGAAAAAGTAAGAAAGAAGAGGTATCTTCTCATTTAGAGAAAAGAGGAAAACTGGATAAGGGTGTTACATGGCAGACTGAGATAAGTGAAAATTACCTTGTTAGAGATAAACAAGGAATACTGACAAGTGAATATTGAAATGAAAGAAATAAAGATGTCAGTAAAATGAAAATGGCAAAGAGCTGTCAAGAAGTTTTTAATAAAGAAAATTACAGTATGAGAGCTTGAAGTAGAAATGAAAGAAGAGAAAGTATAGTATACCACAGTATGATGAAGTAGAATATATTTGTAAGGGACTGGAAAAAGACATGAAGGTTGGTGTTTTCCTTTGAAGCACTGAATGAATGGATACATGTTTGGGGTGTCCAACCTTTTGGCTTGCTGGGGCCACATTGAGTGAACAGAAATGGTCTTGGGGCCGCATATAAAATATACCATATAGTTAACTCTTTCATTGCTCCGGAAGACCACAGATGACCTCCTGGCTGTACTGTAGGTGCATTTGTACAATGAATAAATGTAATAAATGCCTAATATTTGCCTTAAAATTCTAATTCTCATTCTAATTCTGATTCTAACTCTAACTTCTTAGTTTTATATATATATATATATATATATATATATATATATATATATATATATATTTTTTTTTTTTTCCTTACAAATAAACAGATATTCAGTACAGCACTAGCATTTCTCACTGGGAAAACCATTCCAGCAGTCCAGCTACGTAAAATGTCAAAATCAGCAGTCCTACAATACTATAATCCACAAAAATAACCCAACAAATTTGCAATAAAGTAAATAATTCACATTACTGACTTAATAAAACAATTCTGAATAAGCTACAAGAGGGTCTCACCCAAACAAATAACTGGTGCCAGAAGTATGGCCTCAAGCTAAATGCCAAAAAATGCATCGTCATCCCCTTTGAAGAGAGTGATGTCCCCACAAATTATCACATTAATAACAATGCTTTAAGCACGCAATAAGTCCTATGGTACTTGGGCACCCAGGTTGATAGAAACCTGACTTTTGACGACCACGTTGTCTCCATTGTAAGGAAAGCTTTTTACATGGCCCACTTCATTAGTAAGGGTACCTCATCCAGGGACAAGGAGGTCATAACATCCTTCTTTTACAAGAGCCATTATTGAGTGCAATGCCCCTTTTGGCATGTGCCTCAGCAAAACACCCTGACAAAAGAAAGACTACAACCATATCTGACAAAAAAGGTCAAATGACTTAGTTATCCAACAGACTAAAAAGCTTCTTGCTTTCCTCTGTCTCTCACTGGCCCCTATAAAGTTCATCATTGGCTTGCTTTCCAGGCTAAGAAAGATCCTGCCTTAAGAGACTTCTTCTACCTTAGAAATACTGGTTATACTTAGAACGCTCACTACAAAGACCACAGCCTTCACTGCAACATAAACAAGCCACTTTTTATGGACAGGTTCTTGACACAAAAACCTTCAACTTCTGTGAAAAGCTCCTCTCATTATCAAACAATGTAGTTCAGCAACACGATGGCTGGATGGATAGCCATAAATGTAGTCCTTGGGTAAGTAGCATAGCCTTCATCAAACCAGATGGAAAATCCACATACTAACCTTTCCCAGCTGGATGGCTAAGATCTAATATTGGTTACTCAAGTCTAGTTGCCCAAGAAGAGGGGCATGTTTAACTAAGAATTCCATTTGCAAAATTATATTCAGTATACATATTAAATCTCTCTCTCACACACACACACACACACACACACACACACACACACACACACACACACACACACACACACACACACACACACACACACACACACACACACACAAAAGCCCCTACTTGTAAAATAGGCAACCTCAGTAATCACATGATACCTACTCACTGAATGAAATTGTCTGGAAGTCAAAATATCTGAAAAAAAAATCATAATAGAGATGGAGTCATCCATGTAATTTCCCACCACCAAAAGGACCATCAATAAATCAACAAACAACTGCTCGGCAAAAAGTAAATCAATAAGAAAACCATAAACTATAATGCTACATACTGGTGTAAACATATAACTTTTGTCAATCCCCAGGTTAATCCATACCAAAATATTGTTTCAGAGCTTCAGCTATGTACAAACAGCTTTCTCCTAAAAACTTTACTCATTGATATTTGCCTTGCTGTAATTATAACTCTAAAAAAAATGTTTTTAAGTTTATTCTGTACCTCAAAGATTCTCACTATTACGAGATGTAATCCCTGCCATATTGTATGAGTATTACATCCATAATTTGCTGTCTCTCTCTCTATGTATTGTATTATATTGTTTTGTGTTATTTTTGGAGCTGTTCTCCCCGGGCCTCCGCTGAAAATGGACCTGTGTCTAGTCGGACTTTCCCGGTAAACAAATGTAAAATAAAATAAATAAAAATAAACTTCCCTCCAATCTAAAGCCATTTGACATTCTGACATTTTAATTTGCGCAGAAGTTACTCACAGACTGACAGTTTACTGAGCTGTAATGCTGACAATAGCTCAAAGTGTAGAGAGGATTATTTATTTATTATATATTTATTTATTTTTGGAAAACATCTTTAAAACTGTTAAATTGATTACACACCCAAAAACACAGAAAAGTTATTATGATTATGTAAACCACAGACTGATGCAAGAAATCAAAGTCACATTAGCACTCTATACTTATGTCTGAACAGATGAATCATACCTGTCAATTCCAAAAGAAGTAAAGTAGCTTAATAAGAAGGTTATTTGCAAGGTTCCATGGCAGTTTATATTGGAAATAAGCAGAGATATTAAAAAGGCTCTGTTTTTCATAATTAAGCCAAAAAGTCTTCCAAGGTATATACAACTTCTGCTTTAGTATGGAACCATACCTCTCAACCTTAGAGCAAGAAATCTGGACAAAGTGAAAAATAAAAGTGGGACACAGGCCCAAAAATAATTATGCATCACAGTCACCATTGAAACAACTGTAGCTGCAAACATTATACATCACTTATAATCTTTCTATCCCATTATTGTCAGTTATACATTATATGGCTCATTCAGTCCTGCCTTCTTTTGCATCAAAGAAAACTATGCTTTGAAATGACAAATGCATTAAAAATAATAAATAAAACACATTGCATCAACATCCTGCAACTTCCTACCTGCAAGCAACCACAGAGCTTTTACTGAAACTAGGGCTGCTTGTTTCCCCAGAATGACAGCTCTCCCTAATTAAGTCTAATGGTATTCAATCTACGAGTATCTGGACTGCCTGAAATAAATTAAATTATGGCCTGTAAATTGAAAGTACACTTTGTTTAATTAAACTATATTTCTAAGCCCACATACTATATTTTTTCAGTAACATTCCAATATCCATTTCCAGGTCATTTTACAAGACATTGGCAGTGGTAGACTTGGCATCCTTCAGAACCCCACAGGCCCACGCTAATACATTGTCCATTAAATGTAAATATCCATCCACTGTAAATGGCAAGAAGCTATGTCTTAAAAAATCTGCTTCTGGCATGCATACCCAAGTATTAGGTTTTGAACAAAGAAACATATTCTCCACAGTCCGTAAATCTCTCTTTAATAATCATCTACTGTTGCAGCACTCCCAACACATAAGCACACACATGCACACTAAAATCCCCAACATTTAAAAAATGACATTGTGCTCACTTGATTTGCCAGTATTGATGATCCGCCAAAGCTATGCTTACTGTTGTCCAATCTACCACTGCTTAGAACCCACCAATAAAAAAACAGTACTAGGTGCTTTTTTGTTTGTCTGAAAAAACAATACAACTTTATATGCTACAGTCCCACATAGTCAGTCCACTACTGACCCATTAACCCTAGGCTGCTGTCTCATTCTTACTCCCTGGAACTGCATTATCTTGGATTACTACTTTTATTTCCTAAGCAAAAGACACAAATTGGAAGATGAGGCAAAAATCCAGACATTCTTTGAAAATCCATACAGTTAAGAGGTATGAGTTCATGTTCAATACAACACTCTCCGTGTCAGGAAAGCCTCAATTTAATGAAAGTGTACTCTTAATGTATGATATATTTGTGAGCTAACTTGTTTGTGTTCAGTAGGTAGACTGATCATTGTTAGCCTCTTTGTGCATGCATCTCTCTCTGTCATGCACACATATACACACATACACACACACACACACACACACACACACACACACACACACACACACACACACACACACACACACACACACACACTTTCTTCTACTTTCACGCACACAATTCTGCTTTCGTGCATGCACTCACTCACTTTGTACTTACCTATTAACACAGGTAATTGCTGTCCCTTTCAAAGGCAACAGCAGCAAATCCATACGAGTCCCTCTTCAGCGAGAACACACACATACACACACACACACACACACACACACACACACACACACACACACACACACACACACACACACACACACACACACACACACTGATTGTTCGGCGCAAAATAATGGAGTAAACACATTGACCCTTTTTTGGCTCAAAAACAAAACTAGAAGGGTGCTTTGGCACATGTGCACACCGACATAAGCGTTA
The DNA here is from genome assembly GCF_019279795.1 of Protopterus annectens. Lineage (NCBI taxonomy): Eukaryota > Metazoa > Chordata > Ceratodontiformes > Protopteridae > Protopterus > Protopterus annectens. The sequence continues at coordinate 1,201,776,177 of NC_056733.1, forward strand.
CAGGTCACGAGAGCGAAAAACACAAAACAAAAAAAGTGTTTTGGGGCATGCATACATCGATGTTGCAGTTAGAGGTTGAGGGCCGGATGGAAGAGCTCTGAGGGCTGCATGCGGCCCGCTGGCCGCAGGTTGGACACGTCTAAAGGGCAAAGGGTTTTTAATGCGAGTGATAAAAATGTTTTCAGTCATCCCTAGCTCTGATTAGCCCTCAAGATGTAATCTGGGTTACTCTCTGTACATCATTGCTTTAATGGCATTTAAGATTGGAGGAACACTAGCGTCAAGGGTGAATTCTTTGCTATTGTTGTTTTAATGGCACTTAGGTTTGGGAGAATACTAGCCACCAGGGATATGTGGTCAGATTCCAAAATAGTTGCTCTTAGTGTAAGTTTACCCCAAGTGATTTACTTCGGTTTAAGGCCTATTTATGAACAGAGTTACATCGCGAGCCAGATTCCAAAAAATCTGTTCTCGGTCTATGGTCACTTACAGTGAGAACAAGTCTTTTGGAATTGAGTCTGCTATGTAGCATTCCTTAAAGGCAGTTAAGGAAAAAAGTTTTGCATCAAAAAGATATAGGGGAACACTAAACATCTGGAATAATCTTCACAGATCCTCATAGCTTGCCATAAAAATTCAAAAAAAAGATTCAAACCCTGCATCCTCATGTCAGACAAAAGATATAAATCCTCTGTGCTACCACTAAAAACCAGGGATATGTGAAAATATGACTTGTGTGTTTAAAAAAGTCCATACTGTGAAAGGGGGGAGGAAGTTTTGAACTTTGCATCCCTTACATTGAAAGCAGAAGCATAACCCACTATGTTATCTAATCCATTAGTATGGATGTTTTTTTGACATAATAACAAGCAAAACACTAATATGTGATAGAATCTAATGCTTGCAACTGAGTGTGAGTCAGGAGAGACAGTGGGAGGAGGATTCAGTACACAAGCCAGTAGGAACACTAGATGACACCAGGGAGATTATTTAAAGTATTACCATGATTCACTTAAAACGTTAATAGAGCAGCAGTTCTAGCATAAATATGCAGTTTCTAAACTTTAACAAAACTGTAAATGTAATGTCTGCCATTATTGACTGACTATATGTACAAGGGTATGGGCACATTAATTATAGTACCTGATAAGGGTGGTTGGTGGCAGCTAGTACTACCTTATAGTCTGGGAATAAGGGGAAATAGCTAGTGAACCTGTGCCAGCCTTTCACCGGCATGTCCGTGTGTTTGCATATAAATCAAATCTCAAAGTGTGTGTGTGTGTGTGTGTGTGTGTGTGTGTGTGTGTGTGTGTGTGTGTGTGTGTGTGTGTGTGTGTGTGTTTGTGTGCCAGGTTAAATGTATGTATGTATGTGTGGGAAACTGAATGCCTGGATCCTTCTACCAATGTGCTGCATGTGGCGTCAGTGTTAACTACCATAGGAAAGTGCTGATTAGTACTCACTGTAGTTAATGATCATTCAGAGACATGTAAATTATGTGCAAATGAGGTCTTTCCTTATTGCAGCTAATGTGTCTATGAATCTCAAATAACGCATCATGCAAACAGACCCTGGCAGTGGCATGAAATCGGGCAGAAGAAGACAAGTCCAACTGTACTTCATACAAACAGAAAGAAAAAAGTACTTGGGGACTTATGGAAATGAGGAAATAAAAAAAACAATAGCAGAAAACCATGTTTTTGTAAATTAGGATTATTACCATGAAACTTGGTTAGAAAGGAATTAATTTATAGGTTCATAGGTGTGTACTAGGCTAACGGCCCTGGAGCCTATGTAAGCTTAGTCCAAGAAGATTACCTGGCATCCTGCCACCCAAAGTTAGTTCCCAGTGCCCCTGTCAAGAAAGGCCTATGAAGTGATCCCTGGGGTGAACGTCCTATTGCCCATCCACTCGTCAAGATTTCTGTTAAAGAGGGACAGTGGAGTGCTCTGCTTGACATGAATGGGAAGTTTGTTCCAGATTATGGGAAGTCTCTGGGTTAGGAACCTGTCCCTCCAGCATGTTCTGTTTATTGTGGTAATGAAGTTTAGGTCCCTGGAGCATATGGCACAGAGGGATTAGGATTTCTTTAGGTGTAGAATATCTAGCAGCTCTGTGTCAGACATGGCTTTGTAGGTCAAGCAGGGATAGCCTCTAAGTAGGCAATCAATGACAGAATATAGCTTGAGTTTTTTGAGTCTCTCCATATAGGGCATGTGTCTAAGGCCTAAGACCCTCTTAGTGAGGTATTTTTGTGGCCTTTCCAGTTGTTGTAGGTTTCTAGTGAGGTACATATCAAATAAGGCATTGTATTCTATAATAGGTTTAATGATGGATGTGTAGAGAGGGATTATGACCTCTTTCTTCCTGGATGAGAAACCTTTTGTAATGAGATGTGCCACATAGAAGGACTTTCTGACTACAGTGGCAATGTGGTTATCAAAGGAGAGGTTGCTATCAACCTGTGTCCCCAGGTCTCTTATCATCTTTGGTGTTTAGTGGACTACCACCTATGTGGTAGTTCACAGGCACCAAATTTTTCCCAAAGGGAATGACAATGCACTTTTTGGCATTGAGCTTAAGGCCATGGTTCTGGCACCAGTCACTGGTGTCAGTGAGACCTTTTTGCAGAATACAAATTCAAGGCATGTAAGAAAAAAGGCCTGAGATGACAGCTTCGATACACAGCCATATTGAAATATTCATGCAAGGATCATCAAAGACATTCCAGAACATGAAGGAGGCTTTGGATTTCTTGAAAAGACCAGTTAACCTGAGTATTAACTGAATGTTTCAGGAGACTATAATGGGCTAAGGACAGGAAGCTATAGTATCAGAGTGATTGAGCTATTTTGCTATGCCACTATGCTGCAAAAAGGTGGCTATTTTCCTGCCTTTCAAAAGCAACAAAGGCTTTGAGAAAAACTGAATATTATCAGGGAAGCAAGAAAAAATAAAAGAGATAGAAGGGAAAGGACCTTGGGTCAGATCAGTGAGATACTGAAGGTGTGAGATGAAAGAGGAGATGGAGGAGACAAAGAGATGGCTGAAGCAAAAAAGACTGGCCATGAACTGTTAAAAGGATGGCCTTAAAAAGCCAGAGGACTCCTATGTACAAAGGAAAGCATAGACTGAATCAATCATATGATGGCTATCAGAGGCAAGGGACTGAAGCATAAGAAGTGGATAAAAATCTGACATTTATGGAAAAGTCTGTGTTCGCATATGAACTTGTACAATGGACCTAATAAAGCACAATGATGAAAGCACACATAAAACAGACCACATGGCAGCTGCCATATTGTGTAAGGTATATTACTTTATTAAATTTAAACTGTAAAATATGAATGACATAAAGTTCAAACATCTTGAACTAATAGCATATTTTAGATGATAATGTCCTATGTGTATGCCCCTATTAATAAAAAAATCATAATACAGAAGAAGATAAGGGAGGGCAGTTAAGAAATGTGCCTCCAGAAGTGTGCATGGTGGGCTCATATCAGAACGATAAGATTAAGAGAGCTAAGTAGTGAGAATGAGATGTAAGGGAAGACCAATCAGAAAGTGAAGCCCACTGTAGGAATATGGTGTCTTATATGATGCCCCTGCCCTGGCCCAGTAATCAAGGAGCCTCAATCCTCACCACTAACACCAGTGAGGGACATGAACATTGGGAGGATGACAAGTACACACACAGTAAAGTACAATTTCCCTTAAGAGCACACAGAGATCACAGTCAGTCTGGGGCTGATTTCTCTCTCTTTCTACAGATCCCCAATAAGACTCCCCTCTGGCACAGCTATAGGGTTAAGATCTCAGCCTAGTGGTCAAGCCAAAATATCCAGCAACCTCTCTAAAATCAGTGCTTCGTGTCCCTGCCCAAGTACCTGACACACACATATGCACACACACACACACACACACACACACACACACACACACACACACACACACACACACACACACTTTGAGATTTGATTTATATGCAAACACACAGACATGCCGGGGAAAGGCTGGCACAGGTTCACTAGCTATTTCCCCTTATTCCCAGACTATAAAGTAGTACTAGCTGCCACCAACCACCCTTATCAGGTACTATAAGGCCCTTGCAAAGAGTGACCAATTCTACTGTGTATTGTTACTATTATCCAAATGGTAAGTGTGTCCAAGACTTTAAGGCTATTTAAGAGTGGCCTGTGCAGTGTTACCAAATGCATGCAAGTACTCTTGGAGCTTATCTCTAAACAAAACCAGCCACAATTAAAAGGTTTAAATATATTTAATAGTAAATAATAAAAGCACAAAACAACAATCAATACCTCAATACAGTGACAACAAAGTTCAGAATCACAGGAAATATTTTAAAACAACATTGCAGTACAGTCTCACATAAAAACAGAAAACATCTAGACTGATCTTATTATATTCCTATCTATCTCTAACAGAAATCACTGTAATCTAAGTATTACTTACAGAGCAACATGCAGGCAGACATGCTGGGTGAATGTTTCTAGGTTCAGAGACAAATACAAAATGCACAGACTTTCTCTCTAAGATAGTTCTTAAATTAATAATACACATTACTACTGGGTTAGCTAGATGACATCACTATTTGGCACCTGACTCTAGTTCCCAGGGTAAACAGATACCAACAGAATTAAACATCTCTATGCAAAATATGTATCTCTTAGAAGCTGACACTTATCTCTTAGAAGCTTGCCTGAAGCCGGAAGTCATAAAATAATTAACACTTTCTTATTTTAAACCTAGTAACTATTTCTGTCTTAAGACAATAGAAAGAAACTCTAGCTGTAGGCATTCTGTCTTCTAACTGTGGTAAACACAATCATAAAACTCTTTACTTATTTTCTCAGAGTTTGCAAGTTAACTCTGTATGGCTGAATTTCTACTATGAAAACCTACATTTGCACAGGCATATATTCCATATACATTTCTGCTCTTTTCCAGCAGGGTGCACTGGGGTTACATTTTTGAAGCTCAGCACATAACATACAGGTGACTGCCATTTGTAGACAAGCCTATGGGTCATATTAATATTTAGAATGACATATAATTATTTACAAAATTCTAGCTAGCTGGGCTGGCAGCCTTCACATCAAAGATGAAAAAGGGGTAAGGAAAGAGTGAGTTAATGCTGACCCCCAAAGAAACTAAATGAATACTTGGCTGTAAGAGAGGACAGGAAAATAATAAATTTGGGACCAGAATGAAGGCATTCAATGACACCAGGGAAAAGCACTTCAAAAAGGGGTAAAAGGAAGTATAACACAAGGTAGGATTTTAAGAATGCCCAATAATTAGAAGGGAAGTAAGTGCATGGGAATGCACACATTCCTAGATGCAAATAATGAACAATGAAAACAGGAAAAAAATAAGTTTACTACAGAATATAAATTGAGCTAATGATAATAGGCCACGCAAGAAAAAGAAAGTTCTTTTGTAGATAGGGTGAACTGAGGAAAATCTATTGGTGGAAAAGAGAGGGAACTGAAAATCAGGCAACAATTGAAGGCCCAAAAGAGAGAAGATGTGAAGAGGAGAGTATAGATTGTTAAGTTAGGAGGGAAGAAAATATGGTAATTGTGACGACCATGCCCTGGCCCAGCAATCAAGGAACCTCATTCCTCACCACTAACACCAGGGAGGTCATCTCATAGAAGAGGAAAGGATAACAAATACACACAGTAAAGTACAATTTCCCTTACGTGCACACAGAGATCACAGTCAGTCTGGGGCTGGTTGCTCCCTTGCTCTCCAGGTCCCCAATAAGACTTCCCACTGGTCCAGATCTCAGCCTAGCTGGCAAGCTAACCTCCAGTACCCTCTCTGTCCAATCAGTGCTTCGTGTCCCTGCCCATGTAGCTGACACACACCCACACTTTGAGATAAGTATTTATACAACTTTACAGACACTCCTGGGAAAGGCTGTCACAGATTCTCCAGCTGTGCCCCTTTACCCAGACTATACGGTAGTAATTCCTGCCACCACCAGCTAATATTATCAGCTACCCAAAGGGTGTCTAGTTATTACTATGCAATATTATTATCCAATTGGTAATGTGACTTTTCAGTCTTAAGGCTTATTAGAGTGGCCTATTACAATGAACTCTATAAATATGCAATGTACTCTAGAGCCTACTTCTCTACACAAACCAGCCACAGGTAAAGTTTTTTTAAAATATTTAATAATAAATAATTAAAACACAAGACAATACTACTACACCACAAAGATATCTAAGAGTGCAGAAATCACACAGAAACTTAAAACAATACAGTAGGACAGGACTGATGTCAAAGAAAAACACTTAATCTAACTTTCTAATCTTTAGCTATTCTTCACTAAATATTTTTTTTTATTATTTCAAATAAGATGTCTTAAACATTACATGAAATAAAGATAAATAACATATTTACAATTCTAAAACATTACTAACTTCAAACCATTATATAACTATTTACATTGGTGTCTATGCAAATAACATTGAAATTCTATATTATATAAAGTTAGAAACATAAGATGATATATCTTCTTCGATATTTTCAAGTATTTCCAGTACTTTCATCCAAGAGTAATAGTAAGAAGTAGATCTTTTAGTTCTGTTCTTCACTGTTAATATTTCCATGTGAGCAACTGTTGTTGTTAAAGTCTCAAATTCCTTGAACGTGAAGCCTCATTTTTCCAGTGTATAGTTATGATTTTACATGAAATTGCCAATAGTGACCATAGGATTTTAGTGTCTTTTTGGTACACAGTTTGGAATAGGAGAGTTGAATAAAATTAAAGACTTTGTTAATTGAAAATTATCATTATAAACAGTCTGAAAAAATAATTAATGGATTTCCAGTACATATTGAGACATATACATTCATAAAAAACATGCTGCCAATCTGCTTTTATCTTGGTATGGCATCTCCAACATTGATCTTCAATAGAATACATTTTGGCTAACCTATGTGGTGTATAGAAACTTCTGTGTAGATATCTCCAAGTGAATAATTGCCAGTATTTTGATAATGTAGAAAATTTGGAAGATTTTAGAATATTACTTTTTTCTTCTTCAATTGGAGGATGGTTGTTTATTAAAGTACAATAATCCCAGTATGATTTTTCATGATAGTTTTTTTTTAACAATTTTATAGATATTAGACAAATAACCTGTACCCTGATAAGGCTGTTTTGTGATAAGAATAAGGTATTCAATGAGTTTTGGAGCTTCATGTCTAACTGAAGGTTGCATTTGTTCTATTTTATTTATAAGAAAATGCCTTAGATTTTGTAAAAACAGCCAATTGTCTTTATTTATATTATAATTATAAATTATCTGTTCCTTTGTTAGAATTTTCCCTTTCTCTATAAGTTGATGCCAAAAGAGTAATGTTTCTTCTTTAAGTATATTTATTTTAGATATTTGGAATGTATCTAGAATATTTGGTGTAAAAGCTACAGGGAAAATAAGAAAATTCCAAGAATTAATATTTGGTATTTTGTTTATATATGTTCTGAACACTGAAAGTGTAGAACTTACATAGTTTGATGGCAATTTATTAATATTATTCCTTTTCCCTAAAAAATAATCTTTTAACATCCATATAAGGGGTGATGGTATTACTGTTAAGTTGTCTTGTATGTGATTATAATTGATTTCTATGTAAATCTGCTCATGGGCTTGTTTCCATATAGGTGTGTATGAACTATTTAACCATAGTGTTATGTTTTTAATAACAGATGAGGTAATATATAAATCAATATCCGGTAAATTAATTCCACCATCTTCCCAATCTGGCAAATGTTTATTTAAGGCTATACGTGGTTTATTTGGAAACCATAGAAAATTTAAAATTAGTTTATTGTATCTTTGAATAATATATTTGGGAGGTGGCAATGAAAAATTTTGTATTAAGTATAATATTTTGGGAAATATGATTATTTTAATAAGATATAATCTGTCTGCTGTTGAAAAGATATATTTATTCCAGTAACCAATTGTTTGTTCTATTTTGTCTAGTATTTTATTATAGTTAAATATTAGAGAATCTGTTAATTCATTGAGTAGATTTATTCCCAGATATAATAATTTACTTTCTGTTACTATATATTTGGAAAATCTTTTGTTTATATTATTTTTTTTTTACAATTACAGGGCATAATTTTAGTTTTGTTTTCATTAAATTTTAAGCCTGAAATATTTTGAAATTTATTCATGGAGTTAAATAGAGCATTCAAAGACTCATTTGCATCTGAGAGAGTTAATAGTATGTCATCAGCAAAGAGTTGGATTTTAAGGTTTAACATTTTATTAATACAAATGCCCTTTATGTTATTGTTTGATCTGATTTGATTTGCAAAGGGTTCTATGAGTAATGCAAATAACAATGGTGATAAAGGGCAACCTTGTTTAGTTCCCTTTTTATTGTTATAGGGCCTGATCTATATGATCCCAGTTTAACATATGCAGTAGATTTTTCATATAGTATTTGGATAAGATTATTAAAATTAGAAGGAAAGTTATATTCTTTTAAAACTAGTGAAAGAAAGTTCCAGTTAACCGAATCAAAAGCTTTATTAATATCTAATGAGATTACATTTAAATTTAGGACTTTATGTTTGCTATAATCTATTAATGTTAGTATTCTTTTAATATTATCTGAAGTATTTCTTCCTTTAATAAAACCTGTTTGATCTTTGTGAATTAAGAAAGGAAGAAAGTGTTTGATCCTATCTGCGTATATAGCCATAAACATCTTGTAGTCTATATTGAGTAATGATATTGGCCTATATGTTTCTCATCTTTATCTGGTTTGATAATTGGGGATATCAATGAATATTTCCAAGAGGGTGGTATATTCAAATCTTTATTGGCTATATCATATACTTTTAATAATAAAGATATGGCTTGATTGGGTATTAATTTATACATTTCTGGTAGCATATTGTCTGGGCCAGGTGCTTTATTTGTCTTGAGCTTTTTAATTTGTGATTTTAATTCTGTCATATTGATTGGTTTGTTTATAGTGTCTATTTGTTCTTGTGTTAATTTAATATGAATATTGTTTTCTAAGTATTTTTATATCCTTAGTAGGTGTATCTTGAGTATTTATGGAATTATCAATGTTAAATTGGAGTCTGAATGCTTCTAAAATATCATTTAGTTCCGTAACTCTTTTGTTAGTATTGGGAATAAATATTTCTTTTATTTGCTTAGATTTAATTATTTTTTTGTTCTATTAGTTAAGTATCTCAGGTGTGCTGAATTAGTAGAGTATGAGTTTATTTTATCTTTTCTAAGTTAATCATAATCTTATGGTGTAGCAATTCTGTATACTTCTTATTGATTTGTGTAAGTTCTTGAACTTGAGTAGCATTACCCTTTTGTATTTCCAGTTTCAATTTATCTGCTTTGTTTTGTAAGTCTAGCATATCTTTATTCCATAACTTCCTTTTATTTATGTACCAGGATAATATCTTCCCATATGTAACTGCTTTTAATGAATCCCAGACATATATTTCTGAAATATCTTCTGTGTAATTTATTTCTAGAAAGTTTTTGATTGTTTCTTCATAAAATTCTTTGAAATCTCTCAATTTTGTGATATAGGAAGGTATCCTAGTAATGGGATTTGAATAAAATGGTGTAAGCTCTATCTCAAAGACTATGGCATTATGATCAGATAAAGGACAATTTATGATTTTGACTTTGTCAATTTTTGTTATTAGGTCATTGGCAACATATATTCTATCAATTCTAGAGTTAGTTTTATATCTATGAGAATAAAATGTGAAGATTAGTGAGTCTGGTTCTGCAAATTCATTTATATCTTTTAAATACAATGTATCTATAAATTTTGATAGTGCTTTAGAGATGGGTTGTTTTCTTCTTTTGGATTTAGAATCTGTATCTTTTTCATTCATTATACAGTTGAAGTCCAATATCAGGCTACCCTTAGTTAAATGAATTATCTCTTCAAAATGCTGTTTAACTGTTTTTAATCCTAGTCCTGGGATCCAATATAGATTTACTAACGTATAGATTCTCTTATTTAACTCTATTGAAACTAGACAAAACATACCTGATGTATCTTGATGAGTAGTAATTATTTTAGGTGTTATAGTTGAGTTAAGTAGTATAGCTACTCCTCTTTTTTGTTTTGTATTGAGAGTTTATTAGTACTGTGTAATTATTAATATTTAAGTTGTTTATATCTCTATCTAATAAGTGTGTCTCTTGTAAAAAGACTATTTGTGGTTTATGTAAGTTTATGTACTTGAATAGGCTTCTCCTTTTATTACTATTATTTAGACCATTAACATTTATGGATAAACATTTCATTTCCTAGTTTTGAGTTTGTTTTATGTGTGAGTTTATGTAAATATTGTTTATTCTTAGTTCCATCTTGGATACAGTATTCAAAAAGTTTTTTCTTGTATGATTTTTGCATGTTTCTGAGTGACACCAAAGTGATAGAATAAAAAAAAAACAAAGAACTTCCAAACTTGTAATTCTTAACCTTAAAACCATTCCCTATTGCTATGAGGTAATATACCTCTTCGTTTGGTTAGTGAATCTAACCAAACAAACTTTCTACCCTCACAAATAATATTTGGATCAGTTTCTCTTATCCTCTTAGTTTTAAATAAAGATAATTGAATAATATATTAAGATAATCTAATCAGCTAAAATATATACATATATTCTTTACTCATCTTATTGTAATTCAATAATACTTACTTCTAAGCAGGTTTCAAAAGGTACAAATATTTAGATTAAGGTAGTATCATTTCAAAATAATTTAGGGTATTAATAAACATCATGTTAAAATCTATAACTGTATATTTCATACATCTGTTGAAAACTATTTACTGACATTACTGTATAATACAGTACCATTGTTGTGCAATTGTTTTAGACTACTCAAGTCGAAACCAGTGTTTAAATTAATATTTGCAAAGTCATATTGGAATAAAACATGAATAGTTCTGAAACCACATCATATTTCATGTTTAACATAAGAAATGCGATACAATGTATAAGTATATTAATATTTCTTTAGTAGACATTAAATATGTTCCTCTGATTGCATTTTTCAGCTTTTCAATGACAATTCCCATGGCTGGAGACAACAAGATCACAATTTAGACAGCTCCCTTATCCAAGAGACCACTCATAATGTTGTTACCTGATTGAGTGTCTTGTTGCCAACACTTCCATCAACCCTCAGAGGGACCCTGCACAATGAAAACTGAGACAGTACAGAGGTAAAACTGCAGCAGACTTGACCACACCCTCAAAGCAAACATCTATGTATATCACACATCAACTCCCACAGCTTAGACTGACACCCAACCAGTGAGTCTATCTGCTGACAACAAGTGCTGGAGATACAATCCTGACCTACTCAACACCAGTAATTCAATCCTATGACTGAACAAAAGTATACTGGAGAACACATCAAAACAATGGAAGCTGCCAAGATTCAAACCACCATGTACGAAAATATTACAGGCCAAAATTCCCAACCCATTTTGCAGCAAAGAGACAAAACGTATTCAAACCATGGGGTAACACCTTTACCATGTCAAAAAGGTGTCCAAGAAGCTTGTTTTTCCTCCAACATCGGAGGACAGCCATGATGATCCATGCACTGTAAGAGTACCATTTTATCCTGGCAATTGCTTCACGACTGTATATAGAAACATTTAATCCAAATCATTAACTGGCACCACAACAATGTTTCTCAGAAAAGCTGTTTTACAGCCAATGACCAGACAGAACGCATCATTGAGAGGATACATTTATCAAATGTCAAGTGCCCCAGCCATAATACAAGTGTCTCCTCAAATCAATCCCCAACGAATCTACTGCCCACCAAACTTGCAGACCAATACTGGCATCCTTTCATGCAGTCACATTGAAACACAAAAATACAGGTCCGCTGATCAGGAACAACCAGGCTCTCAACTGCCAGACAACACACCCGTCAGCAGAAAGGTCCAAGAATCATAGTTGCATTGTCAAGCATCCTTGTCCACACTAACAGTAACATGATATACCCGCATACACTAGTATTGTGTCATTCTTGATAATGTAAAAGCCAGGCAATATTATAAGAAGGGTGAAGCCACAGCCAGGCAACATAACAAGAAGAGCACAGCCAGTCACCATTCAGATGAGCAAACGGGAACAGCATGAGCCATCTAAGGATGGATAGCCCATTGAGTACCTGCCACAATGCATGCCCATAATGCATGGCAACCCAGTAACAAATTAGGGTGTGGGCTAAGCCTCTCCTTCCACTCAAATCAGATCCAACACAATATGTGTGTAGAACACAGATGCTTGACAAAGCTCAAAGCCACATGGGATATAAACATTGTATAATTGACACACGGGTCAAATCCACTGTTGTTATGTTACTCATTATAGTTGCCTATACAATCATTGCTTCCACTTTCTCCATCTAGTATACCATACCGTCATCTAAATGTTTGATTTGCCAAATGCACATCCAACCTTCTTGTTGCATCCCACCTGCCCACCCGAGGGCATACCTTGGCAGCAGGACATCAGTAGTATTCTGCAGGAGCACCGGGAGCGGGAAATGGCAACCTCCCCCCAAAACAAACCTGTCAGTTGCTTGACATTTACTAGTTTCTTTAGAGAATTTGTAAACAGCAGTGATTTTATTTGCTGATGATTAATTTCTGCTTTTAAACTCTGCTGTATAAAACATAGTAAGGGATAGCTAAAATGTCTGGAAATCTAAACTGATAGAAAGACAAGCAGATATATGTCCTTATCTATCAAGGTGCTAGAAGACATCAGTAGCCATAAACTGAAAGTGCTTCAAAAATAAATATCTGTGTATATTTATATGAACCTTTTATATTATTTATGTTTCCTTAGAAGGAATTTAGGTTTCTGTATCTTTAAATGTGAACCTAGCTTATTTTCTGACTAGACGTCAATTAGAAAGAGTCAAAGGATGGCGTACACAAGTAAATGTGACAAGCAATAAGTAACTCAAGTTTCTAGTGATGTTTGTGGCTGTTAAATTGTCTCGAGAACCAAGCAGGGAAAAGGTATGTGTTTTTTCTTTTTTCTTTTCCCTCCTCTTATTTGGTGACAAACTCATGTAGTGGCACGCAAGCACTCTAGTTTACGGAGTAGTGTTCACAACTGTCAAACTTTGCATTTTAAACATGTTATGCCTTATTTCTCTACAAAAGAAAAGACAACAGGATATCTAAGCTAGTCACAAGCATCTTTCAACTCCGGATGTCTGGAGCCACAACACACATGACTTATAGCCTCAAAATATCACTTAAAACATATTTTTTCACTGGACTATATCAGTATGTGCATATGGGTCAAAGGCAGAACATCTTTTAAGATTATTTAAAGTAGTCTTATGATACATCCTAACTGAAATACTTCATTTCAAAAGCAACACATTTCTGCCCAGCATTAGCGTTTATCCAAACAGGGACACTTTTAACTTATAAAAGTAATACTATCAGGGATGTAACTAATAATAAGTTATATAGCAGCCATTACTATACCTATTAAGCAATATAACCATATACTGATTAAAGTATTTTAAGTTAATGAAGATTTTATAAAAAGAAGAGAACAAATAAAAACAACAAAACACAAAGAGAGAAAATAAATAAATAAATAAATAAACTATTTGGGAACATTATTATGCATTGATTACTCTGATTAAGAATATTAAAATAATAGATGGATAATAATGAAAAATAGAGTAATGTTTAAATTATGCTTAGTATATTGATGTGATTTGAGATAAATGTATTTACATTTATGCTAATTTTGACATTTAAAATATAATTGAAAACAGTACCTGTTTTGGTGTAACTTGAAGACAGTAAGAACTTTTCTTTTGTTGTTAGTATTATTATTTAGATTTTTACAGAATATAACATATGTAACATTATTTGTCCTTTAGTTTTTCTTTCTTTTGCTCAACAGTTTTCCAATTATTTACTTCAGCATTTCTCTTCGGTGTACTTATTGTCCAGTCCATAGATTCTTCATGTGTTAGGATGTTGTTGTTGGTAAGGTATTTTATTGCTGAATCTACTGTTTCAAAGATTTTTATTCCATTTGGTAGAAAAACTTTCAGTCTTGCTGGAAATAAAAGATGGACTTTCAGTTGCTTTTTCTTCAAGTTTTTTATTGGTAGAAATTCTTTTCTTTTTGAAACCACCTTTGTAGAATAATCATTGTCAAATCTTATTAATGAATCATTGTATTTGATGGGAGAATTTGCCCAAGCATTTCTTAATATAAGATCTTTATCTTGTGTAGAAAAAGTCTCACAATTATAGATCTCGGCTTGTTCTTACCGGAGAAGAAGCATTTCCAGAAGCTGCTAGTGATCTATGCGCGTGCTCTATACCATATGAAAGAGCTTCAGGTATTTTTGTTACATCTGGTATCTAGGTGGTAAGAAAGTTTATCATATTGTCCCCTTCAGATTTTTCTGGTAGACCATATATTCTAATATTATTTCTTCTTGTTGGTTTTCCATATCATCAAGCTTTTCTAGTAAATATGTATTCTGTTGAAGTAAGAATTCAGTTTGTTGTTCTTCTACTTGGACTCTAGTGTCAATGTCACTTAATGACTGTTCAATAAGTGATATCTGTCCTTTCTGCTGTGTAAACATTTCTTGAAGCTGTTCCAGTTGTTGTGAGCACTTTTCTTTAAAAGTATCTATTTTATTGTCCATCTTGTCGATTTTTATTGTAAGTTCCTGTATATTTGTAATGAGAGACTGCAGGTCTTTTTTGAGAGAAGAGTCTTGTGCTGTATTCCTTAGATGACTCATGCTGTAAAGCTGATATTGGTGCTGATTTTCCAGTAATTAATTTGACAGGAATTATTCAAGTTCTGACAATAAAATTTTTCTTATAGATGCTCAGAGTTATTAGAAATAAGTTAGTAATAAAAATTTCTTCAAATTAAATATTATTTTGTAAAATTCCTGTCAGGAATTGTATTGAGGTAAGAGAGCTGAAATGAAGTGCAGCTATCAGTTCAGCATCCTAGCCACGCCCCCTCTCTTTAGCTATTCTTAAGAGAAAACACAGTGCTATAATCCTACTTGCATACATAAAGTGCATAAGCAGTACTGGGGTTGATGGTCCAAGATAAATGCTTTCAGTTTCTCACTGAACAATAGTTTTTTAAAACACTAACAAACAGCTCTGCTAAGGCCCTCCCAAATTACATCATTTTGACACTTAGGTTTTCCTAGTATTCACATTACATCATTTTGACACTTAGTCTGGAGTTACCAGGCCAAAAACTGCATTATTTAGCAATCTAACACCTGCTCAGGAAACTGCAACAATAAAAGACATTTCACATGTATACTCTGACAATTATTCCTTAAGTTAAGACAATAGAAAGAATGTGTTCAGCCAGTTGCTTCAGAACCATTTTTTAGATAATTGTAACTTCAAAGAACATTTGAAATGCTTTGCTTGATTTTCCTTACAGCAGATGGCAATGTTCCAACAATCTTGAAGTTCACATTTGAAAGTGTCTTCTTTCATTTAAAAACACAAGCCTGCATTTTACATTTATTTATACAAATGATAGAATTATGTATCAAATTCTATTTGACTAGGCTGGCAGCCTTCGCCCATCTCTTCCCAATCTTCACAGTAATAATGGAAATGAGAAAAAGAAGAGAAAGATAACAACTGCAAGAAGTTAGAGGAATGGGTGGGGAAATATATCATTAGGGTGACCAAAAAGGACCTCCCCTGTGGGTAGTCAAATGGAATTGTCCTCGTGGAAGGGAAAGGATACTGTTATAGACCCTTCAGTGTAGTGCAGTCGAAGGTAGCTAGTTAGAATAAGTAGAACAGTTAAAGTAAATGAAGACGAGTTTAAATGAAATCACTACTTGGAGAAATGCAGGGGCTTGTTAAAATAATAATGGAAGAGGAGAAAGTGGAACAAGAAATTAGCATATTATAGGAAGGAATACCCATATAGGGATAAAGCAAGTGCTTTTACAATACATTCTGTGATATGACAGAAACCAAGAAGATAGGGTGATTTCATAGTGATAGTAAGACAGAGTGATTGGAAGGAATGATGAAATAATTAAAAGACAAAAGTCACTTAGTGAGACTGTAAGTTTAGTACGGGAAGGCCCAGACTGTTTGCCTTAGGCATATAAACATCTCTGTAGACAAAGGAAATCATAGCAACCATAATACACAGTTCAGTAATACCCGATAGGGAACGTTGAGAAAGGGTAGGGAATTGGTGGATATTACTTTATGCAAATAAGGCAGAGAAATTAAGAAAGGGAATGGGAGAGTCTAAAGTGAAAAGAATAGGTAATGATTATGAACAAAGGTTCCTGCAAATGAATATGAGAACTAAAAAGGGCTAAGAAGAAAAGAGAAACAATTACAAAGCCTGGTTAATATTTACCAAATGGGTAGCACTGTTAAGACCTATGAGGAAGGTAAAGGAAATATGTATGGCAAAGGAAAAGAAATGGAAACAAAGACTGGGAAGAGAATTAAAGAAAGGGAACTTGTAAATACTAACAGGGAGGCAAAACTGCATATTGAAAGAAGTGGAACGTACTAAAATGGGATACAATAGAAGATGATCAAGAGGAAGGTAGCTGGGAAAATAAGCAGAAAAGTTAAAGTAAATGATGTTGGGGTTACGACAGTTCCGAGTTGAAGGAAAGCGTGGGTACAGTGATACTGTGAGCTAGAAGAAGAAAATGGAATAAGATTTTAGAATACTGCAAGATGGAATAAACATATAGAAATAAAGAAAGTTTAAATGCTTATAATGATATGACATAAACTAAGAGGGTGCGATGACATTAAAGTGGGAGTGAGAGAAGGTGATCCGGAATAATGACATATTATAATACACAAATGAGGAGAGAAGATAAACAGTGGGGACAAGAGAATTTAAAGTAAAATGAGGGGTAGAACATGACTATAGGCTTTACCCAATCAAATCCATGAGTCAGACAAGAGCCAAAAGAAAAATAAAAGAGGGGTAAAGAGATATGGGAAGTGAAGGGGCAGCTTGCTGCTGGAAGATATTAATGAACTACGGCATGCAATGTAAAGAAAGGTAAGGAGTACAAAGGAGAGGCAAGATGAAAGAACAGAGAGTGAAATAAAGACTGGATGGGAAGTAAAAGAGAGAAAATTTGTAAATAATAAGAGCAAAACAAAAACTAAATCCTGAAAGAAATAGATTCCAAACCAAACTGTGGCACAGTAGATGGAAAGAGAAAACAAAGTAGTAGGAGAAGGGGAAGCACTGGAAGACAGAAGAAGAAGGCAGGAGAAAAGAAAAGGGGAAATGGAGTGAGTAAAAGAACAGAAGATAGGAAACATAGATTAGTACTAGGCTAACTGCCCTTGCAAGACATTTTAAGCCTAGCCAATTATCCCCTGTGAGATTCAAACACTGTATGTGGTGTTTGTAAGGCAAACACCTTAACCATTAGGCCACCCTCCCAATCTAAAGTAGACAGATGAAACAATACTAAGAAATACTGTTGTAATTAAGGCAGATAGTAGAGTCACACTGTGGATCATACTAAATCAAGAGGTGGAACAACAAAATAAAGAAGTTATGTATGCATATTAGTACAGAATTTCTAAAAGATTCTCTGTTAGTTTTGGGTAAATAACTAGATTACAATGTTGGAATAAAGCGCTTAATAGGTAACCATTTGAAATATTGGAACCTGCTCTAGTGGGTCTCAAAATAAACAGACTGATTGGCCAAAAGAATAGACTTGCTTATACCAAGTCTAGAGGCCGTTTCTTGGAATACTCCCTTTTTAAGGAGAAGACTAGTTTTCCAGATTCGCTCCTCTCCTACTCTACAGTCTTTTTCTTATTGGCTTTTCAGAATTTTGTGTGCTGACATTTTAATAGGGAGCCTGCTTCAGAAGATATTTAATGGCAGGGGATGTGGAAAAAGATGTAAAGAATAAAGAAAATAAGACAATCAGAGAAAGAATGTTTGGGGGTTGAGAGTTTGGGAGTTTTGTATAATAGTCAAGGTGTTTATCTTACAGACACAAAGTGCAGGCTTTGATTCTTACATGAGGTAATTGGCTAGGCTTAAAATGACACCATGGGCAGTTATCTTGGTACTTATCCAAGAAGATATGAATCTAGAAGGGAGGACATGAAGGGGTAGAGAGGAAGGAAGGACGGAAAGGAAAAAAGGGGAATACAATGAGAGAGCTGACAAATTTAGAGATCAGGCCATGGAATGTAACTTACTTAGGGAACAGAATGAAGAAAGAAAGGGTATTATAATATATGAGAAGAACAGGAGCCCTGATATTAACTCCACAAAAATGAATCACTTAAGGAGGATATGCACAAATCTTCATGGTAAAGTTTAACCTTAAATGCACTACAGAGATATCTTAGGAGTCAAGCAATGCAGAAGTCAAAACTGGTAGACTGTGCCTGAAAATCCAGGCATTCTGTGCCAGTTCTTGATCTAGAACTTGTTTTGTCAGTCTGACAATATTCACAACCACGGTGGTGCAGCGGTAGCATTGTCACCTCATAGCAAGAGGTTCTCCCGTATGATTCTCGGCTGGAGCGCCTTCTGTGTGGAGTCTGCATGTCCTCCCAGTGGTTGAGTGGTGTTCAAAAGACATGCGTGAATGGGCGTGCCTTTGTTGAAGTTTGGGTGTTGGGCTGGCACCTCGGCACAGTAAAAATCGACTGCTAATCATTAGCGGACCACAGTTCCACTGTGGCGACCCCTAGCTGGGAAAAGCCGAACGAAAAACAACAACAACAGTATTCATAACCACCTTCACAAAGTGCCCATAAGCATGTACACACCTTAACTCATGTTATTTTTCTGTTAGATCATTCACACATATATTTGTAATGTGTCCCAACATTATATCTAGAAAATAAAACTGATTGTTTTGAAGGACGCAGTACTGACAGTTAGCTAAAAGGTAATACACCAGACTACACAACTACAACATGTGTAATTTGCTAGTGTGCCAGCAGCATAATACTTACCAACATATTGTGTTAAATATGCATGCACATCACAATAGCTTATCACATTTGGAACATAACGCTAGATTTCTATACCTTGAAAAATGCTTCCCAAGTGGCAGTTGACTTTTATCTCTTAAAATGTCTCCATATACTAGCATCTCTTCATATCTTTCCATGCTACATTATGTTATATAAGCCATATCAATATCCATCATGTAACTTTTCTACACTGATCTTTGCTTACCTGCCCTACACTGACACTGGCAAAAGAAAAAAAAAATTGCACGTAGATCAGCAAAGTGATAGAATGACCTCCCCATTTAACTGGCAGCTCCAACCAGTAAAATAAATGTATCTCCCAGTTTAAATGGTACCCCAGTACACCAGCACACAGGCTGAATGCTGTATGGCTTCCTTACAGGCTATAGGCCCCCCTCTATGACCCAGGAAACACTTACCATGTGTTTAAACTTATTGGAAAAATTTACCATCCAACCCCATACCATATTTATGGTCGACTTTAACTAACCCCCCCCCTGGGAATCCTACAAGATATCAAACGTACAGGCACAGCGATTCCTAAATTTTGTAAACACAAACTCCCTGGACCAGATTGTCAATACATTAACCAGGGGTGCAACCATACTGGATCTGGTCCTCACTAATATGGAAGAGTGCTATACGACTCCTAGTGTAATGTCCTCCCTCGTATGGTCAGACCACAAAATGGTTTCCTTTGAAGTAAAAATAAAACCAGGACCCCAGCTAACCCTGGAATATTCAGGAACTATTCTAAGGTTAACTTCCTGCTAATAAGTGATAACCTGACAAATTTTCAAGCCCCCATAAGAGAACACTGCTGACTATGCAGAACTGTTCACAGAAACTCAATACAAACATGTTAATAGCTGCGTACAGGCAGCTGTACCCACCAGGAAAAAGAAAAGAACTCACTCAAAAAACAAGACACTTTGGTGGAATCACAAAATCAATAGGCTGTATAACAGAAGGAATAAAACCATGGCAAAACTTAGGAGATGCAGCACCCAGCAGGATAAAAGCACTCCCAAACTAAACAAAAGACTCAGAGGGCAAATAAAGTCTACCAAATCCAAATTTGGATAAATTTAGCCTCCCAGTCCAACAATGACCATAAGGCATTCTTTAGCTATATCCACAACCTCAAAGGCAATACACAATTGTGAGCATGTAAATAGAGCCACCTTTACTGAGCCAGAATATATAGCAAACCTACTGGCCGACAAATTCAGCTGCAACTTTCCCCCTCTTTCCCCCTCAACATTCCCTCAGCAAATGCCATCAAATATTACTGCCCCTGGTATTAATAGGGAGCAGGTCCTTAATGGTCTCCCTAAAGCCAAGAACACTGCATAAATGGGCAGACAATATGCCAAGATGCCTTCTAAATAGCATGAAACATGACCTATCAGCCCTCTGGAATTGCTATTCACCTGTTGCCTCCAAACAGGCTTCTTGCCTCATAGATAGAAAATGACAGCAGTCATCCCTCTGTACAAAGGTGGGCCATCTACAGACATGGAAGTTGCAGAACCATAAGTCTCACTAGTCGTATATCTAAAGCCATGGAAAGAATTATCATGGAAAGGATCAATAATGTATCCATAAACAATCCCTAGCCTATCTTAATCTGAACAATCTCCTAGCCCCCTCCCAGCACAGATTTCGACCTTGCCACAGTACAGCCTCAGCCTTTCTTTCCTTCTCTCACACAATAAATCAAAACAGTAATAACAACAAGCTTACCTCAGCCCTCTTCCTAGACCTTTCCAAGGCATTTGACATGGTAAACCACCAGCTACTCTTAGGGACACTAAAACCACTTTCCATAGATAACCTAGTAATTAACTGGTTTCTTTTCTATCTAAGTGGCAGACAACAAGCTGTACTATGGAAAGATAACTTATCTTACCTATTACCAATCACCCTTGGAGTCCCCCAGGGGTCTATATTAGGTCTCCTCCTATTCTCCATCTTCATTAATGATCTGCATAAAGTCATCCCAGATGCAACTTGTATTCAGTATGCAGATGACTCAACCCTAATCTGTGCTGCCACCCATACCTCTCAACTGTACAGATTTTTGCAGAATGTCCAGATTTCTGCTTCATATTTTCATTGTGTTCACCCTAATATCTGTCCCTTTCAGACAAATAGCCGAGGATTGGAGTCATGAAATAATGACAAATATTTGAGTTCAATACTTCACATCCTTTGGAAAATTCATGATAATGCAAAACCTATTATTCTATCAACTTTCTAAGTTTGTAAGAGCAATATTTAAAATCTGTCAATATCTGTCCCCCATCATTTTAGGCTTTGTCCAGATTTTTTGCTCTAAGAGGTTGAGAGGTATGCTGCCACCTCCCCCACAGACTTACAAACTTTATCCCAGAACTGGCTCATTGGTCGCCGTCTACTATTAAACCAAAATAAAACTAAGATGTTACTCTTCACCCCCACTTGTAAGGTCCCTTTACCATCTCTCACCATAACATCTAACAATGGTACCTTAATTTCCCCAGAACCAAGTACTATGCTACTAGGAGCAATAGACGACAACAACCTTAAATTTGATGCTCACGTCAACAAAACTATTAAAACAGGTAATAAGAAACTAGGCTCTTTATATAGGATTAAACAGTTCCTATCCCCATCAACTAGGACTGTGATTGCCCGTACACATTTGCTATCAACCCTTCTTTATGCCTCACCCATCTTCGCTATCCTAAGCAAATCTGAACTCAATAAACTTACTAGCTGCTACAATAATATTGCCAGATTTGCCACAGGATCAGCATATAAAACGCATCACTGTCTAAACCTTAAATTGCTAGGATGGCTAGAACTACCCTACCAACTTCAATATAACCAATTAATAGTTGTTCACAAAGTAATCTACCGACCAGACAGCACACCCATGCTAAAAAATATTATCACCCCCTACAGTAACCTAAAAACACTCCGCTCCTCCAACAGAACACTAGTACAAACTGTTAAATCTATCAATTCAGCTGGTAAATCACTATTTACCAACTCTGTTGGCAAAACCTGGAACTTACTTCCTGTGGAACTTACTACAGTTCCCTCCTTAATCCAATTCAAAATATCTCTTAAAAAACACTTAAAATGCATTGGCTTTGTCCCTGTACAAACCCTGACTAATCCCTCCTCAAAATACTATCTATAAATGGAAACCTTCGTACATGTAGAAACTTTCATTGTATCACTCTGATTCATTAACTGATTAGAAAACTGATTACATGTCTCTTACCTACTAGAAAGTACTAAAGTAAGGATGATAACTTGGCACAACCATGTACTACTAAAATCTATGTTAACTACTACTAATTTATTTAATTATTTATTTTATTTTACATTTGTTAACCGGGTTAGTCTGGTTGAGCTTTTGGCTCATTTTCAGCAGAGACCCAGGGAGAAAAGCTCATCAGGACTAGAAAACAATTTATTAAATTTTAGTAACATAGTAGTAACAATCAGCTATAGGATCTTATGAGCAGAGACCTGAAGAGAAAAAAGCTCCTCAGGCAATTCAATTATACAGAGTATTAACAATTGGCAGACAAGTATGTGAGTGGTTACAAACAAGATTTTAAACAATTAGCAGAAGAAAATGTGAGTAGTTACAATATTATTTAAGCTGCTTAGAGCAAAATGAGTTAATAGTTAGGCAGATGCTTATTTAAAGTGGGTAGGATCTAGTTGTATAGGAGTTTGGAAACAAGAAAGGAAAGTAAGAATGGCTAGTAGGAGATGTAGGGGAGGTTGAGTATAGGAGACAGACTAGACAGGTAGGTTATTTTGAGACTGTAAGAATTAAGAGTGGTTGGAGATAGAGGAAGGGAAGAGGTAGAAGAGGCAGGGGAATAGTGTTAGAGATACATTAAGAGTGAGGTGGTGAAATAGGTGAAAGGATGGCGGTTTCAGGGTGGCTGGCTACAGTGGCATGACCACTTTGTTTTTAGGTATTTCCTTGTGGCTAATTTGAAACTTTTGCTATGCTGAAGGAATTTCATTTCCAAGGGGAGTTGGTTCCAGGATGTAGTATATGTGTTCTCCCTTAAAAGTTAAAAATTTCTAAATATAACTTGTGTGTATTCTAGAAAATCTTAAATATGTGTATATCTATTGTTGAACAAATGCCCATCTTGTAATATTTCACTGTATGTATCCATGTAATGTATGTCTGGAGCTTTTCTCCCCGTGCCTCTGCTGAAAATGGACCTATATCCAGTCAGACTTTCCCAGTTAACAAATGTAAAATAAATAAATAAATAAATAAATAAAATAATGATGTTGTAAACCTCCAGACACTGGATCCAACCCAGTTTGGTTTCACCAAGGGCAGGTCATGCCTACTCAACTTGGTGGGCTTCTTTGTGAAGGTCACCAAAGCATTGGATGAGGGCAAAATGGTTCATACTGTCTACCTTGATCTGACCAAGGCATTTGACTCAATACTTCATGGGCATTGCTGACAAACTCAGGAAGTTAAGTTCAGACTGGGTGAATAGCCTACTGGCTCATAGACAGGACCCAGGAAGTTAGAATTGGGGATTCCACCTCTACAAAGTGGCCAGTCGAAATATGGAGTCTTTCAGGGATCAGTCCTTGGACTGCTCCTTTTTGGCATTTACTTCTCTGAAGTCAATGCCAATGTCAATGGTCTCTGGATGACTAAATTTGCAGATGATTGCAGATTAGGGGCCGGATTCACGAAGGCTTGCATGGAGTCTAAGATTAGAGTAAGACTCCATGCAGCCAACATATCTGCCGATTGATCCAGGAACAGCCGGTAGGGGCATGCAACAGAGCTCTCAAAACTAGTCCTACACGGACAGGGCTTGGATATGCAAATTACCTCAACTGCAGGTGAAAACTATGCAAATTAGGTAAATTTGCAATCCAGGAAACCCGAACCTGTCTGAGTAGGAGTAGGGTTATTTGCAGAAATGTACTCAGTTGACAACTGAGTACGGTTCTCCAAATAGCAAAACGGAGCCGTGACAGCTCCAAAAAAAGGATGCATTTACAGGAGGAAGCATGCCAATGGCCAAAAATATGGCCATTGGCAATGTGAAGTGATGCAAAATAAAAATAAAATATCTTTTTTTTTTTTCATCCCTATCTCCGGGGTTTAAGCGTAGCGCAACACTGTGCAAACGTGTTGCGCCCTAAAAACCAGAAAATCAATAATTAAGATCCACAAATGTGGATTTTATTGCTGATATGAATTTACAATGCAAGTGAATGTCAGGCTGAAAACAACATGGCCACCGAGTAGAGGTTGCTAAGGGTTGAAGCTCAGTCTAAGAGATGTAACCAAGCATTAGTAAGCAATCCTATGCAAATGAGGGTTAGGATAGTGAATCGCAAGTTTACATAGCAAATGAGCACAGTCAGTGGAGTGTAGGAGTAGGATAAAGGGAGTAACAGAGTAGAAAATAGGTGACTTCAAGGGGGGGTATGTATGAAAGAAGTGAAGCTCATTGGAGCAGAGTGGCATGTGTCAGCTGACATTTACATATCACTGAAAGAGGTGTGTCAACAGGTAGGCTAGGTAAAGTAAAGAAATTGAAGGTATATGCCTTGGATAACACCAAAGTTTCTTGCTGAGCATACATGCGCATGTGTGCGCGCCAGTAAACCCGAGTAAGACAGTGTGCGCACGTGTTAGCATCTGTACCCGTGTGTAAGCTGGAGTAAGCATATGTAAGGCTGTGTAAACAATTATAAGCGCGTTTGCACTGGTGTGCAAGTGTTTTAACAAGAATAAGCAAGTTTTAGTCCGTGTAAGCATGTGTGCGTGCATGTGAGCTGGCATGAGCATGTTTGCGCTTGTGTGCATGGTGCTGCCCCCCCCCTCGAGGAAACAGAAAGGGAAAAGGAAGCACACCAAATAGTAGGAAGTTACCTGGGAGTACTAGCAGAGCTAGCAGGTGAAACAATCAGAATCAGGCAATTACACAGGTAGTACACTAGCTCAGCCCAGCCCAGCACTTAAAACTCTGCAAACAGCAGTCCATTATGTTTCTCTCAAGAGACACTGCAACACTGCAGTAAGCTAATAGAAGTGAAAACTGAAAAGCTTTACTGAAACAGAAAATGTTAGGGGCTGCCGTTGCTGTTATAAGGTGACATATGCAACATGCTGAGGGTGGTGATAATGCAAATGCTGCTGGACAACCCACAGTGAGGAGATGGAGAAGAGTGTACAGGCCCAGGGTAACCTACCAGGGGCTACATGAGCTGGAGATAGTGGAGCGCTATAGGGTGGACAGAGACCTCTTGCAGCAAATTGTTGAGCTGTGCAGGCCATGCCTCACACACAGAACCAACAGAGGGGAACCCATCCCAGTGGAAACCAAGGTATGTGCTGGCCTAAGAATATTAGCAACAGGTACCTTCCAGAGACCAACTGGTGATATGATGGGGATATCACAGGCATCAGCATCCAGGGTACTGCGCCAGTTCCTGGATGCCATGTCAGCACATGTCAATGATCATGTATATTTCCCCAATTCCCATGAGAAATTGGCCAGCAATATGCATCTATTCCAGCAAATAGCGGAATACCCTGAGGTAGTGGGTGCAACAGACTACACGCACATACGAATCAAAGCACCAGCCGGTGAGCGGGGTAGGGTCTACTTCAACCACAAGGGCTTCCCCTCCATCAACTGCCAGGTCATGTGTGATGCCCAGGGCATAATACTGAATGTGTGTGCTGGCTGCCCTGGAAGCTACCATGATTCCCATATCTGGCATCTGACGCAGCTGTACCAGACATTTGCCAATGGGGACATCCCACATGGTCACCTATTGGGGGATGCTGGCTATGCACTGGAGCTGTGGCTGATGACACCCATCAGAAACGCACACACACCTGAACAGGAATGCCATAATGAGGCACACGCACAAACACAAAATGTAACTGAGCGTGTGTTTGGGCTGCTCAAGTCACGGATCCGATGTCTGCACACATCTGGTGGAGCCTTGCAGTACTCACCAACTACGTGTACCCAAATTGTCATGGTATGTGCTATGCTACATAATATGTTCCTGCGAAAAAATCTGCAGCAGGACCAGCATAGGCCTGGGCCAAACAGCCCCCCACCATTGCCAAGGCCATCAAGGGCAGAGCGTGACTCCGAGGAGGAACAACCTGAGCCTGCCCCAGTAAGCAGAAGGAGGCGTACCCAGTATGCTTTGGCCTTGGCAAAGAGGGAACGCATAGCACATACACTGGCACAGTAGGAACTCTGGAAATGATACCTCTCTCTGACTCGCACATATAGTAAAATGAATGCCTAAGTTGACACTACCTGCTTCCAAACATGTATAGGGAGTGTAGTATGTGCATCTGACATAGCCAGCCCTGCAGCACCACCTGAGGCATGATTGTCATGTGTTAAGCAATATAAAGCAGTGCTAAACAGCATTTACCACCATGTAGTATATGTAAAGAAAATCGCACACACCAACTAGCACAACTGTGGTCAGTGTTGTGTAATATTGGCCAACGTCCAGCAATGTTGGTTAATATTGAGCAATGTTGGACAAGCTTGGTCTAAGTATATGAAGGTCTCTCCAAACACCATTATATTGGGTGACTTCAACTACCCAAACATTGACTGGGAGCATTACTCAAGCCCCAACACCCTAGCCCAAAGGTTTCTAGAATTTATAAACTCAAATGCTATGGAACAACTAGTCACCACCCCCACAAGAGGGGATAACATACTGGACCTGGTCATCACCAACATGGGGACTCTATGCTCCATACCAGAGGTATTCCCCTCATTGGTAAGATCGGACCATAAATCAATCTCACTGGATATCCACATCCCGATCCCACCCACAGCCCAGAAAACCACAGTGAAAAACTTCTCAAAAGCTAACGTCACACTTCTCAAAACCAAGGTGGAATCCTTCAAGGCCCCTGGGCCAGTGGAAACTACGGCTCAAACTGCAGAATTGTTTATAAACACATTCTATGGACACCTTCAGGAATGCATGGATCATGCTATCCCAAACAAAACCAAGACCCAATCATCCAAAGGCAGGCATCCTGCCTGGTGGACCCCAGCCATAAATAAGCTGTACAACAGAAGGAGGATGCTACTACATGATAGAGCAAAATCCCTAAAAGGGAACGCATCTCTGATCAGTACTAGCAAAACTATTATCCCTCATAAAATCATCCAAGGTCAGCTTCAAGAGAAAAATTGTACAGGACACTAAAGATAATCACAAGGCCTTCTTTAGTTATGTTAGGAACCTGGGTGGCAACTCCCAGATATGCTCAGAGTTGGTCCAAAATGACAAAAAATACACTGAACCCACAGACATTGCAAACATCCTGGCAGACAGGTTCAGTGCAAACCCCCCCCCCCCCTAAACAGCAAATATCTATCCCAGCAGAGTGCTGCCTCCCTGACATCTCAGATGCTCAGGTGAGAGCCGCCCTCTCCAAAGCAAAAAACACAGCATCAATGGGACCAGACGGTGTCCCAGGCTGTGTCCTACATGAACTCCAAGAAGAGCTAAAGCCCCACTTAAAGCTGCTGTTCAATCTCAGCCTTACTACAGGATATGTACCCAAAGAATGGCGTAAAGCAACAGTGGTCCCACTCCACAAAGATGGTGCATCTATGGACCCTGGAAACTATCGCCCCATAAGCCTGACTAGCCTGGTCTGCAAAGCTATGGAGAGGATCATCATGGAACTCATAAACAAAGACATTGGGGACCTACAGACACTGGATCCTACCCAATTTGGCTTTGTTAAGGGCAGATCCTGTCTCTTAAACCTAGTCGATGTCTTTGAAACAGTCACCAAGGCCATTGATGAGGGGAAGGTAGTCCACACAGCCTACCTGGACCTCACAAAAGCCTTCGACACAATACCCCACTCAGCATCATAGATAAGCTCTCCAGCTTAAATATAAACCCCTATGTCATAAGATGGGTTGCAAACTGGCTCAAAGACAGAACCCACATAGTCAGAATTGCTGGAGCCATATCAGACTCTAAACCAGTTACAAGTGGCGTCCCACAAGGCTCAGTCCTGGGACCTCTCTTGTTCGGCATATATTTTTTGGAGGTTCAGGCTAATACAGGAGGACTGTGGCTGACCAAGTTTGCAGATGACTGCAAACTGGGCACCATAATTGACTCTCCAGCTGACACAAGTATCCTCCAAAAGGGTCTCATAGAGACGGATAACTGGTGCCAGAGCCATGGCCTAAAGCTAAACACTAAAAAGTGTATAGTCATACCCTTTGGCAAAAACAAAGTGCCCACAAATTGCCACATAGGCGGGAATCCATTAAGTACGGAAGAAGTAATTAGGGACCTGGGGACCAAAGTTGACAGCAATTTCCCCTTTGACAACCACATTGCCAAAGTGGTTAGAAAGACTTTCTATATAGCCCATCTTATCATGAAAGGATTCACATCTAGATCGAGGGAGGTCATTGTGCCCCTTTATTCATCCCTCATCAGGCCCATAATTGAATACAATGCCCCATTTGGCGTGTACCTTACCCGACACCTGCAGCAACCCAAAAAGTAGCTCACAAAGAGGATCATGGGACTCAAACAGATGCCATATGCTGTTCGGTTAAAGAAACTCCAGCTCTACTCAGTTGCATACCGCCTACTTAGAGGCGATCTATGCCTGACGTATAAAGCCATCTCCAACCCGGAATTAATGAGCATGCTC
This sequence comes from Protopterus annectens, assembly GCF_019279795.1. NCBI lineage: Eukaryota > Metazoa > Chordata > Ceratodontiformes > Protopteridae > Protopterus > Protopterus annectens. The sequence goes on from NC_056733.1 coordinate 1,201,805,055, forward strand.
CACCTCAGAAAATCCAAATCCCTTAGAGCTACGCGCTCGAGGGACTTAAACCTCAGCACAGAAATAAATAGGACATGCTGGAGGGACAGATTCATAACCTAGAGGCTCCCTTCGCTCTGGAATAGAATCCCAGTCCATGTTAGCCAGAGCACCTCACTGACTCTCTTCAAGAGGAATCTTGACGAGTGGATGGGAGATCGTAGGTTTACCCCAGGGATTACTTCGGTGTCACTACTAGACAGAGGCACAGTAAACTAACCTTAAAAAGGGCACAGTAAAATCAGTTCAGAGGGTGGCGAAAGCCAAACACACTCTGGCTAGGCTTGTAAATGCCTTAGGGCAGATAGCCTAGTATGAACCTATGAACCTATGAACGAACCTAAGTAGGGCATAGCTGAACAAAAGCCAACATGCTCATGTTTGCTGTACTGGCCCTTAAGCAGTCTGGTCTTCTCAGTATGAAAATATAAAGCAGTGATGGGCCTCGAACCCAGGATACTGTGCACTATAATCATAGTATTGAACCACTAAACCATGACAGTACCATAGTGGCCAGCCTATATGAAGAAATGTTGATAAGTCTATGCAAAGTATTCCATGGAAACCCTTCCGGCACAGCATAATCCCTGTCGAGTTATGACACAAAGGTGAGTCCTGCAGTAAGAATAGAACCTGACTTTCAACACTCACAGTAGAAATGTTAATATTGAACATGTACACATACATCAACAAATGTAGTGGACCTCAGACAGCAACATACTGAAATGTCACACTGGGCATGCTCTCACTCGAATAAATGAGCCAAATGTCAGGCAACAGAACACTGACAGTCTGAACTGGGCATGCTCACACACTTAGGCCATGTCGGAGTACAGCAGTGGGCCACACATATCAGGCAGTTGCATGTGTTAACCCAGGAACCTCTCACTATCCAGCAATCTGCCCTGTGCACACAGTTATATGACAACAGACACATATATAATATAGTGGAACCCTGTCATAATCAAATATGTTCTGCAGATACCTAAGTTGTTCATAGAAAGTGGGAAAGCAAAGACGATAAAACCTGCAAACAGTATCAGCAATAAACATTGTGCATCCTGAAGATTATCATAGGTTCAGAGGTTGATACTAGCCTATCCACCCTAGGGCATGTACAAGCCCAGCCAGAGTGTGTTTGGCTTTCGCAACCCTGTCAAAGTAGAACACTGTGCCTGTGAATAGTAGGTCACACAAGATAGCCCATTTACGTTTAGTGTATTGTGCTTCTGTCTAGCAGGGACCCAGAAGATATCCCATGGGTAAACATACGATCACCCATCCACTTGTCAAGATGTCTCCTGTAGGTGGTCAGTGGGTGGCTCTGCCCATGCGAAACCGGGATTACAATCCCAAGTGAGTGGAGCCTCTGGGATAAGAATATGTCCCTCCAGCATGTCCTATTAACATCTGTGCTGAGGTATTTGTCCCTGGAGTGTGTAGCTCCAAGGGAGTCAGATATCCTGAAGTGGAGCATGTCCATTAAATCTGGGTCGGATATTTCCTTAAACTACAGGCACACAACACATCCGAGTACATGGTAAGCGACTGAGCAGAGCTGGAGTTACTGTATTGGAACTGTGCAGGGCATCCGTGTGAGTCCCTACATCTACTTGTTGAGGAAGATTTGTGGCCATTACAGTTGCTGCAGGTGTCGGATAAGGTATCCCAAATGTGGCATTGTAAGCAAACATGGTCGTGATGAGTATAGGGGCACAATGACCTCACTTGATCAACATGTGAAACCATATGGGATAAGGTGGGCTATACAGAAGTTCTGTCTGACCATTTTGGAAACGTGATTGTCAAAGGCGAGAGTACGAAGAAGTCGTGTCCCCAAACCCCTAACAACTACTACCATATGTAATGGATTACTACCTATGTGGTAATATGTGGCCATGTTGTTATTCCCAAAGGGGATGACTATGCAACTAATGGCATTTAGCTGTAGGCCATGGCTCAGGCACCAGTCATCCTATCTCTGTGAGACCCCATTTGAGTATGCATGTGCCAGTTGGAGAGTTGATTATGGCACCCAGTTTGCAGTCATCTGCGAACATGGTCAGCCATATTCCTCCTGTGTTAGCCTGTATGTCACACAAATATATACTGAACAAGAGAGGTCCCAGGACTGAGCCTTGTGTGATGCCATGTGTAAATGGTGTATAGTCAGACATGGCACCTGCAATACTGAGCATGTGGGTGCTATCCTTGATCCAGGTAGCAATCCATCGTGTGAGATATGTGTCGATATTGACGCAGGTTAGCCTATGCATAATGGCCGAGTGGGGTATTGTGTCGAAGGGTTGTGCAAGGTCCAGGCAGGCTGTGTGGACAACCGTCCCTACAAAGATGAACCTGGTAACTGTTTAAAGAATATGAACAGGTCCAAGAGGCACGATCTGCCCACAACAACGCTGAAATGTGTAGGACCCAGTGTCTGTAGGTTCCCAATATCTATGTGCATGAGTCCCATTACAATAAGCTCCATAGCTTTGCAGAACAGGCTAGTTAGCCTTATAGGCCAATATTGTCTGTGGTCCATTGTGGCAGCAACTCTGTGGAGTGGGACCACTATTGCTGTACGCCATTCCGTGAGTACATATCCTGCAGTAACTCTGATATTGAACAGTGACGTAATGTGAGGGTTACGTCTATCATGAAGCCCGTGTAAGACGCAGGCTGGGACACCGTCTGGTCCCATTGATGCTGTATTGTTCGCTGTGGGGAGGGCAGCACTCACCTGTTTATTTGTGATGTCAGGGAGCTTACACTCTTTTGGGATGGACAGCAGCTCCTTAGGGGGGATGGGGGGGAGACATCTGCACTGAACCTGTTTGCCAGGATGTTGGCAATGTCTGTGGGTTCAGGGTATGTTTAGTCAGTATGCAGTAACTCACAGCATATCAGTGAGTGTCCACCCAGGTACCTGAATTAACTGAAGAAGGCCTTGTGAGTGTCCTACGTCTCTGGTGCAATTGTCCATTAGAAGTGGGCCTGACATAAATACATGAGTGATTGTAGCTGTCTGCTAGTACAGATCACAGATGCCTTCCCTGTCTGGGATTGTGCTCTATCATGTAGTAGCTTCCTCCTTTCATTGTATAGCTTATTAATGGCCGGGGTCTACCAGACAGGTCCCCTGCCATTGGAGGAGTGAGTCCAGTTGTTATTTGGGATAGCACGATCCATGCAGTCCACTAGGTGTGCATAGAATGTGTATGTAAAGGATTCAGCAGTCTGAGCCATACTTACCACTGTCCCAGGGTCTCTGAAGGATACCACCTTGGTTTGGAGAAGTGTGACGTTTGCTTTTGAGAAGTTCACCAAGATTACCCAGGATGGGTGTGGGGATGGGATATGGATGTCCAGTGAGATAAATGTATGTTCTGACCTTACCAATGAGGGGTATATCTCAGGTGTGGAACATAGAGCCCCCATGTTGGTGATGATCATGTCCAATATGTTGTCCCCTCCTGTGGGTGTGGTGACTGGTTGTGCCATAGCATATGAGTTTACAAATAATAGCAACTGTTGGGCGAGGGTGTTGGGACCTGAGTACTATCCCCAGTCAATGTGTGGGTATTTGAAGTCACCCAATACAATGGTGTTTGGGGAGACCTTCATATTGTCCAGTGTTCCCAGGAAAGCCGAGTGTGGTTCCTGAGTTTGGGAGGGTGGTCTGTAGCAAGCAACAAACCAAAAGGCAGATTTGCACAATGTTAGGTGCATATGTATGGTCTGTGATGCTTTGTGCAGTGCTACCAACCCGGAGGTATGTGTATCTGTGATGTATATGGATACTCCCCCTATTTGTGTTGGCCATTCCGAGTTTTGTGGTCAGAAAGCATGGTATGAAATATAACCTGGTAGTGCTGGTGTGCATTTGAGAGCCTGAACCAGGTGTCTGTTAGTGCACAGATATCGCTGTTGTCCATACTGAGGAGATTCCTGAGAGGTCGCAATTTGAGGGTAACACATGTGGTGTTGAGCAGCATTACCCTCAGTGTCATGAACTCTGTAATGTCTATGGAGGTGGGTTTATCTTTTGAGCCCGGCTTAAAAAAGGCCGTATGGTGGTAGCTAGTGCCTTAGCCAGTATTCGAAAGTCCAAGGGTGACAGGTGCAAGTTGTCCATAGGGAAGCTACATGGCATGTCAAGCATGTCACCCCAGGCTGACAGACACTGTATCCACTGTGAATGACACCAATATGTTAGCCAACTGTTAAATGTGATCAGTTTGTTGGTATACTGTGACATCATACTTGGTGAGTGTAAGATGCTAGCCAAGGTCAGGGTTATACTGACCTGGGCTACATGATCAGAGAGTTCCTCTATGTATCATGTCATGTGGTTCAGGGAGGAATGTCTGAGGGTGTACGCACCAGCATGGACAATGATGGAGCCAGTCCTGTACTTGCTTTGGAGTGACCTGAGTGCATGTGTTATGTTGCAGATCCTGGCACCCAAGAGACAGCTCAAAGTGACTATTCCCTTGTTTGGCCTGGTGAGTGGGACATCAGTTTGTCTGACAATAAGTGTCACCTATTACAAGTGTATTAGGTGTGTTGTTTAGCCCGAAGGGCAGTGACTGTGTGGCACACTGACATTGTGAACTATATGATATGTGGGTATTGTAGTGGGGTAGCAGTTGTTTGAGTGTCTGCTTTGGAGGTCTCTGCTGCTTAAGCAGAGTTTATGTAGAGCCTCCGAGTATGTTTATGTGTGATAATGTGGTTTGATTGCTGTCGCTATAGGTTTATGTGAGTCTGATATGTGGTGTGTGTGGTTACCTTCACCACCTGATAGAATATGCCAGTCATGGGTCAAGAGAGCTCAGCCTCTTGTATGTCAATATTGTTGCATCTCTCACATATATCTGAGTTTTTTGGGAGGAGGAGAGGGTTGTCTGTGTACATGAGGCAGATGTGACATTGTATCAAAACCACAATATTCACTAGCTGGACTGGAGAGTACACATGAAACCGACCCCTGGACATGCCAGAATATTATGATGACATACTCCTTAGCCTGATCACAAAGGATCAGTAGGGTGTTAAGTGTGTAAAAGAGTATAACAGGGATTAGTGCTCAGGTTTGTTGGTGTTTTGTAAAGAGTAGCTGAGAAGGATTCCAGACTGAATCATGACATCTCCTTCAGCTATGTCATAAATCGCAATGTACACTCATCTATGTCCTGAGTCAGGGCCAACTGTATCTGACTGACAATGCCAACATCCTGTCAGACAGGCCCATATAGACATACCCACCTCCCACTGATGATAGTCCCAATCATCATACCAGGAGATATCACATGTAGAATGGCTGAACAGCTCCCCCCAAAGCCAAAAGCATGGCAGCAATTGGATTACATTGTTTCCCAATATGTGTCATGCATGAACTACAGAACAAACAGACCCTGCACCTGAACAGTCTGTTGATCCTCACCCTCTCCACAGGATCTGGAACCATTGAATGTGTTACAGCAACATATGGCACTCCCCACAAGTGTTGGTGCACAACACACCACAGGAAGTATAGTCCAGTAAGCCTATGAAGTCTGATCTGCAAGGCCATGTAGTTCATCATGATTGAAGTCATAAACAGAGCTATTGGAAGCTGACAAACACACAACCCTACCAACTGTGGTATGTTCATGTGCAGATCATGGTTCCCAAACATGCTAGACTGTTTGCAAGGTAGACACCCAGGACATACATCACTGAACAGAGCTACACCTGTCCCACATAGACTTTGAATAGCCCTTTATCAACATCCCTGACACATGTCGTATCCACAAAACCAACAATCTGTGCATAAATATGTGTTGACATATGAAGGAATGTCAACGTGTTCACAGATAGATCACACAGATCACACAAGGTAAGAATTATGGGGTCCTGTTCAAGCTGTTGACACCTGCCGACCCACATGGCTCATTCCTGGGATTGCATGAAACAAAGTGTACACACATTACCATGTCCAGTCTGATGATGTCAGCATCCTACAAATATAGCAGGAGAATCAACACCACCAAGTAAAGCATATAGCATGCTGTGTTAATGCGTATCTCTCTAGTATCATAACCATAGTTAGGTTGGGGTTTAAATCCTGCAAATGCTGACAGTGTGTGTTTGGGTGTGTGGGGGGATGTGTGTGATTTCCTATGAGAGGAGTACCCTTTTTGGAGACTGGGAAAACACATAAAAAGAGGTACATTCCTCTTTGGAAAGTCTGATGATGACAGCATTCTACAAATATAGCAGGAGAACAGAAACCATCCAGTAAATCATATAGCGTGCCGTGTTAATGCGTATCTCTCTAGTCTCATAACATAGTTAGGTAGGGGTTTGAATCCTGCAAATGGTGACAGTGTGTGTGTGTGTGTGTGTGTGTGTGTGTGTGTGATTTCTTTTGAGAGGTGTGTCCTTTTTGGAGATTGGGAAAACACATTAAAAGAGGTACATTCCTCTTTGGAAAGTCTGATAATGTCAGCATCCTATAAATATAACAGGAGAAGAAAGACCACCCAGCAAAACACATAACACGCCATGTTAATGCGTATCTGTCTAGTATCATAACATAGTTAGGTAGGGGTTTGAATCCTACTGAGAGTGTGTGTTTGGGCGGTGTATGTGTGTGATTTCCTGTGAGAGGAGTGTCCTTTTTGGAGACTGGGGAACACATTAAAAGAGGTACATTCCTCTTTGGAAAGTCTGATGATGTCAGCATCCTACAAATATAGCAGGAGAAAAGAACCCACCCAGCAATGCATATAGTGTGCTGTGTTAATGTGTATCTCTCTAGTATCATGACATAGTTAGATAGGAGTTTGAATCCAGCAAATGATGATAGTGTGTGTTTTGGTGGGGGGGGGGTGATTTGCTTTGAAAAGAGTGCCCTTTTTGGAGACTGGGAAAACACATTAAAAGAGGTACATTCCTCTTTGGAAAGTCTGATGATGTCAGCATCCTACAAATATACCATGAGAAGAGAAACCACCCAGCAAAGCATATTGCGTGCCATGTTAATGTGTAGCTCTCTAGTATCATAACATAGTTAGGAAGGGGTTTGAATCCTGCAAATGCTGACAGTGTGTGTTTGGGTGTGTGTGTATGTGTGTGATTTCCTTTGAGAGGAGTGCCCTTTTTGGGGACTGGGAAAACACATTAAAAGTGGTACATTCCTCCTTGGAAAGACTGATGATGTTAGCATCCTACAAATATAGCAGGAGAAGCAAAACCACCCAGCAAAACATATAGTGCACCGTGTTAATGTGTATTTCTAGTATCATAACATAGTTAGGTAGGGGATTGAATCCTGCAATTGCTGAGTATGTGTGACACAGTTGGTCAATGCAGTGTGGGTTTTGGTTTTACTATGGTATGACATATCATGATTAAAACAGTATGTGCATTGCACACATCAGGTATCTGCATGGCAAATAAATATGTGTACATGTGACCTCAATCAGTACATAGGTGTGAAGCCTGCATACTACATGAGTACATTTGCTTCCTTTGACAGATTGTGCCACTGCTTCTCGGATCGTAGGTCACATATGTATGTATGTGACAAGCCCGGCCACTGTAGTGATCTGTGTCCAACGTCATCTGTGCCACACACACCCATGACAGTTACTATAGAGTACTGTGAGTGAGGGTACATGCCTGGGGTATATGTCAGACATGTTCATACACAACAACGACTGCCAATAATGGACAGTCATTATAGGTGCACAACAGCCCTGTGGGTATGCATTCAGGCCCCTAATATCTTATGTGACACACCGAGGGACTCCACAATACCTATGGATATGTGGATACCAAGAGACAGATGACATAACACGTGGCTGTATGTACACATTGGTATACAACATACATGTTTAAGGCTACCACCTATGTGGTACTGTCGGGATAGTATGTATAGTAAATGTGGATGACTATGCCATAGTTGGCTTACTGCTATACAGCATGTATTGGACAACAGGTATCTATCTGTATGATACCCTTGTGTAGGATATGCATCCCATCCATGGAATGCATTGTAGGCCAATGCATGCATTTCCAGATGTGGATGGACATATCCCTAGTGTGTTTGTATGTACCTAAGAGGGCTAAATGCCAAACAGGTGTGGTCCCAGGAATGGGTGGAGGTCAATACCACTGGTTACTGTATGGTACCGGAAGGATCCAACTGTTACTGAGTTCCCTACAACTGTGTGTCATTTGTCAGGACATCATCTAATGATTGGTTGACCTAACTCTGGTGTAAACAATGCTACATTGACAATCAGAGCAGTGATGCATAATGCCTGCTCAGATATACCTACAAGGATATCATTACACTTTCCTGTTGACAACTTGCTAATATTGCTACACTGCTATAATGCCACCCTGTGCATCAGAACCATGTTAGCCTGTTCCTCTATCAATGTTACAGATGACAGGAGGTGGCACAGGTGTCATCATATGCAGAGGGTGTGTCGTTGGTTTGCCAGAGACCAACATTGACCCATCCAATCAACATGTCTGTGTGTGTGTGTGTGTGTGTGTGTGTGTGTGTGTGTGTGTGTGTGTGTGTGTGTGTGCGTGTGTGTGTGTGGGACAAAAGTACAACATGGGCCAATGTTGATGTAATGTGTGTGTGTATGTCTGAGCCCTAGTTGTTTGGTTAATGTGTGTGTGTCTGCATGCCCACAGCTCCACCATGTGGCTGCTATATATGGGAGGTTGTGGGACAGCCACAGACTGTACCTGCTAGGCTGTACAGATCACTGTCTCTGGGCATGGACACGGTACCTGTGCCTGGCAGGGGTACTACGGGCAGTATCGGGTACCAACCCTGACTTGATACTATCATCAGAGGCAGAGGTAAGATGACTGGACCCATGTCCCTGCTGGGACTGGCCAGAGTCATGTGCAAGTGGTCTACTAAGATGGTCAATAGACAGGCCATCCCCAGAATTGCTGGGGCTGGTACTGCCACTACGGGAGTGGCTGTGATCTGTGTGCCATCCGTGATGACTGCCAGCTGTTGCTGTTGCTGGCATGCATCTGTGTCGACGTCTCAACCATCCCGCATGGTCCTGGCTCATGGAAGACACATTGTGGAGGGCATCTAATGTCTCCCCCCAATGTCTATTAATGACCTTGGTGTAATTCTGGATGGCACCGGCAAGGTCACGGATGCTGTCATTGATAGCGGTGTAATGGGCCCTCTGTACCCTTAGTCTCTGTCTGGTGTACTGTTCCATACGTCCCTGTGTCTGCATTACAGCCTGGAACATACTGGAGGTTGTAATACCTCTGGGGGCACGTCTGCCAGGGGCAATATGACCAGTGGTGCTCCCCCGCAAACCCCTGGACATCTGCCTATGTGGTACCATTCCAGGAATCCGGCTATGGCTGCTGTGAGGGGATGCAAGTGCCATGGGTACCACACTCTCCTGGTCAATGCCAATTGTATGCTGTCCCTCGGCTAAGGCCATTGGTGATGAGGGATGTATTGGCACTATGAGTGTGCGCATAGATGGGGTTGAACACTGTGTTCTTTTGATTGGTGGACCAACGACAGACCCTGTCAAACCTTCCTGTGCCAGAATACATGCCTCATCATCTCCACTATTAGTGGCAGTGACTTCAGGTTCCCTGCTGCTTTCAGCCACCCCAAACTCAGCACCTATGAGAAGAAGACAGGAAACGCACATTACAATCTGTTAGCACACATGCACACATGCACACATGAACACATGAACACATGCACACATGAACACATGCACACATGAACACATGCACATAAGCACACATGAACACATGAACACATGCACACATGCACACATGAACACATAAACACATGAACACATGCACACATGCATACATGCACACATGCATACATGCACACATGCACACATGCACACATGAACACATGCACACATGCACACATGCAAACATGCGCACATGAACACATAAACACATGCACACGTCAGCATACAGAATATGTGTTACTCAAGACCATGCAGTGCAAGTGTAGACTGCCCTATTTAATGACATTATACATGGCTTTGATGCATGTGTGTAGTTGTTCAGTGATTGGCTTCACCCTGGAACACAATGTGTACATGGACACAACATTGCTGTGCATGTATTATCAGCTCTGCAATGTCCTGTGCACCATCACTCACAGGTATACATACCATGGCTGCATGTGTTATCTGTGTGACACATAGATTGCCATGTGTGATTACAGTGTCTGTGTCCATAGCAGATAATAGTGGGCACAGGTGTAGCACATGCATGCTATTTACACACACGGGATGAGTGGTGCATGTAGATGTGAAGGAATCCCAATTCTCAACATGGCACTTGTACAGTGGTTATGGTGAGTGTGGGACATATTGCAGATATGTCAGTGCCAGCCATGACATGACATGCTACACGACTGCAACATTAAACACCACACATACCCAATGTGTGTCATGTGACCTATACACCCAATAGCATTCCAGACATATATGTGACACTTTGTACAGATGGCGACTGCTGTGCATATTGTGTATACTGGCATATGTAAGCACAAACACACTACATTGAGGTGCAACGCAATGACTGCTATTTGTAGTACTGTGGTCAATGTAACTGGATGGGCTGTAGTACCATGTGCCATCATCATCATGCATCTTGTGGTCACTCACAGCTACTAATGTGTGACAGACCACTGCCTAGCATGCTGTACCTGAACTGCAGTGCCGTGGCTACGTTCACAATTACACAGCTACTTTGTACATGGGTGTGTGAGGTGCCCAATAGGGAGCATTGCCTAACACGACTGTGCTATGTGTTGAAGACTGTTGCACAGCCCCATGATAGGCCTCTACCCCTGAGGTGCATTATGTGTGTGTGGATGATGTGAGATACTAAAGTGTGACTTTACAGCGGGTGTGTGGTAACTCCATATGTAGCATGTTTTTGTGTACTGCGTATGATAAATGTGTTATGTTGTGTACAGCTATAGCAACTATGCCTATCCAATGTGCAGTACGGTGTTGCCACAGTTGTGTCTGATGCTCTGTGTATTGAAGTCATTGAGGCAGCTACTGACATTACTGAGCCGTGAAATGTCTTTCAGCAAACATGCACGGCATGCATTATGCATAGGTGTGTTACATGTACATGGCCTACACCTCACCTATGACATGCACATTTCATTACCAACATTGCAGTTATACCACACTCATCAGCATGGATCATCTGCCCTGCTGTCACACCAGAGGGACCTATGAGAACATGAGAGAGTTTGTCAGTGGCCACAACTGTGGCATTGCTACAGTGGGTATGCTAAACTACAGTAGAACAACAGTCAACAGTCACAGGTGTAGAGATAATATTCCAAATATCAGTATTGCACAACACTAGGCAGCACAACTGCTAAACACACAGTACACATCTCATGTAGACATAATCTAACAATACAGTTAACTGTAGTCTGCAGATAGGGCATGTTACCTGCTTGCTCCATGTGAACATGCTGGGTGGCTCCGGCCTCCATGACAACACATGTCACAGGTTGTTGCAGCTGTTGTCCAGGAGCCACCATGCTTAGGAGCAGCTCCTCCACTCTGGTGAGATGGAGGTGAATGGCCACCCCACCACCTGTGGCAAGCTGTTGTCTTTGGATATCAGATGCATGCTGCCGGACATGTCTAATTAAATCACTGCAGTGATGGCGTACCTGCTCATATGTCCGGCTATGTCTGGTTATGCATGCCTCTATGTCATTTACCTGATGAACAAGATCCTGCCACAGTGCAGTCCGCTCCTGCTCGTGATGGCTGTTTTTGGAAAACAGCATTGTGTACTGCTGCACCAGGCTTTGCACAATCTCATCTTCCTCCGCTGCTGTGTACGATGGGTTGCATTGGTGGGCCATTTGGCTGAAAAAGATATGAACAATATGTGTGAGCGAGTCCTGTGGCACACTTTAAAGCTTTAACCAAAGATATCACTTTACTGACATATATACCATCCATTTGTCTGTCAGAGGTTACAAATGTTCAATACCACTTATTGGTTCTCAGGCCATAACTGACTAACAGTGCCTGGCACACTCTATATATCACACCACTATACGACAGTACCCGGCACACTGTTTGTGACACAATGCACAACCTCAACATGTACAGTTGTTACTATAGGTGGCATACTGCTGTAACTGAGTATATATGTTGCTGGATACACACGTATACCCTGTAACACACACATGATTTCAGTCATGGTACAGGCATAATTACACACACATCAGACAAACATACAGCACACCACTGTATGCCAACACAGATGAGCATTACCTGTGTACCATACAGTACTGTGTGCCACTACTTACAAACACTTATGCCTGAGTTTTGTCCTCTGTGCAGACTACAGGAAACACACAAGACAGTATTTCCAAGCAATGTGAACACACACCATACTGTGCTGTTTAGGCCTACAGCTTCAGGTAGTACTACAGTTCATATGGGAGTTGGATTCGCCAGCAGTACCACTCACTAACCATACATGTATTGCTTTAGCCTACAATGAGACACCATGGTTGTCAACAAGGAACTACGTCACATCGTATGCCATACTACTATGTCTGCCTAAAAGTACAATACACATCTTTTGCTGGCGTCACAGCTAGGATAGACACTACCATGTCAGATACAACTTCACACTAACCTATCACACCTTTACAGACCTTGCACAATTCAGTGTTACACTTATTCAACCTTACATAGCAGGTATTGCATTGAGTACATGTGTGAGTGCATAGTGTCATTGGTAGGTAATACGCTATTGGCTCTAGGGCCTACAGCAGCCTAGCCATACGCTACCCTGGCCTGTGACACACATGTACTTTGATTTTGCTTGCCCCTGCCAACCAGAACCACAGATGGGGTTCCTGCAGTGTATTACCAATCTCCCAAACAATCATCAGGGGTATTTATGACAACTGCTAATGAGGAGCCTTGTTTGCTATTGCTAGGTGGTCTATTCCAGTGTATGGCATATCTCTGAGATAGGAACCTATCCCTCCAGCATGTGCTGTTTAGTGAGCTGATGAGGTTTAGGGCACTAGAGCGTGTATCCTGGAGGGATTGTGATATGTTGCCATGGTGGTTGTCATCCAGCTATGGGTGTGACATACCTCTGTATGTCTGGCAGAGGTCACCTCTGTGTGGCCGGTATGCAATACAGTCTAGATGTGGTTTTGTGAGTCAGTCTGCATAGGGCATCTGTTTGCGGCCAGTTTTACCCTTTGTGAGGTATGTCTGTGGCCTTTCCACCTGCTCTAGTTGTCATGTGAGGTACATACCACACAGGGCATTGTGATGAGTAGAGGGGAACACTAACCTATATATTTTCCCTAGATGACACACCTGTTGTCATGACACATACCACACAGACAGATTACAGGTCTAATGTGGCACTGTCTTTATCAAAGAGGTGGCTACTGTCCACCTGTGTCCCATGTTCCCTTATCACACCTTCGGTGTTGGGTAGATCTCTATCTATGTGGTAGTTAATGGGTACAGTGTTTTGGAAAGAGGAATGGCACTGCAGTATCAACACTTGTCTACAGTTCATGCCTTGGTTACCACACACCTGTTGCAGTACACATGGCCCCATGTCTCTCTCTCTCCCTATATGTGTATATATATATATATATATATATATATATATATATATATATATATATATATATATGTATATATATATATATATATATATATATATATAGCTGTACACATAGATGTACATATAGGCACATGTACAGTACACCTTTCATGGTGGGGATATCAGTTATGTGACAGTTGTGGGATGTACAGTTATGCGATTATATTGCACAGTGTTGTGCAGAAAGCATATGGGTGTCCTCAGCCCATGTAGCTTTAGCAGGCCTCACTGGCTGTAACACAGCAGATCTGACAAATCAGTCCCACAGCGTTTAACTAGCACATGACATAAATCAGCACTGCATGCTGTTTTCTATGCCACACACTACGACCTACATAGTTATATGCACATAACAACCTTCAACGACAGATATCTGTCCACCCTTCACTAACTGTTGCAGTATGTCCCTTGCCCTATGCACATGTGCAGATACAGATAGAAACATACTGCTGCCACACATGGATGATTTGCAGTGTGTAGAGTACTCTTCAGGAACATCTACTACATGCCAACACATATATATGAGTTACATACCTTACCTTTGTATTTCCCTGCTCCATCTGTTACAGTTTTGTAGGTTTTTTTTTTTTTTTTTTTTTGGGGTTTCTCCCTCTGTTTCTGTTTCTGTCTCTGTTTCTCTCTCTGTTGTCTTTGTCTCTCTCTCGCTCTCGCTCTCTATCTCTCTGTACCTGCAATGATATTATTGCATGTGTGGACAGCAGGTGCAGCCTGCTTTTCTAGGTATCTGCATGTGTGCATGTGACAGCCTCTGCAACAATTGCTGCCCACCAATCAGTAATTGCATGCAGCCTACTGTGTGGTGATTGCATTACTCACTGCGATTGCAGCCCACTGCTATAAAATGCTAGGTTAGGTAGGTGTAGCCCTTTCAGCTTTCCAAGGTGGGGCCCATGCTTGTTTGCTATGGACACCATTGTGTCAGTCAGAAGGTTGGTATATGTCTCTTATCTGAAGCTAGGGTTGTAGCCAGTGATATGCATGTTGTATTAAAACCTGAATGTTGCTGCTTCCAGTACACACTTCTCAGTGTAGACCACCCCTCCAAATGCTAATGCAGGATACATGGGAGTATGTACTTTCTTTCTGAATTAGACATTTAACTGCCATACAAATGTGGTTAGTGCACTGTATTCCTGTGGCACATGCAGTGTTTGTAAACTGCTATACTGTAATTATTACATTACTCACTTCTGAACAGTTTGTGGTTTGTTTGTGTTGACATTAGCACAGGCTGCTCAACACAACTGGACATATTTCAGTACTGAGTATGCCTACCTACACCCTGTTTTTTGCCTGAATACACAGGTGTGTTGCACCTTTGGGTAGGGGTGCAGAACTGCAAAGAGCATTTTTTATTATCATGTGAGGTTTATCTTGCTGAACATACAGGGTTGCTGTGTACCTGTTAGTCTATCAAGGCAAGTAGTCTGTCTGCATAGCTCCCACCTGTGGACATATCCAGATGGTAGCTAGAGGTTAGCCTATTATACTTTGTCTGTGCACCACACCAGTCTTTTCAGCACTGGCACATTGGCATTGTCACAGTTGGTTACTAGCAGTACATGGCTACATCCTGTGATATTTCTGTGTTGTACTCCTACATAAGGGCATGCTTGTGGAACTCCTTCCAAAGCTATTTGCAGAGTGTGTAACAGCAGTAATGCTGATATGCCTGTGTGTTTCTGCCTCTGCCAGGCCTCAGATACTCTCAGGTATATATTTGAATGGAGTCAGTGAAAGGTACATATATGTTAGATACACCTGCAATATATTACAGACATATGGCAGTTGAGACTTTCTTGGGAATCAGAGCATATGCATACCTACACCTTTTCTGATGTGCAAGCAGTGTCTACTCTTACCTATTGACATTATTCGTTACGTGTGATTCCACAGTTGTCTGCCTAAAGTTAGTACTTTCCAGAGTGATTCAGTGGGGCACAGCTAACATTTGTTTACAAATCAGGGACATCCCTGTAAATCAGTGACAGTTGGGATGTCTGGCCTCTGCCCTATTCAACTTTGTCAGTATTTATCCTGGTCTGATATTGTGTGGTGTTAGTAAGGTGCTACTGTAATATCATTCCCTGCTTGGATGGCTGGTTCTCTTTTCACAGTCATGTCATGAAATTCCACAACAATTTCTGGTAAAGACCCACAGAACAGGATTTGTGTTATACCATTCCTAATTTCCATTTACATTCCCTCATTGTAATGCATGGTATATTTATTTTAGCACCAAGTTATTTGCATATCTGCTGTGGCTTAGTGGTATTTCATGCAGTCTATTGTGTCAATGGTCTGGGGTTTGAGACTGGCATAGGTCTTTTCTTTTGCTGCTGAGCAGAACAAGGGCCCTTCCATAGAGTGACTAAGGCACTTTTAAGCAGTTGTAAGTGGGTTTGAGCAGGTTTGCGTGATGCGTAGCGATGCTTAGCTAAGCGCAGACATGCGCACACTCGCTTAAACCCGCTTACTACTGCTTAAAAAGTGCTTACTCCCGCTAACCCCTGCGCTAATTTCTTTTAAAGAAAAGAAAATGGGGAGATAGGAAAGTGGTGAAAAAGGGGGCACAATGAGGGACAGACAGTAGATAAACAAGCTCGGGATGTGCAGGACGGGTGTAGGGAAGGTCCATAGCTGCCCATTTCTTTACCAGCAACAGCTGTGCATATGCAATAAATTTGGAGTGAAATTTGAAACCATCCACCCCTGGGAGAGGGGTGAGGACAACAAAGTATGTTGTACTGCCAGTTTATAATTATCAGTTTACATGTCCAATGGACATGTGTGCGAAATGGGCAGTGATGTATGGGGCGTATTTTTTTTGTGGGTACAGATTGCCCTTTTTTTTTTCTTCAGGTGAGAGTGGAAAGTGAGGTAGAGGAAGTAGGTATGTTCGGGGAGGTAGGTTGGGAAGGTAAACAGACAAGGCAGACAAGACGCATACAGGGGCAGTGTATGACACATGGGGTGGTTGAACACAATTGACGAGGTCGGATGTTTGGAAATCGCAAGCCCATGAGCCCACAGATGGTAACAATGGAACTGAGATCCCCACCCATGGGCAGTCACCACTGCACCTTCACAGCCCCGAGGGTGGCTGTGCTGGGGGCTGCATAGGATGGGTAGGCTCACCTGTGGATGCGCCACTCTCACCTTGAGCTGGTGTAGGGGATCAGTGACTGAACGCTGGATCTCCCTATGCACCTCACCCTTCGAAGGGTGACAGGTGGCCCTTCTCCACCCACGTTTGCACCGGGGGGATGAGCCCCATCCCCTGCAGTGCTTCCACCCGAAGGTGGCACAGGACCAATGGAGGCGTGGAGCCCGGGCTGGGCACCGGACATGCTGGTGCCAGGTGCACTTGCCAGCGCAGGAGGGACAGGTGGGTCCGCTGTGACCGGCCTTCCCATACGTTCTCTGATTAGGTGTGTTTAATTACAACATAAACAACAGCATTCCAGATTAGTTGTAACAGCATGCAGTAATATTCCCATTAACCCAACACACCAAGGTTCCAACAGTTGAACAGCAAGCATAACACATGCATATTTTGAATGACAGTGGATATTCCAACAGCATGCAGGGATGTTTGGTAGCAACAGGCCACCATGATTGTGGTGTTTGAACAGGGCACATGCATCAACGTGAATGCAAATATTTATAGAACAATAGGACATATGTCCCAACAAATATTTAAGATTACACATACCCATTGAGGTGTGGAATTGCATGGTTTATGCACATACAGTAGGGTGTAGAAAAAAACCTTGATTAACATCTTATAATTACTTTTAGTCTACACTACATTCCTATTGACTGCAAGTCTATATCCCCTGCATGTATTATTACACTTGTGACCATGCATTAGGTTGTGTAATGGGTTTGGCTAGTTCAATATATGCCTGACCTATATCTGACATACTAACTGTGCAAGATGCAGATGTTACTGCTACATATTCCTTGATTGCATTTATATTTCTTTATCTACATATCTGGATGTTTTCACATGACATTTTCACTTCTATTTGTACAGAACCCTGCATTTCCTGACACACACTCACATTTCTGGGGAACAAATTAACATGCTACTCTTGTGCCAGATTTACTTATGCATGACAGCCAGTAACTGATTGTTGAGGACTGTATATATGCTTCACAGCTACTAGCACTTTCATCACCCACTTTATATGGGACTGCACAACTCTGGGTTGCCAGCACTTTTTAAAACAGTACTATTTGTATAATGCAAGGGTACAACAACATTTCAAACTAAGTGAAACAGACACACTCCGAGTTTTAGACCTTTATTAATGACATTACACACTTTTCCACAGGCTCACCCCTTTATTTGTTATAACGATGCATATGGAAGACATATTCAAAACACTTTATATCTTTATTAATAGGTTAGAACAGTCTTTCTCAGGTTCACTCACATATTTTATATGACAGTACCTGCAGAGATATTATTCCGGACATATGTTACCTTTCTTAATGGATTACTACACTCTTTTTCTGGCTCTCTGACTTTTTTATCTGACAGTACATGCAGAGGATGTATTCAGGCCATTTTATGGCTGTATTATAGCACTACAACACTTTATTTCATGCTCTCTCCCCTATTTTATATAACAATACATCCAGAATAATCACTAACCTGCCTGGTGGCACAGCCTTAGCAGCCTATCTGCATAGGCTTGCTGATTCACAGCACGGTCACCTGCAGCTGTAAAGTAAATAAAGGGATACTGAGACATACCTATCTGTTATACAGAATCAATTATCAATTCTTACATACTGCATTCCTTGGCTACCTACTCAGTTGTGGGGCATCCTGCAACCCACGGGCCTCCTGTAACCATTGGTTCAGGCAGTCCTGCTTCCGTCTCTTCAGGTCTGCATGGTGGTGATGGACCTGCTCACCAGTCCAAGGAACACCTGTCACACTGGTGAGGTCATGAGCTAACTGGTTCCAAGCCTCTGCCTTGTACTCCGTCCCTTGGAACTGGCCCTGCAGGAGTCTTGACTCATGATGGTGGACAAGGAGCCAAACCATGTATTTCGACTCCTCGATGCCCCAACGTTGCGCTCGGAAGCATGTACCCTCTCCAGCACCAGCCATTCTAACTGCAGATGTAAGCTACAATCAGTTATGGTGAGTATTCCCGCCTGTGGGGCTTAAATATGCCGCATTTCCCACACTTTTTTGTGATTGGCCATTTTTGAAAATTCTCAGCTGACTGCAGACCTGCTTAGTAATGGTTAATCTACCATTACTAAGTATATGTATGCTAACAGTGGCTATTTCTCCTAAGTTGTCGTGACTTAGTGGTTCTGTACTTTGATTATGCTGCACAGAGTCCTGGGTTCGAACCTTGTCATTCATTTAATTTTCATACTGTGTCCAGAGAGGCTAGGGGGTGTGGCTGCATTTAAGCAACTTTGCTCTACATTGCTCCACGGTGCCCTGGTTGGTGTGGCATGCATGTCAGCGCAAACACATTGCACTGGTTAAAGTGCTATTTCGCTATGGGCACCTCTATTGTGCTGGGTAAAGCGCTCTTACACTTTGGGCAACTCTATTGCGCTGGGTAAAGCGCTATTAAACTCTGGGCAACTCTATTGCGCTGGGTAAAGCACTGCTTAACTGCAATCAATTATATATCAGGATCCTTTAAAAATATATATTTTGTTCACTGATACATTGGCCATTTCACTGCTTATTACTAATTTTTAATCATATTTGTCAGGTATTATTCCATATACTGATTTAAAACATAAATAAGAAGGAGTGGTGGGACTCGAAACGTGAATGCCTCTTCGTTGTGCAAACGCTCTACCATTATGCTATTGCTATTTGGTGCGATTTGCATAAACATTCTTTCTTATGCTCTTCCATGTCAGAATTGATAACTACAGCTAAACAATGGGCACACCCACGCACACACGCGCAAATACGGGCAGCTATTTCTGGAATTTAAAAAAAATAAAATTAAACTTTTTATAACTGTGATTGGGGTTTACAATGTAGGGAGTGTGGTGTTGGATGCAAGGACATTTGAGCGGACTCACTCTTGTGTAATTTCATTTTACTTTTCCAAACCTTGCAGAGGCATGGACATTTAGACTGCTCGGCAGGCGGACACACCCCCTGCTTTCCTACACGGTCCGTGTAAGACTTACGGTTGAGTCAGCTTGCCCTCATGAATATTCATGGCACGCTGACGTCATACCGTTCAACTTCAGCCTCTGAGTAAGACTTATTAAGTCTTACACGGAGGATTCGTGAATCCGGGGGTAGGAGTTGTCACTGAATCCCACACTGACACAAATTTCTCCTGGAAGGGCTGACACAGAAAATCAACTAATGTCAGAGCAATGGACTAAAACTAAATGCCAAAAAATGCATAATAGTATCCTTTGGGAAGTCATCCACCCCTGGTAACTATCGTATTGACAACATACCCCCTAAGAGTTGACTCAGTAGTTAGGGACTTAGGAATGCACATAGACAGTAATCTAGCCTTTGATAATCATGTCTCTACAGCAGTGATGAAATCATTCTATGTTGCACAATTTATAAAGAAAGGTATGGCATCTAGGTTCAAGGAAGTCATTATTCCACTATATTTGGCATTCATCTGACCTATAATTTGTGCAATGCCTCCTTTGGTATGTATCTAACCAGGCATATCCAACAACTGGAACATCCACAGAGATTCCTCACTAAAAGAATACAGGCTGTATGTGAAATGTCATATGCAGACTACTGCAAGGCTCTATCCCTGTATTCTGTGTCCTACGGGCTGTTGAGGGGAGATCTATACCTGGCATACAGGGCATTGTCAGACCCCACTTTGATGGACCTCATGCGTATCCACAAAACAAATAGCACCAGAATTACCAATTACAAAGACTTAAACCTTGCCTGTGATCTAAATAGGACCTGTTAGAGAGACAAATGTATTCCAGAGACTATCCCATCTCTGGAACAGGCTCCCCATCCATGTGAAGTTCCTCCTTTACACAAGTGCAACTTGGACAATTGGATGGGCAACAGGAAATGCATCCCTGGTTTGTCACCTATATCTCTAATGGACAGATGCATCCTGTAAATGGTTCTTCTCCCAGGCCCCTACTTGTCAGTGTTTCATCTCCCAAGCTCCAGGGGTACCAGAACATGTCAGAGATTTGGGATGCATAGCTAGGCTTGAAAATGTCCTTGTGGTCATTAGCCTAATAAACATCTATGAACCTATGAACAAGGTGGAACAGACTCCTTCAGCAGTTACATCTCCAGTGTAGTGCTCTAAGGCAGCAGACCTGTTCATGCCAACTCATCCAAAATTATGTAATACAGTTCTGTCTACAAAGGGTCAGCTCGTGACATGAATATTTATATATCTGTATATACAGATATCACTGGTAATGGAAGGAATGGGTCAAACTTGTGTGGTATTTCAGCTATCAGCTTTACAATCACCACCGTTTATGTGCATCCTGCAATAACACTGCTACTACCAGATGTCAATCCTCATTGGTCAGAGCCGACCACAAGCTAATCACCCTAGACATCCACATCCCACTCTTACCCCATTAGGAAAACAACCATAAAAAAACTTCTCCATAGCCAACTTCACACTTCTTAAGACAGAAGTAGCAAAATTCACGACACCCATGCAGATGGACAATAGAGGTATGACTGCTGAATCCTACACAAACGCACTTTATAAGCACTTACACAAGTGCATGAATCGTGCTAACCCTAACAGAACCAAGATACTATCTTCCAAAAAAAGGAAGCCAATCTGGTGGTCGTCTGCCATAAGCAAACTCTACAACAGAAGAAAGAAAGTGTTGCAAAAAAGAGTAAAATCCCATGATTGGAGGAACTCTCTGGTCTGCCTCAATAGGAAGCTGATATCCCTCATAAAATCCTCCAAAGCTAGTTATGAAAACAAAATCACCACTGATTCTAAAGACAACCACAAAACATTCTATAGCTATGTCAAGAATCTCAATGGCAACACTCAGATCTGCTCTGAGCTACAGCACAATGGCACTAAATATACAGAACCAACTGATATTGCCAACATCCTAGCAGATAGGTTCAGTGCTAACTTTACCCCCTCTCACCTCCTAAAGGGCCCATCTCTATACCAGAAGAATGCAAAGTTCCTGTAATCACAGCTACACAGGTAAAAACCTCACTCTCCAAAGCCAGGAACACAGCATCCATTGGACCTGACAACATCCCAGGCTGCCTTCTACACGAACTACAGAACGAAATGGCACTCCACCTAAGTACCATGTTCAGTCATAGCCTCACCTCAGGCTTTGTGCCCATTGAATGGCACACCGTGATGGTTATCCCACTCCCAGTGGCGGCTGGTGACTTCAAATCAAAGGGGGGCTGAAGGAGACAGCTGAATGGGTGTGGTCAATGGGAAGGGGTGCAGCCAACTAGAAAGGGGAGGGGCTATGCTCAAAACCACAAAAACTAAATACGCTGCCCTGGGTGCCATTATGAGAGTCCAATCAAGACAAAATGAAGTGTAGAAGAATAAAAATATTTCAATGCATTGGCTGCATGACAGCTTACTTAATATCTAGATGGAAACAAAAAGGTTGTGAGGCATGAAAAAATAAATTACTTTTTAAATACATTACTGGAATGCCAGTCAAAATCAAGTATAAGAAAAACAAGCAGCACTCAACTCAAACCACTTCTTGCACTGCAGTTCTAATTATAATTTATATTCAGCTTTATTAAAGTACCAATTAACATGCTGAAAGTCGAAATCTCTGTGATGCCCCCACTTGTAAAAATGTTTCTTATCCAAAAAAAGACCTACTGCCTGACAACTATCTTCTTGTTTCATGGGGAAAACATGATCAAAGTAAAAAATGAAAAGCAAACAAGAAACAAGCTCAAGATACATTGCTTAAAGGATTACTGTAAGGTTATGGACCACACGATTGGCATTCTGCTTAGTTTATGGGTAAAGCCTGCAGAGATGACTGGAAGTCTCCAACAAGTGTAATGAGCTTCTTAAAATAATGTAATCCTGTCCTTTATTACAAATACTGTCATATGCATTTCAATACCCAAGGCTTATACATTATCTAGTTAAGTATTCTCTACATGGCAACAACAAAAAGGCTTTCACTGTTGGCAATTCTTTAACAGTATGATTATTAAAGCTTACTTGCATCTTACAATCTCAGACAAGCTTACCTGATGGTCATTAAAGCATTGCTACTTAAACACAGATCAACAGGCACTTTGAGTAATAAGCATAAATCAACAGTACAAAAATATGACAGAAACCAGACCATTCTGCAAAATCAAGGACAGATGAAAAGCCACTGTAGTACTTGTATCTACCTTGAATGAGGGGGATACTCTGCACATTTACACTGCACAACTACTCCTTGCCTTGCTTGGACACATCCAAAGTCACTACATGGGGGAGTGGGGTGCAACAAGTATGTCAAAATTTGAAATGTCTCTGGCTGACTGTGATGGCCCTGACACATTTGTCATACCTCTCAACCTCAGAGCAAGAAATCTGGAAAAAGTCATACACAGAAGTGGGACAAAAGGCCCAAAAATAAGGACAATTTTTAAATATTGTTCTTATAAACTTAGAAAGATAATAGAATAGGTCTTGCATTAGTATGAATTTTCTGAAGGGTATGAAATCTGAAACTCAAATGTCTGTCATTATTTTCTGACTTCAGTCTTTAATGATTTGTCACTAATTTGCCAAAAAAAAAAAAAAAACACAATTTTGTGAAAAATGGACCAAAAATGTGATGCAAAAATATAAAATAGCCACATAATACATCTGGGAACCTGTCAAAGAAGGGACACTTTAATATTAGTACTGCTAACTTGAGCAGCTGACAAAATAAAAGAATCTACATGCATTTCTGAAATAAAAGTAATCTATAACTCTGATTATTACAGTTATTTCTTAATTGTAAACCCTCCATGTTTTCTTCCAAAATTGCTATTTTGCGGAGGGATTATTTGGGGGAAGAGCAACATTTTGAGCCAAAATCAGGGACAGTTGAGAGGATTGACTATGCCTAATTCTATAAAATAATGTATTTGCATGTACCTGTCAACCTGTTAATGTAATAAATCTGGACAAGGCCCAATATATTGGGGGAACATATAAACAGTACTAAAATTGCTCTTGTATAAACTGAGACAGTAAATAGAACAACAGGTCTTACTTTAGCATGCATTTTTCTGAAGGTTATGAAGTCAGAAACTCAGTGTGTTATTATTTAGTGACTTAATTCCTAAATGATTTGCCAGAAAACCACAAATTTTATGAGGAATAAACCAAAAATAAGAAGCAAAAATCTATTCATTCTTTGAAAATCTGCACAGTTGGGAAGTATAATTCAGCTGGAGCTGTCTTTAAGTTTACCACCCTTCCCCCTTCACAAAATTGTGGTCGAATGGAGCATCCCCCCTGCAGCCATTCCAATGATCCATTATTTGTCGATTTCACTCCATTTACCATAAACACTAATGTGCATACTGCTTTACTTCTATGATGATTTGGACTTCATTTGAAAGTTTTATTTTGCATTTTACAGCAGAAACACTAAGACATCTGCTAAACAAAGCAATGCAGTCTAACAATGAAAACAGACTTGGCATTAAAACTTATCTGCCCTTGAAACTAACATTCATTGAAACAGCATTGAAACCCACATTCAAAGAAAATGCATTTTGCCAGTGGCAGACAAAGATTAATTCTGGGCTGTTTTCAAATCATAGACCCCTTGCATATGAAACATACATGTGCTCTTTGATACACCTTCCTGATTGTACTAAATTACATTCCTAGTACAATACAGTACAGTTGTTAGAGGGTGTTTTAAATTTATTGTTTTGAACATTTTTCCAGTAAACAATGAAACAAAACGCATGCACCAATAATGACAAAACTGCCCAATTCAGAACATTTTTCCAGTAAACAATTAAACAAAATGCATGCACCCATAATGACAAAACTGCCCAGTTCAGAACATTTCCATCATAAAAGTCTACTCAAACTTCTACAGTCCACCATTATCAGTAAATATGCACAATTCTACAGTCCACCATTATCAGTAAATATGCACAATTCTACAATCCACCATTATCAGTAAATATGCACAATTCTACAGTCCACCATTATCAGTAAATATGCACAATCTCTGAAGAAGTAAAAGTCATCTAAATAATTCCACATTAAAGAAATCTGTAACTAATGAAGAGATTGCTGCTAGCAAACACCTTTATATTTCATGGTTTCATCGAAAAATAAAGTGTCTGTTGCCCCTGACGAATAAATTGCATATATTGCATTAAAAAATGATAAGCTAGTAATATTGCAATAGGAAATGGATGGCAAACTGATAACAGGCTCATAGTTCATATCTTCGCGAAGGAGAACATTTTCCGTTTGGCAGCATCCACCCCTTGTGGGAGTAGAACCCACAACCTTCTGCATCAAAAACAAGTACACAACCTGTTGTGCTATTAACAATGTGAGCAGACTTAGTATAAGCAGCACTAAACTTCTCTTCCACTGCAGTTCTCAGCTCCTTGTAAAATCTACTCAATACTCAACTGCATCTCAACTTCGCAGCACAAGAAATCTGGAAAAAGGCAACATTTATTGGGGGGGGGTCAAAATCCCAAAAAACAGGGACACATTAAACATTGCTTGTACAATCTTGGAAAGTTGCTAGAATAAAATGCTGTGTTACCATCATACATTTTACTGCCAAGGTCCCTGTGCAAAACAGTCAGAGCAACATACCACTATGCCAAATCAGCTGTTTTTGTGAAAGAGAGGAAGACTGAAACTTAAATGGCTATCATTTAGTGAATTCAGTTCTCACCATAGCTGTCAATCTCTTAGCACAAAACACATGGACAAACCCAGTAATGAGGAAATACAGCCCTAAAACATATTCAGCGAATTCAGTTCTTGCCATAGCTGTCAACCTTAGCACAAAAAACCTGGATGAAGCCAATAATGGGGGGAATGCAGTCCCACAAATAGGGACACATTTCAAATATTCATCTTATAAACTTAGCAAACTGCTAGAATAAAAGTTTGTGTTACTATGTATTTTCTGAAGAATATGAAGTCTGAAATTCAAATGCCTGTCAATTTTACTTCTGATGGAACAAAAACAATTTTCAGCAGAGGCCCAGGGAGAAATACTGCAGACACGTCTTTGTAAAATGGCAGGACACCAGAGAAAATCCACACAAACACAGAGAGAAGATACAGACACCACACAGAAGGCACCCCAGCCAAGACTCAAACCAGAAAGCCTATAGCTATAAGGCAACAATGCTACCACTGCACCATCAAATATGTAAGGAGTTAAACAGTCAGAAACCTGAAGTCTGAAATTCAAATGCCTGTCAATTTTATTTAACATTTGTTAATCAGGACAGTCTGACTTGGAACAAAAACAATTTTCAACAGAGGCCCAAGAAGAAATAATGCAGACCTGTCTTTGTAACATGGGAGGACACAAAAGCAAACCCACACAAACACAGGGAGAAGATGCAGACCCCACACAGAAGGCACCCCAGCCAAGAATTAAACGTGAGAATCTGCAGCTGTGAGGCAACAATGTTACCACTGCACCATCAAATATCAAGCATTGAAACACTTAGAAACCACAGATATTATGAGGAACAGAAAAGATCAAATATAAGGCAAAAATCTGCATTTTTTTTACAAATGGTGGTGGGTAGCGAATTCAGGCCCTTAACACCTACATACAAGGTACAGGGTTCAAGCCTGAGGTATTCCCTACCACACCACCATGAGTGTGTTCTAGCCACCAGTATATAGCAACTGGGGCATTTCACACACACACACACACACACACACACAGTCCCTTTGCCTGCTTACCTTTCTGACAATCCAAACATTTCCTTT
Organism: Protopterus annectens; assembly: GCF_019279795.1. NCBI lineage: Eukaryota > Metazoa > Chordata > Ceratodontiformes > Protopteridae > Protopterus > Protopterus annectens. The sequence continues at coordinate 1,201,831,811 of NC_056733.1, forward strand.
GCCTGCAACTGCTTCCACTCCACCAAGCCAAATAACTGCTCCCTTGCCGCCAACGAGATTTTCCAAACAGCCCCTTGCGCGATTGGTCCATCCTGAATTCAAATCCGCAATTGGTCCAGCCTGCTGCTGCTGCAGTACGGAGTGCCTCCATTTCGTGACGACACTGCCGCAAGACTGCTGAGCATCTTAGGGCCGAGATGCGCACACTTCCAGGAATTTACTGTTTTTGTTTTTGTGTTTCTCTGTTTAAATTTTATTTGTTTTTTAGGTGTGCGGGCTGCAGTCCTGCAGTCCTATAGCATGAGCTGTCCCTGCCCACTCCACAATGGAGGAGCCATGACAGACCCCAGGAACTACCACCTCATTAGCTTGACGAGCCTGATCTTCAAGGCCATGTAACATATCATTATGGAGCTCATAAACAAAGACATTGGAGATCTCCAAACTCCGGACCCACACAGTTCGGGTTTGTAAAAGGCAGATCATTTCTCCTACACCTGATAGACTTCTTTGAAGCAGTCACCAAAGACATAGATGAGGGTAAGGTGGTTCACACAGCCTAGCTAGATCTTGCCAAGGCATTCAACACCATCCCCCACTCTGGAATTATAGATAAACTCACTAAACTAGGTATAAATCCCTATTACACAAGATGGGTTGCCAACTGGCTCACTGACAGAACCCACACTGTGAAAGTAGCAGACTCCAAATCAGACTTCAGACCGGTGACGAGTGGAGTACCACAGGGTTCAGTCCTGCATCCTCTCCTGTTTGGTATCTACTTCTCTGAAGTACAGGCTAACACAGAAGGTCTTTGGCTAACTAAGTTTGCAGATGCCTGAAAACTAGGAGCCATAATCAAAACTCCTAACGATGTGGACATCCTACAAAATGGCGTCACTGAGACAGATGTCTGGTGTCAAAGCCATGGCCTCAAGCTCAATGCCAAAAAGTGCATTGTCATCCCCTTTGGTAAAAACTCTGTACCCATGAACTACCACATAGGCGGTAGTCTATTTAACACTGAAAGTGTGATAAGAGAGCTTGGGACACAGGTGGACAGTGTTCTCTCCTTTGATAATCACATTGCCACAGTGGTCCGGAAATCCTTCTACGTGGCACACCTCATCATAAAAGGTTTCTTATCCAGAAAAAAAGAGGTCATCGTTCCACTCTACTCATCACTAATTAGACCCATTATAGAGTACAACGCCCCTTTTGGTATGTACCTCACAAGACATCTACAACAACTGGAAAGGCCGCAGAAATACCTCACAAAGAGGATTAATGGCCTCAAACAGATGTCCTACGCAGACCGACTCAAAAAACTCCAGCTTTACTCCATCGCATATCGCCTACTCAGAGGGGATCTCTGCCTAAGATACAAAGCTATGTCAAACCCAGAGCTGTTGGACATGCTCCACTTAATAGAAATCCCAATCCCTCTGAGCTACACGCTCTAGGGACCTAAACCTTGTCACCACAATAAACAGAACATGCTGGAGGGATCGATTCCTGTCCCAGAGACTTCCCATACTCTGGAACAGACTACCTGTCTATGTCAAACAGAGCTCCTCATTAGCACTCTTCAAGAAAAATCTTGATGATCGGATGGTTAATAGGAAATTCACTCCGGGATCACTTCTGTGGCTCTGCTTGACAAGGGCACAGAAAAATAATTTTCTTGGGTGTCGAAAGCCAGGGTACCTTTTTGGCTAGGCTTGTATAGGTCCTAGGGCCAATAACCTAGTACCTACCTATGAACCTATGAACTTACTTCATTGCTTCCACTGATAGTGTGTTTTCATGCACCAAAATGTGATTACTATCACCAATCTATAGTCCATTATTCTTTCCGTCCTTGTATCAAGCATGTAATATGTAAATGTTCATCAATGTCATCAGGTCAGGACATGGCACATAGCCTCCACATTCCTCTCAACTGTCTAGATTTTCACAAAATGTCCAGATTTTTGACTCATATTTTTGGTCTGTTGATCATAAATTTGTGGTTTTGTCGTAAATTACTGAAGATGAAAGTCACTAAATAGTAAAATACATTTTTGAGTCTCAGACTTCATATTTTTCTGAAAATGCATGCTAACACAAAATCTGTTATTCTAGCAATTTTCTAAGTTAATAAGTCAAAATTTTAAATCTGTCCCTGTTTTTGGACCTTTGTCCACTCATTATTCTTGTCTTTGTCCAAATTTCTTGCACTAAGTTGAGAAGTATGGACCTTCACAATACTGCTAGTGTTTTGGAATCGTTTCTATAGTCTCTGGTGGGGGTGAGACACTACATATGTACACAATTGCCTTATAAAATATCAAGCATTCAAAAGAGTGAGTGAAAAAAGCTATCTAAAATGATTGAGAAGTGCAGAAACTAAAACTAATCTTTTTGCAGGGAAAGGGGGGAAGCACCCTCTCCCCCTGCAGCCTGCACAGCCCCTGCTAATACCAACTCTAAGAGATGTTTTTTAGTTATATTCATAATCTCAAAAGCTCAATGCAGCAATACACTGAGCTGATTGCGAATGATGTTACCTACATTGACACTGAAGATATTGCTTACTTTCTGTTCCAAACATTTATCTCTAATTTTACCCCTCTTTCACCTTTGCTGTCCCTCGAGATATATGTGAAATTTACTCACCTTCAGCTATCACACAAGACCATGTCCTAAACATGCTATCAAAAGCTAAAAATACTGCATCTAGGCATCCTGGCAATATTCCTGAATGCATCTCAACTAGCATGAAGCATAATTTAGCCATACCCCTAACAACATTGTTTAATCTTAGCTTCCATACAGGCTTTGCTACAGTGAACGGACAGCAACTACAGTCATTCCTCTGCATAAGGGAGGACCTTAAACAGAACCAGGCAACTACAGACCCATAAGTCTGACCAGCCTCCTAAGCAAAGCCATGGAAAGACTTGTGGAATTATTCAATCAGGACATAGGGAACCTTCAAACATTAGATTCATTTCAGTTTGTGTTTGTCAAGGGCAGGTCGTGCTTACTCAACTTGGTGGATTTTTGCAAAAATCACCAAAGCAATGGGTGAAGGCAAAATGGCACACACTACTTACCTTGACCTGGCCAAAGCTTTTGACACACTTCCTCACTCAGGTGTAGTAGAAAACCTAAATAAACTAGCAATAAACCCCCATGATTCCCACTGTATTGCCAACCGGCTGACAGACAGGATGCAAATAATCAAAATAGGGGAAGTTAAATTGACAAAGAGACTACTCACCAGTAGAGTCCCCTGGGTTTTGTGCTGGGACCTCTCCTATTTAGCATTGATTTTTCTGAAGAAAAAGTCACTAACAAAGGACTCTGGCTGACTACGTTTGCAGATGACCACAAGCAAGGAGTAGTTATTGATCTCCCAAATGACTTAGCCATCCTGCAGGAAATTTTGTCTCAAAGTGTCAAAATCATGGTCTGAAACTAAATTTCAAAAAATGCAGTATTGTATCCCCTGGGAAGTCATCTACCCCAGAAAAATGCCACATTGGCAATACGTCACTAAGAGTTGACCCAGTTGTTCAGGGTTTGGGAACTTATGTGGACAATGACCTAACTTCTGACCAACATGTGTCTGTTGTTGTAAGAAAGTCCTTTTATATCGTGCAACTTATAAACAAAGGAATTGTGTCTAAATCTAGGGATGTCATCGTCTTCCTTTACTCAGCCCTCATTAGGCCATTCACTGAATCTATTGCCTCCGTTGGCATGTGTCTATCCAGACACATGCAACAACTGGAACACCCACAGTGATGCCTTGCTAAAAGGATACAGGGCCTAAACAACATGCTGTACATGGACTGAATCAAATCCCTGTTACTATACTTAGTATCCTACAGACTGCTAAGATAACCTCGGTGCATCTGACATACAGGGCACCCTCTGACCCATTACGAATGGATTTACTGGACATCAGCAAGTCAAATGGTATAAGAAATACTCAGTCTAGGGATCTAAACCTCTTCTGCACATTAACAGAATGGTTTGGAGGGGCATGTATATTTTGCAGAGGATACTGCTATTATGGAATAGACTCCCTATCCACATAAAACAGAGTTCATCCTGTCCATTTTCAAGTGCAACTTAGATCTATGGGTGAAAAACAGAAATATTACCCCAGGACTGCCCCAGTACTACTAATGGACAGATGCAGCTCCTAATGCTTTATCCCAAGCAAGTTATCTATGGTATGATAAAGACATGCGTTGCAAAGACGTGTGTCTGTAGTGTTTCTCCCCGGGCCTCCACTGAAAATTGGCTTTGTTCCAAGTCAGACTTTCCCGGTAAACAAATGTTAAATAAATAAATAATTGATCCCATTTACTCTCACTAGGGGTAATATATAATTATCAACCATGGGATGGATAAGGTCAATCTATAACCAAATGGAATGGGTTATTTTGAATAAAAAAAGGGAAAGTGGCTAGGCTTAAAATGGTCCAGCTAGCTTAATACTTACCTGTGAACCTATAAACCTATGAGATTGCACAACAGGAAAGTAAGGCCAAATTTATAGCAAAACTGCTGGCAAAGTCACATTTGATAAGAATGTACATTCATATGAGCAGTTGCTCTTTTTTTGTTTGTTTATATCACTAAAAGTGTTTGCTCGTATGAGTGTTCATCCTTGGAGTTTGTAACCATTTATAGATATGCAGTACTATTAAGGTAAAGACAAAGTTTTATGATGTGAAATAAAGGCATAATTCATTAAAGGAATTCCCATGCAGATGTAACAGTTCATCCTCACATATTCCATTAAAAACATTTTAAATGCTTTATAGAATTTGTATAACTGTGCAACTAACTGTGCAGGAGTCTGAGTATGTGGGGTATAGCCTGGGTCATTTCAGGTTATTTTAATTGGCACTTTATAGCCATCTCATTTCTTTGTTTTCATTTTATGGGCTGGGATGAAGCTCAGTTAATACAGATGGCCAGAGTTCAGAGTTACTAGATTATAGTTTTCATTTTTATGTATGAATTTATTTGCACTTTAAGTGTATATTAACTGTTCATATCCTTTAGCAGTGGAACTGTTTTGGACTGGGCATTGTGGTTGAGCTGGAGTCTAAGTGTGTTAGGGTTATGTTCATTCATGATACTGATCAATGTATAGTGGATTGCATACATTGATTTCATGCTACCTTTCAGGCTAGATTTCTGCCATGGGTCAATGGGTCACCCAGATATTGCTCTTGTTTTGTGTAAATTTTTATCTGTGCAAATTTGTACTTTTTAATTTATTGGAGAAATTTGTTTGGTTAGTATATCTGCCTGTGATAATTTAGCTTTTTTTTTTTTTTTTTTTTTTTTTTTTGAGGGGTGGGGATTAGTTTTACCAGATCTTCTGATTTTTCAGTAGATCAGTTTACTTTTTGGTTGATATATAGGTATGAGTCAATGTTATAGATGTGGACAACTTTCATGAAGGTATGTTGTTGTTTATTTTATGCACATTTTTTATTATTTTGGTGTATATGATAAGATATTACTACTGGAAATGTTAGAAAAGTATACCTTTTGTATGTTAATGTAAGCCCATAGAATGGACATGGCTGTGGTGAATACATATTTTAACAAAAGGGAGGAGCATAGGGTGACATAACAAGAGTGGAGGAAGATGCACACAGGTGGATTATATCTTATGTAGGAGGGCCAGTTTGAAGGAGATTGGAGACTTTAAAGTGGTGGCTGGGGAATGTGTAGTTAGGCAGCATAGGATGGTGGTTTGTAGGATGACGGTGGTGATCAAGTAGAGGAGGAGATGTATGAGGGCAGCAGCAAGGATCAAATGGTGGAAAGTGAAAAAGGTTAATTGTGAGGTGGAGTTCAGGGAAGAGTTAAGAAAGACACTGGGTGGCAGTGAAGAGTTACCAAATAGCTGGGCAACTACAGCAGAGCTGGTAAGGGAGACGGCTAGAAAGGTGCTTGGTATCACATCTGGACAGAGGAAGGACGGCAAAGAGACATGGTGGTGGAATGAGGAAGTACAGGAGAGTATACAGAGAAAGAGGTTGGCAAAGAAGAAGTGGAATTGTCTGAGAGATGAAGAAAGTAGACAGGAGTATAAGGAGATGAGTTGCATGGCAAAGAGAGAGTTGGCAAAGGCTAAGGATAAGGCATATGAAGAGTTGTATGAAAGGTTGGACATTAAGGAGGGAGAAAAGGACGTGTACCAATTGGCTAGACAGAGGGACTGAGCTGGGAAAGATGTGCAGCAGGTAAAGGTGATAAAGGATAATGAGGGAAAACATACTCACAAGCGAGGACAAGGAGAGTGTGTTGAGTAGATGGAAAGAGTACTTTGAGGGGCTGATGAATGAAGAGAATGAAAGGGAGAGAAGGTTGGATGATGTGGGGAAAGTGAATCATGAAGTGCAATGGATTAGCAAGGAGGAAGTAAGGATAGCTAGGAAGAGAATGAAGAATGGAAAGGCTGTTGGTCCAGATGACATACCTGTGGAAGCATGGAGGTGTTTAGGTGAAATGGTAGTGGAGTATTTAACCAGATTATTTAATGAAATCTTGGAAAGTGAGTGGATGCCTGAGGAATGGAGAAAAAGTGTTTTGGTACTGATTTTTAAGAATAAGGGTGATGTGCAGAGCTGCAGTAACTACAGAGGGATTAAATTGATCAGTCACAGCATGAAGTTATGGGAAAGAGTAGTGGAAGCTAGGTTAAGGAGGGAGGTGATGATTAGTGATCAGCAGTATGGTGTCATGCCAGGAAAGAGCACTACAGATGTGATGTTTGCTCTGAGAGTGTTGATAGAGAAGTACAAAGAAGGTCAGAAGGAGTTACATTGTGTTTTTGTAGACTTAGAGAAAGCATATGACAGGGTGCCTTGGTGGTATTGTATGAGGACGTCGGGAGTGTCAGTGAAGTATGCAAAAGTGGTACAGGATATGTATGAGGGTAGTGTGACAGTTGTGAGGTCTGTTGTGGAGGTGACGGATGCATTTAAGGTGGAGGTGGGATTACATCAAGGATCAGCTTTGAGCCCTTTCTTATTTGCAATGGTGATGGACAGGTTGACAGATGAGATCAGACAGGAGTCCCCGTGTTTGCAGATGACATTGTGATCTGCAATGAGAGTAGGGAACAGGTGGAGGAGACCCTGGAGAGATGGAGGTATGCTCTAGAGAGAAGAAGAATAAAGATCAGCAGGACTAAGAATATATGTGTGTGAATGAGAGGGAGGATAGAGGAATGGTGAGGATGCAGGGAGTAGAGGTGGTGAAGGTGGATGAGTTTAAATACTTGGGATCAATAGTTCAGAGTAACGGTGAGTGTGGGAGAGAGGTGACAAAGAGAGTACAGGCAAGATGGAGTGGGTGGAGAAGAGTGATAGACGAGTACCAGTATGAGTGAAAGGGAATGTCTACAAGAAGGTAGTGAGACCAGCTATGTTATATGGGTTGGAGACAGTGGCATTAACAAAAAGGCAGGAGTTAGAGCTGGATGTGGCAGAGTTAAAGATGTTAAGATTTGCACTGGGTGTGACAAGGGGGGACAGGATCACGAATAAGTATATTAGAGGGTCAGCCCAGGTTGGAAGGTTTGGAGACAAAGCCAGAGGCGCAAGATTGCTGTGGTTTGGACATTTGTTGAGGAGGGATGCTGAGTATATTGGGAAAAAGATGCTAACAGGAAAAGAGAAAGGCCTAAGATAAGGTTTATGGATGTGGTGAGAGAGGACATGCAGGTGGTTGGTGTGACAGAGCAAGATGCAGAGGACAGGAAGAAATGGAAACAGATGATCCACTGTGGCGACCCCTAACGGGAACAGCTGAAAGACGATGATGATGATGAATGTAAGCCCATAGAACTGAGATCTTTGCATTCATTTTAAGTTTTGTATGGGGCAGTTATATATTATGGAAATGTGTATAGTAGTACAAATGAGCATTATGCAAATATAGAGTTGTAAGCTTGTTTTGTTGCTGAGAAATTTTATCATAACCCAACCACTTACAGGTTGCCTGTGTCCATTACAGACATAGGTGCCAAGCCAGGGATGAATTTCCTTTTCCCCATCCTATTGCCTAAGTTGCACTTGAATTGGGTTAGGGATGAACTCTGCTTCACATGGATAGGGTGCCTGTTCCAGAGATGGGCAGTCTCTGGGATACATATCTAACTCTCCAGCAGGTTTTATTTATGTCACAGGCAAGGTTAAAGTCTTTTGAATGGATCGGTCTGGAGCTTTTTTTTTGTGGATATGCAGGAGGCCCATCAGAGTGAGGTCTGGCAATGCCCTGTATGCCAGGCATATATTTCCCCACAACAGCCTGTAGGAGACAGAATACAGGGATAAGGCCTTGAGGTGGTCTGCATAGGCTATGTTACTTACTCCCTGTATTCTTTTAGTGGACATTTAGTAGTCCTCTGGGGACATTCCAATTGTTGGCTATGCTTGGTTAGGTACATACCAAAGGGGCATTGTACTCAATAACAGGTGTGATGAATACCAAATGCAGTGAAACAATGACTTTCTTGGACCTAGATGTAACAGGTAGCATTTGCTTATTCCCAATTATTTCTATGTTGAAATCAGATCATAATAGTTACCTCACAGTGAGTTATATGTGGTCTGAGGTTTGTGCACCTTTCAGAAAGCATGAAGTGGTTGTTAAATTGCCTCTTGGTGATCACACTTTCTTCATGGAGGAGTGAGTTTAGAGTACGAATAACAAAGTAAGTGGAGAGGGGGTAAAACATCCCTTTTGACTGGTTTAATGCCCTTAATGAGCTTTGTACAATCTTTACCCCCACATGAGGAATATGCAGGGCTTTTACTTGAAGAAAATGTCTTTTATCCTTCTCACAGTTGCCCATAAAGTGATACATTTGAGTACATACATTTATGAGAATGTATGACTTTGAAATGTAATTTACAAACGTCTGTGACCAAGTTCATCAGATGCAGGGAAGAAGATGTTATAGCTTTTCTATGCTGTAAGCAAAATGATCTTCATTCAGGAAGGAGTCAGTCACTGTACCTTCATCAAGGTTATTTTGGTGGACTAAGTTATCCAGTTCCAGACATTTATGCTGTATGCGTCTTATATTAGTGAATATAATCAGGAGTGCAACTAGTGAAATGTGAAGGGGGCTATGGCCCCATGTGCAATGTGGATGTGCTTACTGGACTTTAGTGCAATGCCAGCATTTAATTTAAGAAGCTGTTAGAGAACGTTGTGGCTTTTTAAATAAATGCTGATACTGCATTTGTGACTGTGAAAGCTCCGTGTCTCCGAGTGACTGTAATAAGGTTCTTTTTATAATCGTGGCAAGCAGCTTACTTCAGTTATAGAAGTACAGACGATCTGCTGTTGCTGTTGTTGTTACTGTTCCTCAAGTTTCAGCTGAGATCTTTCAAGTCTGGGGAACTAATCAGGATAACATATGACCTAGTTAGGTCTCTGCATATGATGTTTTAAGAAACTGTCTAATATGCTGGCATATTTCAGTCTGTTATGTTCTAAAAATATTTGCATTTTTGCTATTTTTTGTAAGTTATCCTTACTGAATTTTGTTCAAATATAAAGAAAAAGGCACAGCTACTTAATACTGATGCATACTTTTAGAAATACAGTAGTGTAGCCACTTACAAAAGCCAAAATGCTTTCACAATTAACATTTTTCAACAAGCCTCCAAGACTCTTTAATCCAATGCAACCTTATACAGCATCATACCTAACCCCAGTAGGACCAGGAATATTTTCACATTTCATGCCTTTCTCCACTGTGTCAAGCCTATGAAACGCTAACCACCCCATCATCATTCTTCCCTACTCATGTGCTCCTTAGCCTAATTTCCCCTCACATCACCATCTAACAATCATATTCTTTCCACTTATCTCTCCCACCCTTTATTAATTGTTCTGTCCATCTGTTCACCTTTTCTAATGATTCTTCTTTTAGATTAACTCTCTTCTGCCCTTTAGCCACAATACTTCTTACTTACATTGACAGCAGTAGATCCCCCTTTCCTCCCTCATCTGTTTCCTTCCCATTTCTTCAACACCAAATAACAGAAACACCTACCACGTCAGAAATCTTCCCATGATCCCTTGTGCAGAATTTCAACACCATTCTCAGGCTCTAAAGCATGACTTTATAATCTTACCACATATGGATATTACCCAGTCATTCCCAACAATGTTATCATCAGACAGACACCTCCTACCAAACCTCATCATGGATAATCTTCAGTGTTTATATATTACCCATGCAACAACTGTGGGTGTGCTTCCCAACACAGAACTTAACATTCTAACCTACCTAGACAGCATTCATGTCTCTTCCCAAACACAATTCTTACTCCAAATTTCACTATCTTTTACCCATCTCTGTTATAAATGCTCCATTTCTCTATCAATCACTTTTGACCAAACTCCCTATGAATCACTCCTGTTTTTTCCTTCTTACTATCTACCCATTCTGTCTCATAACTTTATTTTGAATTGTATCCTTTCTTTCCTTCTATTTGAAATAAAGTACCTCTGCCCCCCTCTAAGCCATATTCCTGTCTTCCACTCTGAAGCTCCCTAAATTTGCAAGGATCTGCCCACTGCCACAAATCTGTTTCATATTTTAAGCCTCATTTCCACCAACCTTTAATCTTTCCCTAAACACCTACAACAATCTTCCTTCCACAATCTCAAATATAGTTTACTTCATCACATACTCAGTCTCTCCCACATATTGAAAATAGCCTTCCTTTTTGCTTTAGCTGAATTTTCCTCCTCTTTCTTAATCCAATCCTTCCTTAATCCAGTTTACTCCTTTTTCCATTTCTCCCACTGAAGTGAAACATTAAACATTTTTGATCCCCCAATCTGCTATGTTATGTTCACTGCCATAGAAATATGGCATTTTCAACCCCCTAATCCTTTTTCATCTCACTTCCTCTCCTTACTGATTCTGCTGCCCTTTATCCTCCACATTTATTTATCACACAGACTCTTTGCTTCTGTCATTCTCTTCTCTTGCAGACTAACATGTATATGGTATAGGAAGTACAGTGTCAAGTACAATGCCAAATGCCAAAGACAAGATAATAACTTTTACCACCTAATATCAAGCATTAACATTCCTACTTTCATAGAACATTTTTCCAACAATGACCAAGTCCTTTCCTTCAGCCCCAGCAATATTTTCTCATATTTTCTTCCCAACAGCAAAAACCCTAACACCCAAATATTTATCACCTACATGAGAAACAGAATGATTGACCACTGGAGGGCCACCCTTTCCTACCAATATCACCACTGATCTGCGAGAATGATATCTCAATTTTTTTTCTCTGCAAAATTCCCTAAGTAAATCAGTGATGCCTCATAATATTTCTTCTACATCCTCTAGCATTTACACACAGTCACTGGCAAAAAAATGACCATTTCCACATTCAAAACCTTTCCTTCCATCTGATATTGATTCATTTTTTTCTCAGTTCTACAAGCTTCCTTCCCAATCCTACCACCCTTGTAGGTGTTGTTATCAATCACTTTTGTGACCATAGCTTTCTATCACCTATCCTGCTCTGTTCCTTTTCACATTCTAGGATTCCATCTCCCTGTCTCAAATCTTTCTCCTCCCTTTTTGCCTCAGCAACCTAATTGCATGATCCTACACATCTCATTCCTGAATACTCACATCCATAACTTGTCTCATTGCAACCTCACCGGCAGAAACCAATACATCCTTCTGGCCTGCTGACATTCATCCCTGGTTAAAGTGACCAGCTACTCCTCCCCCCACAATAGTCAAAAGATGTTTACTTGACTGAAATCTGCAGTCCTCTCCCTTAACCATTTCTAACTCCTCTGTTGAAATTCAGTTTCTTCATGCAGTTTGTCAAGACTGGGGATCATCACCATTCCAGTTGTATAGCTACTACTACCAAACCTACACTTTTCTTATAGCTCTTGAAAACATATCTCACTAGCAAATAAGTGCAATTATCACAGAAAAATGAGTTAGATCTATAGAATTGGTGCCTAAGCTATCCTATTAAAAATCACACTATGGTAATCAATGTGCAACCATTTGGATAAAAAAAGAGATAGATGTGAAATAACTGTACATATCTAAATAAGTAATGTTAGTTTCCTTGTATATAATGTAGTGATGTGTGTAAATAACACATATCACTACATTATACGTGTAACTAACATTCATGTAAAAACACAAATATAGTACTTAATGAACTGAAATACTTCTAGTATCTTTGTGCACAATGCAGTGTTTTCTGTAAATAACATTCCAGTGAAAAGTACAACTAGAGCAGTTATTGAACTGTAAATGTTGGTTATAAATAACCTGAGTTTAAGTGCAGGCTTGATATGTAACTCAGAAGATATGTTGTATGCAGATGTTGTTTTGAAAAGTTATTATTGCCTCTTGGCCTCGATCAAGGCTAAAAGAAATCTTTGGTCTAGTCCACTAAATAAATTTAAAATCCCCTCCTCGGACAATCCTTTTATCCCTCTCCTCCACGGAGCTACATATCTCTTCAATATGCTTCTTCAACACTTGTGTTTTAATCCTTGGTTGGTTCATAATATAGTATTATCCATATTTCCCCTTCCACAAACTCCTCCCCAACCAACCACCCACATTGCCCCACCATCTACCAAACTTTGCAACCTCCTTTCTAACCTGGTCCTAACTACATTCCCCACCATCCTCTGCCTTTCTTTCACATGATTCACTTTTACCCAAGAATGACCTTTCTTTAGCCACCTACCTGCTTACTCTTCCTTAAACAACTTAAACAAAGTTGTCAACCTATTTCCTCACCAGTTCAGCTAAGACCCTTGCCTCCTGTTATTTAACCCCCCCCCCAATTTCATGTCACAAATATAACTCTTCTCAGTTCTCCTATCCCACCAACTACCTATATACTGACATTGCAATGCTAGATGAAAAAGCACATCCACCTCTCAGCCATGCCAGTGCTTGCTACTGACAGCTATAGCTCTCTGGCACAGTAAGCCATTGTTAACCAAAATGGTAACTCTCGACATTGCTCAGGTGCACCCCTATCTCTTATTGGTCCCCTTCACATCTCTCCTTCCTATTGTTTCCTAGAAAACATCCTCCAAACCCTAACTGAACTTTACTATGCTTTCTTCTCATAGGTTTATAGGTTCATAGGTATATACAAGGCTAGCAACCACCAATGCCTTTATAAGTCTAGCAACGCAATCCAACCCAGTTGCATCTTCTTGTAGCATGTGCATGTTCATTGGGGAGGGTATGTTTACTAGGAGAGATATGTTAGTTAGAAGTTGCTAAAAAGTCATGTGGGGGTATGTTAGGGAATGTTTACTGACTGCCTCTGTCTATAAGAGACATGGGAACCAGCCCAGACATGAATTTTCAATTTCCCATCCAATGGTAAAGATTAATCTTGGATAAGGTTAGGGTTGGAATCTGCTTTACAGGGATTGGGAGCCTTTTTCAGAGCATAGGACTCCTTTGATTCACATATCTTTCTTGCCAGCATGTCCTATTTGTGTCACAAACAATGTTCAAATCCCTAGATCTAGTGTTTCTGGTGCTTTTCATTTTGCAGATCCACAAAAGCTTTATCTTATCTACCTTTCATCCACATACTAATTAACTCTTCAGAACATTTCCACTCTTAACTGCCTTACCTGGCATTTACTATTATCACACTAGATGCACAAATAGTGTAAGGCATTCATAGATCCAAGTAATAAACTTTAAACATTTAGGGATTTAGTACACATCAACACTATAACCACATGTATTGACATTGAACGTATAAAAAATATACTCAAGAAATGTACATAAAATTTGACACCCACGTATCACATGCTTGCATATGCTTACATGCAATTATCTCCTTTCATAAGTCGCTGTCAACACTTACTTCTTTAGTTTTCAGATTTATTCCCCATACATATGTAAACCTAGTACTTAGAACTTTAACCAATAAAACAGAAAGGGTCTGCATGGAGCTAAGCATAGCAGCTAGATAGTGTCATACAGCATAAAGATCATAGAACAAACTTCTAACCTTCACCCTAGACACCACTCAGGTTACCCCTGTAAAAGCAAGACCCTTAACCATAATAGCCCAACCCTAATACAGGTCTTGAAAACATGGATTCGTAATTCCCTAATGTCTCTGTGGCCAGCTTGGTAGACATGGACATCTGAAACAATGTAGCAATTGTCTCATGTACTCAGACAAACTTTTAGTCCTTAAAGAAACTAACTTATTATGCGATTGATGTATATGCATAACTTCCTTTGAGGTAAAATTTCGCATGCAAACAAGGATGTCCAAAGTACACACACTACAGTCTTCACACATACTGATCATCACAGACATATGCCTTTTTATGGTGAAGCACTTAAAAGAAACCTCTCCAAACCTCAAAGACTTCCTATGCCACCAAACTGCAACACCTACCCTCAGGAATCACTTAAGTACCCACCAACAGCAACACCTAACACTACACATATGCCAACACCTAATGATCCCCCAAGAACAAAACCCATAAGGCAGACAAACACTTTACCTAGTACTCTTTTCATAGGAGATTCTATTGTATGACACACAGTTACTCCTCTCACCAGGCTGGGCAAGGAGAAGATAATGGTTAGTTGCCTATCTGGAGCTAAGAGCTGCAATATTATGCATTCAACTCACTGCCCCACAGGTATCAATATGATTCTGTCTTAGTCCATGTGGGTGTAAGCGACCTGAGGTATACTTCACTGGACTATATCAAAAGATGCATTATGGATGTCTCTGAATATATGTCACACACAGGTACATGCCTTGGACATGCTGCACCTCAGAAAATACAACTCTCTTCAAGAGGAATCTTGATGAGTGGATGGTATGAACCTATGAACCTATGAACATTCTAACTTTACCAAGGATGATGCCACAGTATGAACAGAAGATGATTGATTTTAATAATTATCTTAGTTTCTGGTATTGCTCCAGGAGAATCCCGTATCTATCTGCATGGGAGGACATGGTTAACAGACCACTTTGCTTAGCCATGGATGATTTGCACCTGTCCTCCCCTGAGCTTTCAGATACTGGCTAAAACTTTACCCATTCATTTACAACCCTTTTTAAACAATGTCAACATAACTAAAGTACCAACATAGCCAAATAAAAAAATCAAAACAACTTTAAAGTATTACTGCTCAATGGTAGGAGCCTAAACAAGAAGCACCACACCCTACAAGCTCTTCTCACTCTGGAGAAAGTAGACATCTGTGCTATTACAGAGATTTGGTTTAAAGCCACAGAAAGAATTCCAGCAGAGGAAAACTACAGTACCTTCCACACATTTATATGATACCCTGGAGTTCATCCATGTCCAAGTCTCCATAAACAAGGTTCTCTACCATACTTTCCAGCTACAGGTCACCCATAAAGCTCACAACTCTTATCTAGACCTACTAGAGGCACTCACCATGCAAACAAATACCCTGTTCATGGGAGGCTTTAACTACCCTCTTATAGACTGGGAACTGTACACTCCCTCCAACTCACAGGTACACCATTTCCTGGAATTTATCAACACAAACATCCTGGACCAAATAGTGCAGTCTCCAACCAGAGAATCAAACATATTGGACCTAGTACTCACTAACATGGGATAGCATTGCCCCCCATATCACGTCTTTACTGGTGAAGTTGGACCACAAAGCTGTCTCCCTTAAAATAGAAATCAATCTATAAAACCCAACTTAACCCACAACAGTTAATAACCATACTAAAGCAAATTACATCCTATTAAGTTACAGTTTTTTTTTCAAAATGTACAGCTCCCCAAGCCTCAAGAACACAGCTATTTATGCAGAATTATTTACAGAAACAATCTACAAACATGTTTATGGCTACAGTGAGAGTGATGTACATACCAAAAGCAAGCCCAGGTCTAATACCAAAAACAAACCACACAGGTGGTGGAATCCTTACCTTAACAGGCTATATAACAAAAGAAAAAAAAAAACCATGGCCAGAGTCCAAAAGAAAAATTCTCACAGAAACAAGAGCTCCCTGATTCAACTAAACAGAAAATTGTGATGTCTAATAAAGTCCCACAAGGCCAATTACAAGATCAGGATAGCCTTCCATGCTAAGGACAATCACAGTCTTCAGCTATGTCATGAATCTTAAATGCAATATTCATATTGTGCAGAACTGGTGGTAAATGTCCCAACCTTCACTGACCAGGGTGACATGGCACATCTACTGACTGATAAATTTAGCTCTAACTTCATCTTCCACTTCTCCCACTACCCCCTGTAAAATCCCTGCTAGCAAAATCTCCCCAGTTATCAGAAAACAGGTGGCCATGGAGGTGTTTCCTAAGGCCAAAAAAAAACAACAATATCCCCAATTCCCTCCTAAATAGCCTAAAACATGACCTAGCAAGACCACTCAAGGCACTCTTCAAATACAGCCTAAAAACAAGTTATGTATCAAGTGAATGAAGGGCCACAGTGGTCATCCTTCTTCACAAGGGTTGACAATCAACTGATCACAGGAACTAATGATCTATCAGTCTGACAAATCTAATATGCAAAGCCATGGAACAAATCCACTATTCCTATGTATTCACAAAGTGTCTAGCTCCTGTGATAGCCTATTGGAGATGGCAAGGTATTCACATATTTCTTTATTTGTGCAACTTGCTTATCTTGTCAGAAATCTCTTACCTGGGTAAGTAATCTATTACAAAGACTAGGGTTCCAGGAGAACCTACAAAAGTCTTGTCTGACTCCATCATGTAGGATTGATTTCTTGGCATATCTCCTGAACACCTCATTTCAAGCAGCTTTTCTTCCATGGGAAAAAGCAGAGCTATATCTAGATTTATTCCTGAGTTTTTCTATTCAGACTGCTGTCTCAGCAAAGGAGTTCAATGAGATTCTGGGTCTCAAGGCATCTATGATTCTCATGATACCTTTTGCAAGACTCCACATGAGAAAAATCCAATGGTACCTGCAATCTGTATGGTCCCAACATCAATGTTCTAGTTTTTGGGGTTTGCGAAAAGGGAGACTTTTTGGTAGGGGCATCAACTTTCACAGAATCCAGGTCTCCCTGTCACCCTCTGAGCTCCAGCACAGTCAGTCATAGGAAATGGCTCAGACTTTGTTAGGGGAGCAGTGTTTACAGGGATAAAAGTGCAGGCCCTTTGGAACAGAAAAAAAGAGAACAAAACACACACATAAAATAAATTCCGGCATTCTTAGATAAATAAAGAAGGGGAATAAGATCTTACCTCTGTGCAAACTATCCATGGTAGCCTGGTATATAGCTTTTCAACACAATCTCTTTCTCTCTCTCTCTCTCTCTCTCTCTCTCTCTCTCTCTCTCTCTCTCTCTCTCTCTCTACAAAGTCTTACATGCTGTCAGAGTAGAACTGTCTGAAAGACAAGCTGAGCAGGATCAGGACAGGTCATTACAAATGGAAATGGAATCAGGGATCATCCAGGAATTAATCCAGCTATGGAGAACACCTCAAACAGACCTTTTTGCCTCCAGTCACAACAATCTGTTGGAAACATTTTGCTCCATGACTGCAAAATGGCCTTGGAAGACAGATGCTTTTTTTTTTCTTTTCCATTGAAAATAATGTTCTGTATGCTTTTCTATCCTTTCCACTAATATCCAGGATCATTTTGAAGGTTCATAAGAATTCCCCAAAAATCATTATGTCTGATCCAAGCAATAGTGGCTCTGTCTTCTTTTGGTGTTGGCCAGGGCAATTATCACAGCCTTCCTCACAGACTGTATTTACTCACACAAGACCTGGGGTGTTTGATACATCCTACGACACTAACCAACTACACCTGACTGCTTAGATTATTGAATTTTAATGCCTTTTAAGCACTTTTCTTCTGAGAAGATTCAGCAGGTATTGAAGGAGTGAAGAAACCTGATAATATAAAATCATATATTAGTAAATGGAAAAAGTTTTCTAATTGATGGCAAGAAAAGAACCAGGAGACATTCAGGACTGTTGTTTCTCTGGTTGTACAAATATAGGAATGTCCTTATCCCCCTTTACGCAACTCTAATTAGGCCAATCATTGAGTATAATGCCCAATTTTTATAAGTATTTATCCAGACACATTGAATAACTGGAATGCCCAGAGACACCTTACTAATAGGCAATCCCAAACAAAACTAAGACTCTTTGTACCAAAGGCAAGCGTCCAGTCTGGTGGACCCCAGCCATAAACAAGCTCTACAACAAAAGGAGGAAGCTACTACAAGATAGAGCAAAATCCTTGAAAGGTAAGACACCTTTGATCATTATAAGTAAAAAACTAAGAGCTCTCATAAAATCATCCAAGGCAAATTTTGAGAGAAAAATCACCCAAAGACTCAAAGGAATCAAGAAGGCAGGCCTTAGCTATGTTAGAAACTTAGAAAGGAAACTCCTCCCAGAGATATGCTCAAATTCAAAAAAATATGATGATGAATTAACCTAACACATTTGCCAACATACTGGCTGACAGGTTCAGTCCCCCCCCCCCCAAAGAGATCTATATAGATAGATTACCAGAGGCCCCCCCCCAAACATCTGCCCATGCCCAAGTGACTCTCTCTCTCAAGCAAAAAACACAGCATCCGTGGGACCAGATGGTGTCCCCGGCTGTGTGCTCCATGAACTCAATGAGGAATTAAATCTGCAGTTAGGACAGCTGTTTAATCTTAGCCTCACCTCAGGATACATACGACTGTGGTCCCACTTCACAAGGGTGGTGCCTCCACCGACCCTGAAGCCTTATCTGCAAAGCCATGGAGAGGATCATAATGGAACTCATAAATAAAGACATAGACTTTGCATCCAACCCAGTTTGGCTTTGTCAAAGGCAGATCATGCCTTTTAAACTTGGTTGACTTTTTCAAAACAGTCACCAAGGCCATTGATGAGGGCAAGGCAGTCCATACAGCCTACCTCGACCTGGCACTCAGGTATCATTGAAAACTCATCAGCTTGAATGTAAACCCATACATCACAAGATGGGTTACAAACTGGCTAAGTGACAGAACCCACAGGGTCAGAGTTGCTGGCGCCATGTCAGACTCAAACCCTGTCACAAGTGGTGTCCCACAGGGCTCAGTCCTGGGACCACTCTTGTTCGGCATCTACTTTTCTGAAGTACAAGCAAACACAAGAGGGTTATGGCTGACAAAGTTTGCAGATGACTGCAAACCATCTGACACAGATATCCTTCAGAAGGGCCTCACAGAAATGGATAACTGGTGCCAGAGCCATGGCCTAAAAAAAACAAGGTTACCCCTAGCTACCATATAGGTGGCAATCCACTGAGCACAGAAGAAGTCATCAGGGATCTGGGGACCCAGGTTGACAGTAACCTTTCGTTTGACACTCATGTTGCCAAAGTAGTTAGAAAAACCTGATCATGAAGGGATTCTCATCTAGATCTAGGGAGGTCATCATCCCCTGTACTCATCACTCATTAGACCTATGATTGAGTACAATGCAATGTATCTGACCCGACACCTGCAGCAGCTGGAAAGGCCCCAAAAGTTCCTCACCAAAGGATAAAGGGTCTGAAAAATATGTCTTATGCTGCCCGACTGAAAGAACTCCAGCTCTATTCAGTACACCCGCTTGCTCAGAGGTGACCTGTGCCTGACATATAAGGCCATGTCAAACCCAGATTTGATGAATATGCTTCACCTCAAAAATCTAGATCCCTCAGAACCACAAGGGCAGGAGACTTAAACCTTGACACAGTTATTAATAGAACGTGCTGGAGGGACAGATTCATCACCCAGAGACTCCCTATGCTGTGGAACAAAATCCCGGTACATGTGAGGCAGAGCACCTCGCTGGCCTTGTTCAAGAGGAATCTTGACCAATGGATGGGAGATCGCAGATATACCCCAGGGATTACTTCAGTGTCACTGCTTGACAGAGGCACAGCAAAATAGTCTTCTTCAAACTAAAGGGCATAACTATGGGCTAGGCTTATAAATGCCCTTGGGCAGATAGCCTAGTATGAACCTATGAACCTATAATAGGATACACAGCCTAAACAATTTGTCCTACATGGACCAACTCAAAGCTTCGTCAGTATACTAGATATCCTACAGACTGCTAAGAGGTGACCTGTATTTAGCATACAAAGCATCCTCCAACCAAATCCTGATGGATCTACTGCCCATCAGCAAGTCAAATTGCATCAGAAATACTCTATTTAGGACCTAAATGTTTTTGGTAACATCAACAGAATGGTTTGGAGGGACAAGCATATTTCGCACAGAATACTGCAGCTCTGGAACAGACTCTTAATGCAAGTAAAACAAAGCATAACCCTGTCTATATTCAAGTGCAACTTAGATCTATGGATGGAAAATAGAAAATATACCCCAGGACTGCCCCCTGTAATACTAATAGACAGAGGTAGTTCCTAAATGCTTTATCCCATGCATGCACCCCCTCAAGTAATCTATGGTATGATCCCAATACTTCCTCTTGGGGTAATATATAAATATTGTCCATAGGATGGCAAAGGGTAGTCTTGTACCAAAGGGGTAGGCTAATTCAAGCAAGAAAAGGGAAATTTGCTAGCCAAAAATGGCCCGGAAGGGCAGCTAGGCTAGTACTTACCTATAAACCTATTTATGTGAGCTACCATTCTCTGGACTGTCTCACTCATTTGTCAGTCATTTCAGCATGCCTGCTCATAGATCCCTTTCTTTTAATGCAGGTTCATGTTAAAGTGTTTTTGAAAGGGGTGTTATATATGAAGACTCCTAAAAAACTGGTAGGTCCTCTTTCTGATTTTTTTTTTTTTGGTTAGATAAACTAACTTATGCTCCATTTCAACTAGCTCATCAGGCTAACTTGTGGTTAATAACATGGAAAACAGTTTTCTGAGTTGCAAGCTCTTATGGTGGATCAACCTTATCTCATTTTCCGTAAAGATAAGATTTCCTTGAAAACGAATCCTTCATTTATGCCTTAAGTGGCATTCAAGTTTACTTAAAGCCAAGCTATCCATCTCTGTCTTATTTCCAGAACCTAAAAATGAGGAAGAATGGATACTCCATACCTTAGTTATCTTCTGAGAACTCTGGTACTATCTTGAAAGAACAAAATCTTTCATGAACTCCAATCAGTTGTTACATTTCTTGTGACGGTTAGAAAAAAAAGACTACGCTATATCAAAGCAGACTTTTTTCAAATAGCTGTCTCATGCTATCACCTTTTATTATACCTACCACAGCAAAACTATTCCAGGCAGGGTCAAAGCTTATTCTACCAGGGCCTTTGATTCATCTCTGGCTTTTTGGAAAGGGTTGGATGCTATAAATATTCTAGAAGAAGTAATTTAGTCCTTTGTGCACACTTTTACAAAGGGCTATAAACTAGATTCCTTCTTCAAGTCTAGGACTGGCTTGTTGGACCATTCCACAGGGGTTCAGGGACTGTCACGCTTCCTCCTCCCAGTCATTCTAAGCTATGGCCATCAGCCCGTATAGCTTAGGCCACAGGAGCAGTGACTTATATGATGAACAAGGTAAGATAAATAAACTTACAACAACAGCAGATGTTCAAATGATCACTAGTGAAGGACCCACTCTCTCCCTCTCTCCATCCATCTTATTTTTATATGTATTTTAGGCCAAGTTGTGGTCCTTTATTTTATTTTCATAGCATAATCTTTATCATGGCCATAGCCTCCCTCTATCTGATGGCATGAAAGCCCTGAAAGGCTTGATTTTTTTTGGCTCATCTTAAGCTGACTAATAGTTTGGGCACATGGAAGGTACCCTGGAATCTTTGGAAGCTGTCTGGCTGTTATAGTCTTAGCAGGATTTAACCCATATTGCTAAGGCTACCGCAGCAGTGATCATTCATACATCTACTGTTACAGTGAGTTCACGTTCACTGCTCTGCCTTCTCTATTCACTTTCTTTCATTTCTTGTTCAATTAATAGGGTTTGGTACCACACTTCTAAATTGTCCAGAATTTCACAGAATGTCCAAATTTTGCCTCATATTTTCGGTTTAGTCTTCATAAAACTTGTGGCTTTTTGTCAAGTCATTCAGGGCTGAAGTCACTAAATAATGACAGATATTTTGAGTTTCAAACTTCACATCCCTCAAAAAAATGCAGGATAGTGCAAAATCCAATATTTTATCAATGTTCTAGGTTTAAAAAGCAGTTCTTAAAATCCCCATCCCCATCATTTATAGTTCTGCACAGAATTCTTGCATTATGAAAATAAGATTTGTGGCTATTATAAGTATATAACAGGCAAATATAGAAAAACTAATTTATGCTTTATGATACTTAGTCTTTCTATTTTCTATAGCATAGCTTTGTTACTTGTTGCTTTAACATTACTATGCATACCTAAGCTCTTCACACCTGCCTCATATAATATATATATATATATATATATATATATATATATATAGATATATATATATATATATGGGAACACTTCACATAATCGAATTATTGAAATCTCGAATTTCATATGGTCAAGACCATATGATCGAGATTTTAATAAATCGAATGTGTGTAGTGTTTAGAAATAAGACTTTACTTACCTTAATACATTACGTGCACACAGAGGCAAGTGTTGTTGTACACCTTGTGTATACGTAATGTTTTATTTGTTTTGCGGTGTTGGCAGGAAGTGAGAAATCTCCCATTTCGCTCCCAATGACAGCGCAAGCTTCATACGGAGATTTCCATCTCCCACTGTAGCGTGATCTTGGAGTTGGTATATTTAAGTAGGGGGTGGGGCACCCCTCCATAGAGGTGCAGGGGCTTAGCGAAGTATGTGTTTTTTTTTTTTTTTATGGTTTCCTTCAGAAGTTCGAGTTTCAAACTCGAGCTTTTAGTTCATTATTTGCAGTTCGAGATTTTGGAAATTCGATCTTCTGAAGTGAATCCATATATATATATATATATATATATATATATATATAAAATAGGTTCATAGGTAGGTACTAGGCTATCGGCCCTAGGGCCTATATAAGCCTAGCCATAAAGATCCCCTGGCTTTCGCCATCCAAAAAAAAATATTTTCCTGTGCCCCTGTCGAGCAGAGCCACAGAAGTGATCCCCAGGGTGAATTTCCTATTTCCCATCCAATCGTCAAGATTTTTCTTAAAAAGGGCTAATGAGGTGCTCTGCTTGACATGAATGGTCAGACTGTTCAAGAGTATGGGAAGTCTCTGGGACAGGAGCCTATCCCTCCAGCATGTTTTGTTTATTGTGGTGACAAGGTTTAGGTCCCTAGAGCATGTAGCTTGGAGGGATTGGGATTTCCTTAAGTGTAGCATGAACAACAGTTCTGGATTTGACATGGCTTTGTATGTTAGGCAGAGATCAACTCTGAGTAGGCGATATGCGACGGAGTAGAGCTAGAGTTTTTTTGAGACGGTCTGCATAGGACATTCTGTTTGAGGCCAATGATCCACTTTGTGAGGTATTTATGCGGCCTTTCCAGTTGTTGTAAATGTATTGTGAGATACATACCAAATGGGGTGTTGTACTCTATAATAGGTCTAATGAGGGATGAGTACAGAGGAACAATGACCTCCTTTTTCTGGATGAGAAACCTTTTGTGATGAGGTGTGCCACATAGAAGGATTTCCTGACTACTGTGGTGATGTGGTTATCAAAGGAGGGACTACTTTCTACCTCTGTCCCTAGGTCTCTTATCACACTTTTGCTCTTAGGTGGACTACTGCCTAAGTGGTAGTTCATGGGCACACGTTTTTTTCCCAAACGGAATGACTATGCATTTTTTGGCATTGAGGCCATGACTTTGACACCAAGAAAATAGAAATTCCGGGTAGCCAACACAGCAAGCAGCAGACAACTGTTAAAAATAAAATGTTTTAATAGCAACAGTTAGATAAGTGCTTTCGGCAGATAGCCTTCCTCAGATCATGTGATCCGAACTGTATCTTGTACTTTTAAAAGACTAGGGAGCCAATCATTCCAGATTTCTAAAGAAATCCACCAATCACTTTCTTCTATAAACACTTCTTTAGTGTCCAATGGTTTCAAAGCAAACTATTGTGGCAGTCCTATCAGAGTATACTGTTACATAGAGTTGGAGTCTTCTGCAGTCAAAGGTACACGCTTCAGCATGATAGATCATAAGCTGTAATCATTTCTGTAAGGAACATCCATTCATTGTATGAGTCTTTACGATTTCCACCATCTATAATTTTTAATTTGCCTTCCAAAAATCCTGATAACTGCATAGTTTATCCATCTATGGCAAAGCATCATGGTCTGTCAATCATGTCATCCCAGGCAGACAGATACTGGATCCCCTTAGAATGACACCAGAAGCTTAGCCAAATGTTGAAGTTAATCATTTTGTCCTTGTACTGTGATATCATTCTGGGCAATGGCAGGATGCTACTCAGGGCTAGGGTCATACCTGCCTGGGATGCAAGATCCAAGAGTTCCTCCATGTCTCTTTTCATGTAGTCCAGGGAAGTACATCTTAGGTCATTCACTCCAACATGGACAATGACAGAGTCATATTTGTACTTGTTGTGGAGTGACCTGTGTGCGTGCGTTATGTGGCAGATCCTGGCACCCAACAGGCAGCTGACTGTAATTTTCTCCTTGTTTAGCCTGGTGAGTGGGACATCAGTGTGCCTCACTATAAAGTCACCTATGACTGGTGTGTTGGATATGTTGTTTTGCCTTGGAGGTTGAGGTTGAGTGGCACACTGGTTTTGTGAGCTATGTGTCACTTGGGTTGTGTTGGGGGGTGGTGGTTGATTACATTTCATTTTCAGAGGTCTCTGTTGCTTGAGCAGATTTATATTAAGAGCCTCTGTGGCCTCTGTGAATGTAGGTGTATGTTTTGTGTTACTATGTGTAGGTTTTGGAGGACTATGTGTTGTGTGTGGTGTGGTGTGGACTGACTAGTCCAGTCTTGGCTGGAGAGAGTTTGGCTTCCAGCTTGGCTGTATAAGTGCATCTTTTATAGGTTGTAGTGTTGGGTGGTAGGAGGAGAGGGTTGTCTGTGTACATGAGGCAATTGCTACATTGCTCCAAGATGCCCAGATTCACTAGGTGGACAGGAGAAAACACTGGGAGCTGACCCTTAGACATGCCTGGATAGGTGCTTATTTATTTAAGTACTAAAACTGTTTTCCTCTTTACTTAGTAAGGAAAGTTGAATGCTGTAGCAATTTATAGAATATCTAGTGCTTACAATGAGTTCTAAGCAAGTGTTGAGCTCAAAAATCAGGTTTGACTGCTAAAACTGAAAACAAACTGGCTAATTCTAAGGGAAAATGTGAAGAGCAGACTTTCTGGCACTAGTAGTAGTTTAACCCTAGCTAAGCAATGCTGCGCGATGTGCAAACCCATGCAAATATGTTTTTTTAAGACAGAAAGTTGAAAGGGATAGAAAGCAGCCCCAAACAGCCAATAAAGTAAAATTTCTGAGCTGGAACCACTCCTCTAGCGACAGATAGGAAGCTCAATGCTTACCACTCCCACTAATAAGCAGAAAGACTTCCCTCTACCACAACAAGGTCTGGACAACTCAGAAACACAAAAATAAAGTCTTGAAACCAGCAAATCTGGGATCCGGACTAGTCTAGTATAGAAAAAGGCAGGAAACGAGCAAAAATATAGTAATTTTTTTTTAAGGTTAAAGTAAGCAGAAAAATGCAATTAAACAGTAAATAAGCACAGAAAAGGCTATCACACTTGAGTGTGTAACCTACAACATTAAATGCAGTTTAAACTTTGAATTTAAGCAAAAACCAAGTGCACAAGCAGTAAAACAATTTGAACAGTAAAATACAGTAGAAATAGTAGCAAGTCTACTTTAAAATGGCTTTTAGAAATGTGGTTAGCAAAAACAGTCAAGGAAAGACAAAAAGGTACTTATAATCACCACAAAGTCTCTCTCCCTCTCGTTTCTGTTGCTGTAGTAGTCTGCAGGACGCCCAAACAGGATGCACTGAGCTAAAATATGAATCGATACATTTGACTATTGAGGTACTGATAAGAATAAATACTATGTTGTCATTTTTCTTTTTCATATACTGCTTCTTATCTTTCAATACCACCCTTTTTAATTGCCTCAGTATAATATTTTTTAAACAATCTTTATGGTGTATATGTGTATTGCTAATTTTATCTGGAAGGCTGACACTTGATATGCTTTTTTTGTACGTTTTGTTCTAAGTTAGCTCACTCAGATTTATTTCTTTAAACATTTACTATTCTATTATGTATTGCACACTTTCCATTCCAGTTGGTTTTAGATATTTCTGATAGTTTTCCCATCTCATTTAATGCGAATGACCTGCTATTTTTCATTAAATGAGTCTGAATTTCTGTTTAGAGTTAGAACTGCTTAGTAAATATGCAAAATTGTTTTCTATGTCTTCAGAGGTTTGCAGTTCCCTATGGGGCTGAGTGCCACTTTCTATTTATTTTTGTCTCTCATATGAAAGCTCTGTTCTACTTCTGCCTGAGAAAGATGTTTTAGTTCTGTAAAGGAAAAAGTATAAAGAAGGGAGAATGTTCTGAGAATATCTTATTTTGGAATCCATTTTATTTCAGATGGTTTCTGATGGTTTTAGTCTGCTTTTTTGTGATCTGCCTCCTGCCAGCATATATATTCCTAACATGATAATGCCAGCTTAGAAAGTTCCAACATAGAAGATCAGAACTGGTGCCTAACATGGAAAAGCACAGATAAGGGGTTTACAGAGTCTTAGCATGCAAAAATATTGTTTAGTTTTAATTGGTCATTGGCTATATTTTAATATATACAATATATTCTGCATGAATTTAAAAATAATATAAAAGAATGAAGTTTTGTGTGTTCTGGGAGACAAGATCTTGATTACTTATTGTCCCATATATGTGTGTTCTTTGCAATAAATGAGACTATTCTTCTCTGCTGAACTGTGTTGCCTGAAGTTCTTTTCTACAATAACAATTCAGTGTTTGTTCTTATTTTTTGAGCTGCTTTCTTCCTTCTGTTCTTCACATCTCTATTTACACTCATCTTTGTACTTCCTCTCAGTGGTCTTTCTTTTTTTAAAAAACAGTTTTATTAGAATTAAAATTGAACAATAAATATATACATTAGAAATGAACAATTTTCAAATAGATAGTCAAATAATGATACAACAAACATAAATAAACTCAGTGGTCTTTCTACAACACCATTCTTGGCCTGTTCCGAAGTAACACTGACATCCGTATTACCTGTGCTAAGTATTTATCCATAATTTTCTTCTAAACACTATACAACGTTAGCTGTATAGTTTTCACTGATGTGTTGCTTTTGTTGACTGTTTCATTTGAAAGGCAATGCTCTTTAAATATCTCAATGCAAATGAATTTCTCCCAGCTAATCTACTTAAAGCCTTTCACCAGCCCATACTGTAAACACATATTGGGTTGATCTAATGAGTTTGCTTCCCATAAGAAGTAATCAGGTATCTGTCCACAGGATCCATTTTTGTGTACAACAAACAACAGTGCACAAGAAAATGACCTACTTTGTGTAGAAAAGCAAGTTAATAAGCAGGAGGCAATTAGTTTAAGCATGAACAAAAAATAAGTACCCACAGCAGGTGAGCACTGCATTCAGCAGTTGTATAAAACCATATTAATTATACAAAAATATGTGCCAAAGTTAACTTTGCAGTAACTGTCACTATTCTTTGCTCATAAAAAAGGATTAAAATAAGATGCATATACTAAACATCTCCTTGTTGCCTATATTCCTACATTTTTTTCAGTCTATGCTCAGTTGAAGATACAGATAAATTCCATTGGTACCAATAGCTGATTAACCATTTGTTTTCTCCTACAAAGAAATTCATAGAAGGTAGGTCATTAAAACAGATTCATTTTAAACAGCTTTAAACTACTTTTAACTACTCAAAAAAACTTTGCTAACATTAACTGAATTGCTTTGCAGTTTATATATTTGTTCTCTATGAGTTTCTTTATGAGGATGGTTTGTAATCCATAACCCCCTTTAAGTGCATCTACAAAATCTAAGCTATGCAGACAACGTAACCCTAAAAAGACTCATCTGTTGCTATATAATATTTATGATCCATAGCCATTTGACATTACAAGACTCATTAATGTGAGTTCTGGAACAGCGAAACTGAATGCCAGACAATCCAGATTTGGATATACCAAGCCATCGATTGTCTTTTCTCTAAATACCTCTTTGTCTCAGAAGTACGTCTGTTTTGAATTTGATATATATACGTTTGGAGGTATAGAGAGTTTATCCCCTTGCAAAAAACAACTTTAAAGGTGAACAGTAGTATTCGACATTCACTGTTCTCCTCTGTTTTTACAGATGATTTTCTTAATTGTAGGGCTTGTGTTTACAAGTCTCAAAATTACAATAGTTAGCCATTTATACTTTGACTATCTAATTCTTAGGGTGGTGTTCATATTCCTATATCGTATAAGTATGGAAAGTGAATGCGTGAATAGTAAGCACTAATTAGTAGTGCTGCTTTTTGCATTTATATATATATATATATATATATATATATATATATATATATAGTTTCACTTTACAATCCCGAAACACTGAGATATCGAAATTCACTATCTCGAGACTGTAAAGCCAAAAACTTAAAAACCTGAAACCCCAAAAGCGCAAAATTCAAAATCCCGACTTCCCACATACACACTCCAGACACAAATAAGCACACATGCACCTTCCTCCCTACACTACAAACCAACACAACACACAAAAACACAACAAAACAAACACACACATGGACCCTACAAATAAGCAGGGGGGAAGCCCCCCAGCCCCCACACCCCCGCTACTTATATATACTAACTCTGAGGTAACACTAAAAATACAAACACAAAAACCACCACTACACATTCTACACTCCCCTTGCGCAAACACACATCACACACATAAAAATACCACCACTCTCAACACTTACACACTCACAATCTTACCTACCTACCCTAACCCACACATCAAAACTCCAAACATACTCACACACACTAAAATCCCTACACAAAACTCCTAGTAAAACATCACTTACTTGAATCTCCAGCTACATCCACATACCACACAGTACATCACGAACACATGGAATCCCACGTTGCGTACGCGCCTCCACAACCGCGGATTTGACATTTCCACATTCGGTATTCTGCACTTTCGTGCAAGTGCAGTTTCGACACTTTGGTCCTGAGCTACTGAAATTCAATATTTCAGTAGTTATAGATTCTGAAGTAAAACCAAATATATATATATATATATATATATATATATATATATATATATATATAGCCTAGGTTTGCAGGATTGAAAGTGTGAAAATTAGACATAAGAAGTGTGCAGGAATACTTGTGTATGCGTATATATTGTGCATATGTGTGACTCCAATATATCTTTGTAAGTTTCCAAAGCTCACCAGCAAGTGCCGATTTATGCTAATATCACAGTACTTGACTTTGAGAAGCTGAGAATACCACAGTTTAACTTCTCTGGCTAATGGTCAAACCCACTTTTCCAGCAGCCTTATTCTACAGGTATCCATTGATGGATATTGGTTTGCTTCATTCATATGTGGGATATGGATGCATAAGATAGTTGGAAAAAGGGGGCAGAGTAGACAACGAAAATGCAGTGCAGTGGCAAAATAGGGTTGTAGTGGAGGAGGTGTGACAGGTAGGGTAGGGAAGGGATAAGAGATTTGAAAGAAACAAAAATAGACAGGCAATTGGGAGAATCACACAATAGGTAGGGTTCACGGGTATATATTAAATCACCAAATGCTTAAAAAAGCAAACAGTGTTTAATCAACCTTATGTAAGTGAAAGCTTACAATGTCGAAGTGTCAGAACAGAAATCGCTGTTCCAACAAAAAATAAATAAATCAATTGCAAACATTACATTAAGTGGGGGGCCCCCACACCCCCCTTTCTTAAATATACCAACTCCAAGACTGCACTACAGTGCCGAAAACAGCAAAGTACAGAACTGTAACAGCAAAGTAACAGCCGCTTCAATATTTTACGTTTTCAGCATTTTCAATTCGACCAAGACACATTCGAAAGAATGCATCTTCGGTCTTCTAATATAGACCCAGGTTCACAAAAGTTAAAAGACAACAGACAGAGGCTGGACAAATGGTGATGGTAAGGATTTGTGGAAATGTAATGGGGTGGGTGTGACAGAGCAGATGAAAAGATGATGGAGATGGCAGGTACAAGACCATCACAACAATTATACTGGCCTGGAGACCCTTATTCAGAGCCCATCTTATGGCTTTCCATGGGTGCCTGAGTGGGCAGACTCATTGCTGAGGGGTGGCCTTTTGAGACTTGATGGAGACTTGATGGTCACAGCCTGTCTTTTCCTATACTCTGATATCAATCCTTGAAAGAGAATGCAATCTGTAGCCTGCAGTCCAAATGAATTATTGGCCTCTTCCCACTCTTTTACCTTTCCCTCTCTAACTATTTGTTCCTAATACATTGATTTTTGCCAGTTTTCTCTAGTAAATTCCAGCCTCCTCTTGCTCATTCTCTATACCCCTAATTGCAGTCATCCCTAGTGGCAGAATTTCCTTTCTCCATTCCCATGTTGGCTTAGTTCTTAGAATACTTTCTGTTACTTTATGCATATAACATTCTCTATATATGGATCCAAAACTGCAGTCTCTCCTTATTTCATGAACTTCTCCTGTTTCATCCTCATCCCTTTCCACGTTGAATTAAAGTTGACTGCTTCTGTTATGTACAGGAGTCTTAACTGTGTAGCTCTGACATACCTCTTCAAATCAAGTAATCCCAAACCACCTTGTTCTATTGAAAGATTCAGTTTATCCCTCTTCCCCTCCCAGATAAAATGCTTCAACTGTTTATTAATTGCTATCCACAACTGCTCTAGTCTGGTTAA
This sequence comes from Protopterus annectens, assembly GCF_019279795.1. Classification (NCBI taxonomy): domain Eukaryota; kingdom Metazoa; phylum Chordata; order Ceratodontiformes; family Protopteridae; genus Protopterus; species Protopterus annectens. Next base: position 1,201,862,836 of record NC_056733.1, read on the forward strand.
TAAATGTATGCCTGACCTTTGAATGGAACAAATATTATAATGAGTTGCAAAGTTTACAACTACATTAACCAAATACATCACTGTCCCCGGGATTCATGAAGGTACCGTGCAAGAATAAATTATTCTTGCATGGAACCGACTGTGTCCGTGTAGAGCAGCAGCTCACCTTGCATATTCATGAAGGCATGCTGCTCTACTCTTAAACGGACACAGTCTGTGTGTGTGAGTGCAGGGGGTGTGTCTGAGAGCAGTGTTCTCAGTATACACACACCCCCTGCACTCCATAATTGCCATACAGTAATTTAAGTATAGCGAGAGTGTTCTCAGACACCATTACTTGTCAACTGGACCAGTAATCTGGACAAAGCCATAGACAAAAGTGAGATATTGCTCTCACAAATGTACAAGGTGGATAGAATGACAGGCTTCACATTAGCATGAAGTACACAAAGGGTATGAAGTGTAAAACACAAATTTCTGTCATTGTTTCCTAATGCAGTCCCTAATGCTTTGCCACTAATCTGCCAGAAAGCCACAATTGTATGAAAATGGACCAAAAATATAAGGCAAATATCTGGGCAGTCTGTGACAATCTGCACAGTTGAGAGGTATGGCGGACACTGTTAGTGTCCGTGGAGCATACCTCTCAAATGCAAAGCCTATCATGTCATCACCATGTTAAAAGTACAGCCCCCCACAGATAATGTTGCAGAAATCAATGTGCATACCCCTACAGTACAAAAATAAAACAATAGTTTAAATTTTTTTTTTTTCAGTCCGCAATAAAGTTTAAGCGTAGCTGAGCAGGTGTGGCATCACGCAGCTCTGCTCAGCCTAGTTTACACATCATAAGGAGTCAAATATGTATATACTTCAAAACAGCAAGGTAGAAATAGTGAAGTGGTTAGAGCATTTGCTTTATAAGTAGCCATTCCTGGTTTGATTCCCCCGTAAAGTCCATTAGCATTTTACATGTGAAAGCAGTACATAATTTATTTTTTTAATAATTAGGTAGTAAGTAAAATATATTTGTTAACCAGAGTAGTGTAGTAGGTCCAGATGTGAGGTGTCAGGGTAATAAAGTTGTGAAACCCCCATATAAACACAAGTGCCTCGTACAGTATACTCACACAAGAATAAATGTAATGAAAGCACATTGAGGGATGTCAGGGAAGGTAAATAAAATTATAATATATCAAGCCCATCACTTAGCTTAGCTCAGCATATTCAAAACCATCCAATCACAGCAAAGGGTGAGAAATTGGCTGTATTTAAACCTCACAGGTGGGACTACACCTCATAACTGGTTGAAGCTCCCCACTGCATGCAGTATGGCAGGTGTTGGAGAGGGCATGCACTTTTGGGCACAGCGCTGGGGCATACAGGAGTCCAAGGTCATGGTAGGACTCTTTGTTAAAAACCATGACATGAGACTGCTGCAGGACCAGTTCCAGGACACCGAATATAAAGAAGAGGCCTGGGAAAGTCTCACTTGTGACCTCACCAGTGTCACTGGCATCCCTCAGACTGGTGAGCAGGTCCAGCACCACTATGACAACTTGAAGCAGAGAAAGAGGGAGCTCTTGGATCAGTGGTTCCAAGAAGCATGGCAGACGGGTGATGTCCCTGGCATGTGTAAGTATTCATATCAATAACTGTTTGATGAATAAAGCGAACTCCTTGCCGAAAGCAGACACAGCCAAATTACTGCTTAAACGTGTTTATTAAAACCTTAACGTTTTCACCACGGCAGCCCGTAGCTTCATCAGAAAATAAGTCAACACTACAACACAGCGTTTAAAAACAGAAAATAGAGGAAATGACATCATCACAATTCCTCAAAGCAGCGTCAGTAAATTATATCTATTAAACTTTTAAAATCATAAAAAGTTTAAAAATGACAGCCTGTATTAAGTGTACCAGTAACCCGGTACAACCCTATCTTAAAAATATGTTTTAGAAAATCTGTACATATCATCGTGACAAAATGCCAGCATAGGAAAAAATATCAATACAGAAAAAATGTATATATTTAATAACCCTTCGTGCAACCATGGACTCCAAGTGTACATTTTCATTAGATGTGTATATGTGTGTATATAATGTTAAAATGCCAACAAGATGTAACATTATTACTAACATAATACCACACATTGACCAAAATACCAGAAGTCATATTGATTTCTGTTCGGTGCCCAAGAGGGTATTTTTACCTCTCATTGGTGTCGTAACAGTCAACAAGTACTTATATTCTTTATATTTTGTACTTATAACATATAACCAAGGAAATTTTACCTAAAATAACTTTTAAGTTTTAAAACAGGGGCTATATTACAATTACTATTTAATCCTGGATCCCTAAATGAGTCCAGGCGTAATTGCCATTCAAGCTCCCTGTTTTCTAAAATCAGTGAAAATGGACCCCCCCTAGTATTAATAGGGACATGGTCAATGGCCATAAATAAGAAACTATGACCAGGGTTGGAACCTATATGCTTTGCTAAAGCATTTTCGCTCTTATTGTTTTTTATAGCGTAAAGGTGTTCATATATACGATCCTTCAAACGCCGGTCCGTTTTACCTATATAAAACGCGTCACAGCAACTACACAAAGCAGTGTAGATAATAGATTTGCTGTCACAATTTAAGGCAAAACGTATCCGGTACTTCCTATCCCTGATCATAAATGTTTCACCTGTTCTCACCTCCTGACAGTATCTACAAAAACCACATTTTGACATCCCATATCGTTTGTAAAAGGGTTTTTGGGTTGCCTCTCTTTGAAGTAGATCTTTCAGGTTGTTGGGTCTCTTAAATATAAATCTTGGTTTTCTACCAAGTCTATCCACCAAGTATGAATTTGTGGATATCAAATGCCAGTTTTTATTAATTATTGCCAAAATCCCCCTAGAGTTCAGACTAAATGTGGTAATAAAACTCAGGGAGTAATCTATTTCTTCACCTCCCTGTACATTTATCCCTACTTCATTATGATCAAACTCACTTCCCGTTGTTATTTCATAAATTAGTGAGTCACTGGCTGTAGGCTCCCCCTGCGATAATAGAGGTTTGTAAAACCCGCTGGTCCTTTTTCTGGACACTTCACCTATCAGGTCACATAACATTTGGTTTGGGTAGCCACGATTACTAAACATAGTTCTCAACAGTTCACATTCCTTGTCAAAGTCTCCCTTAGTACTACACATTCTACCAGCTCTCACCAATTGCCCTTTGACAATAGATCTTTTCTGTTTGTATGGGTGAAAGCTGGAAAAATGTAGAAATGCATTACAATATGTGTGTTTTCTAAAAACAGATGATGTTAAACATTGCCCTACATTATCCTTTTCTAATTTGACGTCGAGGTAATCAATTACCTCAGGTGAAAATTTTGATGTGAATCTTAAGAACTCCGTAGTGGAGTTCATAGTGTCAACAAGAGCCATCACTTCTAGTTCTGTACCCCTGAACAAAATGAAGATGTCATCTAAAAATCGAGTATAATAGATGACAGACTCCAATAGGCCTGGGATCTTCTTTAAGATGTTAGTTTCCCAATAGCCCATTACGTAATTGGCTACCCCACCCCCACAGGGTGAGCCCATCGCCACCCCACGTTTTTGAAGAAAGAATTCGTCATTGAACATAAAGTAGTTAGAAGTCAAGACAATGTCTAATAATTCTGTGACCAAATCGACCTCAAGTCTAGAGGCACCAAGTTCTTTTAACATAGCCCCTGTCCATTCAACAGCCTCCTGGTGTGGAATGGAGGTGTATAGGTCAATGACGTCGATGGTCAAAAAGTTATTGTTCTGGTTGAACAAGATTCCGTTGATGTTCCCAAGGAAGGACCAAGAGTCCTTACAAAGACTGGTAATTCCTTTTATATATTTGTCCAAAATTTTGGTGATAAGTTTTGAACAAGGGTAAATAATCGAAGACCTGCCATCAATTAATGCTCTCATAGGGGGGTCATGAATGTTTTTGTGGATTTTAGGGATCCCGAACATGGCGGGTATTTTAGGACAACTAATATCAATATAGTTGTATAAATTGATGTCAATTTTTCCCGCCAGGAACAGGTCCCTAAAGTAGCCTCTTATCATCCTAATGCTACCGTTGACCTCATTTTTAGAAGCTCTCACATAAGCATCTGTGTCTAGAACTTTAAGCATTTTTTCGTTATATGTTGTGTTATCAAAGAGGACAAGACCCCCACCCTTGTCCGGTTTTAAAAGACGGACAGGTAAACGACATATATCGTCCAACAATGACATTTGTTCCTTGGTGATGTTAAAAATATTCTCACCAATCATGCTGTTACTGTTGGCTTCCAAATGTCTAAAGTCAATTTCACAAATTCTTTCAAATAACTCTAAAGTATTATGAAGCGGGGGATTAAACACACTAGGTAGCTTCAAACAAGGTAGACCATCACCAGCAACAGTCATGTTGTTAGTGTTGTTTTGTTGGTTAAAGACAAGTTTTAAATTCATCTTCCTCACGTAACATTTCAATTCAATTAATACCTTAGAGATGCTACCAAAATAATTTGGGACGAATGAATTGCCTAGAGCTAAAAGTTCTATTAATTGTTCGTCAAGTACTATCTCGGAGAAATTATAGATCTTAAAATCTCCTTTTTTGTTTGTAAGAATAACAGGATAGTTACAAGAAGAAGGTGAAAGGTGTAGAGTTTCTTGGTCAACACCCAAATCACCTAATGGTGTAGGAATTTCAATGATATTTCCCCCATTTAATTCCTCCTCTTGTTCGTGCGGGTTTTGTTGTTGCGTTGTCCTAAAAAATTCCCACCATGTTGGTAATTACCCATGTTATTCCTTTTTCCTTGACCCTGTTGGTGATTACTAGAAGAAGCTTTTATTCTTTTACTTCGCCTTGGCCCTGAGTTGTCACAGTCATCATTTTGTTCTATAATTTCATCTAGGCCATCCCCATCGTCACCCTCATCAATGCCCTGGCTGGTGGTGGTTTGACCATTATGTGTGTTTTTTACTCCCTTAAGTCTAGGGTATGCCTCCCCTTTAGAGTAGGCTTCCCTGTCCCTGATTAATTTTTTGTTTTTACCAGCTTTTAACTTTACTAACAGTGTGTCAATACTTGATAAAATCCGGCCGTAGTCGAATTTATATCTAGTGAAGTCCATATCTAATTGTATATCCTTATCCAATTTATTTAGTTCATTCACCAACAAGTCAATATGAAGTGAATAATGTTTAACTATCACTTCCAATAACTGCATACCTTGCTGTTGGAACAGTAGTTCTAAATCATTAAAAAATGCATTGTCAACAACTAACGAGGAAGGTACAAAATTGTTTCTCAACCCCTTAGGGATTAACTTCTCTAATATACATTGTTTAAAATACGAAGATTCCAACTGCAATTTTTTCAATTTGAGCAGTTTGGAATCAAATAATTTTAATTTATCAGCTAAACATTGACTATTAGTGCCTAAAACACGGTACCAAGCGTACCTTGTTGACAAAAAGACATACTACCAGTATCAAGAAGCCAACCCTCAAAATCGGGTAGCCCAAAGTTAGTCCCAACAAGTCCATTGTCAGTACGCTGACTGGGTCTGTTTGTCATCACCACGCCAGCAAAAGAACGCTGGCCTCCCATCCTCGACTCCCCTTCTGGGCAAGAGCCCGAGAAAGGGAACAAATTGTCCATACTGTCCACACCAGTCAAATTGATATTTCCGTCAACATTTATTCTCTCCGGCTGGGCAGCTGGTATCACGTCGTCAATACTGCTCTGGCTCACAGCATTAGTATTAGAACCACTACGAACACCTACCGAAGGTGCTCGAAAAGTTGCCTGAAGGTCGTCCATCCTTGAGTTAAGTGAGTCCAGTCTGGCTGTTAAACCAGCCAGCACACTAGCTAAGTCAGCCCCACTGCTGTCAACGCCACTCGCCATCACGTTGCTGTTAGTGCTCCACGGCAAACAGGAACTTCGCTCAAAAAATCACAAACCACAAACCGAAAAAAGAAGGAACAAAACCAATGATGAATAAAGCGAACTCCTTGCCGAAAGCAGACACAGCCAAATTACTGCTTAAACGTGTTTATTAAAACCTTAACGTTTTCACTACGGCAGCCCGTAGCTTCATCAGAAAATAAGTCAACACTACAACACAGCATTTAAAAACAGAAAATAGAGGAAATGACATCATCACAATTCCTCAAAGCAGCGTCAGTAAATTATATCTATTATTATCTATTTATTGAATATGAATTATCTATTCATATCAATAACTGTTTACCAAAGTCCAGCCTGTGTATGTGATGGATAGGTATGTATAAATGTTTCTGTATCTTCTTTACAGCTCCAGCTGAGTGGGCTGCGAACCAGGAAGCCCATGCTAGCAGGTTGCAAAAGCTGCATTGCGAGGCTGGTGAGTAACAATATAGCTTGTAGTAGTCATATCAAATAAACATAAAGGAGTAGACTGTCACCTGGCAGTATTAAAAATGGGTATGGTTTGTACTGAATAAACCAGACAATATTACAGTAATACTCTCATACAGGTTATATATATAAATAAAACTGTAACTGCCTGTCAACAAAATTCAGAACCCTGAACTGGTTGTGTTTACTCTGGTATTGTATGAATTGAAATTTGTACAGGTTATGCACAGCAACTATAGCTCTGAAAGCATTAAACAATCAAGTCTCATCTGACAAAGTTATTGCCTCTGTAAGACATGAGATTAACTGATATTAAAAATGTTATGCACAAGATCTGATATCTGAATAGTAATGTTGTGTTAACCACTGTTTTCCACACTGTGCTATGTCAAAAGGTATGTATAGGAATGTATGTATAATAATGTTGTGATTACAAGGTCAGATTGTACAACAAAAAGAATGACAGAAATCATTAAAAAAAAGGCAGCAGTTTCTCAATAGCTCCTTCTAATGAAACACAAACTTGGATTTTTAGCAGAAACAGCCACAGTTCAAATCCCGGGAGTTGAAGTATGCTGTATGCATAATTTCAACTAGTATTTGGTGAATATGTGCAGAAACAGTCAGGTAGTGTTAACAAACATTCCCTCCTCAGATATTTCAGGTAAGAGAAGGTATAAAGTAGCTATAAGAAGGCTGTAGTTATACTCTGTCCAACACCATGGTCCAACCCCAAGGCTGCAAGTGACAGCAACATAAGTACATACACCGAGTGGTCTAACCAAGAAATGCAAAAGTGTCATGCTGTAACAGCTGCCAGTCCCTGCTGCAAACAACCAGAGGGACTGATAGAAATCAAGGCAGAGTATGTCAGTAGTTCCTGCAAACACACACACACACACACACACACACACACACACACACACACACACACACACACACACACACACACACACACACAACATGAGTGCACATATGTAACCTTGACTATGTGAGTATGGGTAGAAACAGTCAGGTAGTATTGACATACATTCTCTCCACAGGTCTTCCAGGTAAGAGAAGGTATAAAGTAGCTCTAAGAAGGCTATAATTATAAACTGTGTACAAACATACCAGTGCCCAACCCAAGGTTGTTGTAATAATACTTGTAGAGTAATGATTAGAGCAATGATCATTAAAGCTGTAAGCACTGCAAGAATCTACATTTGTTAATTGACATCTCTCTCTACCCCACCTTATCTTCACCAATAATCTAAACACATAAATGAATGGGTATGTTTTCCACCAACCCCACTGTTGAGACATGTGTCCTATTGTTCTACAAATGTTGAAATGTATTCCAGTTAATGTTCCCTGTTCAAATACTATCATTGGTGGCCTGTTGCTATCAATGTAACCTGCATGCCGGTGTAATGTCTACTGTGGTTCCATATATGCATGTGTTCTGTTTTCCATGCAAATGTTCCAAATCTGTTGTTTTTGGTTAATGGGAATACTCATGCATGCTGTTATAACTAATCCTGGAATGTGTTTACCATCACTAACCAACATATGTTCTAAAATTGCAACACCATCACACATCTGGGAAGGCAGATCCCAGCGGATCCACCTCTCCCGCCTCATTTGGCCGTGGCACCGGGCCGCAGCATGTCTGGGACCCACCCCAGGACCTCCTTGTCCACTGTTCCTGCACCACCTGTGAGTGGAATCACCTCAGGAGATTGTGCTTGTCCCCCGCTGGGTGTGGGCGCAGACAGGAACCTGTCATCCAAAGCCAGATCCGGGGTCTGGTGCATAGTGAGCTCCGCAAGGAATTGGGAGATCTGCAACACCAGCTTGATGGCTGCATGGTGCAATTAGATGGTCAGCCTGCCCTTCCTGCTCAGCCCCCAGCACAGCCACCTTCCGGGCCATGAAAGTGCAGTAATTACTGCCCATGGTTGAGAACCTCAGTTCCACTGAATCCATTTGTCGGCTCATGGGCTTCCAATTACCAAACACCCCTCCCCATCCAAGGTGTTTACCACCAACATGTGCCATATACCACCCCTGTATGCTGTCTTGTCTGTCTTGTCTGTCTTCCTACCCAACCTACCTCCTCAAATATGCCTACTATCTTTCCCCAACATCTCACTCTCACTTTAAAAAAAAAGGGCAATCTGTTCCCAAAAAAAGGTCTGCTGATACATAGCTGTCCATTTCGCACACGTGTCTACTGGACACATGTAATCTGGTCTAATTGGCTTCACCATGTTTGCCATACAAATGTTCCAAATCTGTTGTTTTTCATTAATGGGAATACTCATGCATGCTGTTATAACTAATCCTGGAATGTGTTTACCATCACTAACCAACATATGTTCTAAAATTGCAAAACCATCGCACATCTGGGAAGGCTGATCCCAGTGGATCCACCTCTCCTGCCTCATCTGGCCATAGCACCAAGCCCCAGCATGTCTGGGACCCACCCCAGGACCTCCTTGTCCACTGGTCCTGTACCACCTGTGAGTGGAATCGCCTCAGGGGATGGTGCTTGTCCCCCTTGGGCATGGGTGCGGACATGATCCTGTCATCCAAAGTTAGGTCCAGGGTCTGGTGCATAGTGAGCTCTGCAAGGAATTGGGAGATATGCTACACCAGCTTGAGGGCTGTGTGGTGCAATTAGAGGGTCAGCCTGCCCTTCTTGCTCAGCTTCTAGCATAGCCACCTTTGGTGCCATGAAAGTGCAGTGGTTACTGCCCATGGTCGAGAACTTCAGTCCCATTGAATCCATTTGTCAGCTTGTGCGCTTCCGATTACCAAACACCCCTCCCCATCCAAGGTGTTTACCCCCAACATGTGTCATATACCACCCCTGTATGCTGTCTTGTCTGTCTTGTCTGTCTTCCTACCCAACCTACCTCCTCAAATATACCTACTATCCTTCCCCAATATCCCACTCTCACTTAAAAAAAAAGAGCAATCTGTTCCCAAAAAAATGTCTGCTGATACATAGCTGTCCATTTTACACACATGTCCACTGGACACGTAATCTGGTCTAATTGGCTTCACAAAACATTATTGTTCTCCTCACCCCTCTCTCAGGGGTTTGAGTCTCCAAATATACCTCCACATTCAGCATATATGCACAGCTATTTCTGTAGAAGAAATGGACAGCTATGGACCTTCCCTACATCCATCCTCCACAGCCTTAGCTATCTTTTGTATTGTATTTCCCTCTTTGTACCCCCTTTTTAACCACTTTCCTATCACCTCTTTTTTCTTTTCTTTTAAAGAAATTAGCACAGGGGTAAGCAGGAGTAAGCATTAATAAGTGGGAATAAGCCTGTTTGCACAGTGCTAAGTGATGCCTACACAGATTAAGCACTTTTTATGGCTAACTGTGTATAAGCATAGTTAATCAGAGGTTAGCATTGAGTACCACCACGTAAACCCATGCAAACCTGCTTACAACTACTTAAAAGTGCCTTAATCACTCTGTATCCAACAGCCCTTGTTCTGCCCAGCAACAAAATGATCAGCCTTTCCAAGTCTTGAACTCAGGACCCTACATACCATAGCCAGAGCAATTTACCACTAAGCCGTAGATATGTCTGTCAGTTTTGCAAACATATCATGCAGCAGAGTCATTCAACAGTAGGGAAAAGGTTTGTTAACATTAGTCATGTGTTGTACATAGATATAAATGTATATGTAAACATTAATATATAATATATGTATTTATTTATTTATTTATTTTATTTTACATTTGTTGACTGGGCTAGTCCAACTGAATACATTTCCATTTTCAGTAGAGGCTCATGGAGATCAACTCCATTCAGCTAAGTAGATTATGTAATAATAACAATGTTAAAAATTATGAATTACAAGAAGGTACACTATAACAATATACTAACAAAACATTTTACATAAGTATCTGACTACAAGATGTGTTTGCATTATTACAAGTGAATAAAAGTAATTACAGAGGTAAAAACGAGCATTACACATAGTTGAAAGCTTAATATTAATCATAGAGAAAGCTAGCAAGTAATATCATTTTGTGTGAGTTAGCTAAGATTTTAATTAGCTTTCTCATTCTGCAGTCCAAGTAAAAAAGTAGCAAATATCTACATGATGGGAAGTTTTCAAATTATATATACATGGTAGAGGAGTTAATTTGAATGTTTATACTCAGGGATAGTTTCCCAGAAAGACTAGGCAAGTAATAGCATTTAGTAAGCTAGTGGCCCAACTAACTGAGGTCAGTAGAGTGGTATGCCCAGAAGCCTGAAAAAAGATAGTGATAAGAACATGGAAAGAAGGATGTTATTAGTCAGGGTTAGAGCATGGACATAGTCACTGAGTATTACGGAATGTTTTTAGTTGCTTCTTGAAAAGAGTTGTTGAAGAAAGAGATGTTAGTTCACTTGGAAGCCTGTTCCATATTTTTCCCACAGAATTTGAGAAAAGACAGTTACCTGATTTATTATTGGCTTTATGGGTGGCTACTAGTAATTTGTTAGCTGAGCGTAGGGTTGTGAAATTTTTGTATGGGGTGATAAGTCTGCTAAATATTGGGGTATTGCTGGGATGGTGCAAAATCTTTTGGGTGACAGTGAGTTGCTGAAGTAGAAGCTGATTTTACAATTCCAGTTATCCTAGTTGTTTCAGATTTAGACAATGGTGGGTTCTAAATGGGGAGCCAGTGGACAATCTGGCAATGTTACAGCAGGAGGTTGACAGTTTATTCAGGTTACTTTTGGATAGATTGGTATAAATAGGGGAGGCATATATGAGGGTAGAGATAAGATGAGTGTAGACGATGGTAGTTCTAGCTAAAGGAGTAAGGAAACGTTTAATTCTGTGCAGGGAACCTAGTTTTCTATTAACTGATTTAATGGTTAGGTTAATGTGTGAATCGAAGTTCAGTTTATTGTCAATTGTTACACCTTAAAGTTTAGTCGTCAAATCAGGTGCTATGAGAGTGCCATTAATGGATGTGACTGTGAAATTTATAGGGGAGAACTTCTGTATGGGAGTGAACAGTATAGTAATTTAGTTTTTTTTTTTTTTTTTTTTTTTAGGGTTTAGGAGGAGACAGCATTGAAGGAACCAGTTTTCTACTAAGTTAAATACTTTTTGGGTGATGGACTGGAGTTCAGCACAAGAGGCAGTGGCACAGATTAATGTGGAGTCATCTGCATATTGTATGCAGGTGGCTTGAGAAAGGCTAGCATTTAGATCGTTAATGAAGACAGAGAAAAGGAGAGTCCCAAAATAGTGCCTTGAGGGACAACATGGGTAATAGGGAGATGTGTGGATAAGATATTGTCCCGGAGGACTGCTTGTTGTCTGTTTTCTAGATAGGACTTGAACCATTTCACTGCTTGGGTGCTCAATGAAAGTGATTTAAGTATATTTATAAGCGACTGATGGTTAACCATATCGAAAGTTTCAGAGAGGTCAATAAAGAGTTTAGAGGAAAGCAGGTTGTTATTTTGATTTTTATTAATACAGTCAGAAAAAGATAAGAGTGCAGTGGTAGTACTATGGAATGGCCTAAAGCCATGATGACAGTCAGCTAATAGGTAATTTTGGAGAAGATGATCAAGTAGTTGCCGGTGGCTACATTTTTCCATGATTTTAGCTAATGGAGAGAGTAGGGCTATGGGACAAAAGTTTGAGAGTTCGGTCAAGTTACCACCCTTATGTAGTGGGACAATATGTGAGATTTTCCAGAGAGATGGGATGGTACCTTCAGTAATGGTTCTATTGATTAGGATGGAAATTGGGTAGGCAAGCACTCTAGCTGCACTTTGCAGGTATTGAGCTGGACACAGGTCAGCTGAGGGTGTACAAGGTTTAAGTTTCTGAAGTAGTGTAAAGATAAAAGATGTTGGAACTGATTGTAACTGAAATGTAGGAAGTAATCTAGTTGAGGAGGGAGGCAAACTTGAGCTAGCAGATGGTAGGGTATTATCTAGAGTTTGAATGGCTTCAGTAAAAAAGTTGTTGAAAGCATCAGCAATCTGGTTGGGAGAGTTATGAGAAAAAACAGAAGGGGTAGGTGTCTTGGTCTGTCCTGGGTATAGGAGCCTATTAATAATTGACCAGAAACTTTGTGGTTTCTGTTGATGGGTTTGCTGGAGTTTAAAGTAAAAATGTTTTTTATCAAGCAATATTGATTTTAGTGTTATTTCTCAGCTGTTTAAAGTTTTGATGATTGGTTGGGTTTTGGGTAGTTCTCCATTTGGCCCAGATTTTGTTTCTCTGTAACAATTTAAGCCTAGTCTCTTTTGTGAGCCAAGGAGCAATTTTGCTCCTGGTTCTAACAGTGCGAGTGGGGGCATGGTATTCTAGGATTTGCAAGAATTTAGAATTAAAGTATAATACTGCTTTGTTGAGAGGGAGGTGTTTTAGGGGTAACCAATCACAAGCTTTAAGTTCTGCTTGGAAGCTTTCTGGGTTAAATTTTTGTTGCTCCGGGTGGTTCTAAAGGAGGTTTGGTTGGGAATAAAGGCCGTTTGTCTGATTATATAAGTAAGTGAGTGGTCACTAATGTCATCAGGAAGGATACATGCTTTATATGAGTGGGGATGATTATTTACTAATATCTAGTCTAAGGTGCTTTGTTTGTTACAAGGTTTATGGATTCTCCTGGGGGTGGTGATTGTTTATGAAAAGCCATATAGGTTTATATGGGAAGTTGGGTTGTCAGAACTACAGCTGTTCCAGTCAATATTAAAGTCACCGAGGACTATAGTTTTTTGTGGGAAGGATAGAGAGAGCCAGCAGAGGGTATTGTCAAGGGTTGTAATATTATTGCCTGGAGTTAGGTAGGAGCAAATTATGTATATGGATTTACTGCCATTAATCTGAAGGTTAGAAATAAGGATTTTAACATTACTAGGTGAGGGTAATGTAATGTTTAGTGAGGAAACTTGTAACTCAGGTTTATACAGTATTGCCACACCTCCACCCTTTTTGGTTATATGGTCTACTCTCAAAATATTATAACTTGGTGGGGTGATTTCATTATCCTGGGTTACTGGTTTGAGCCATGTTTCTGTTAGACAAAGAATGTCAAATGAATGTAAGGCTAACAGTGCATGAAGTTGGCTAATTTTATTGTTTAGGCTACGTATATTGAGATGAGCTATGAGGAGAGAATTTGGGGTGCTAGTGGGGGTGTGGGGGTGGGAGGATGTAATAGTTGGGGGTTTGTGGTGATGTTGATGTTTGAGCCTGGGTTTGAATGGATATGACCATGTATTAGAAGGTGTTGTTGAGGTCTATGTGTAAGTTTTAGGAATTTACAGAAAATGCTTTGATGTTTACTGGCTTGGGAATAATTAATATGGGTTATTCTATGATACTTTGGTAAAAGATAGGTAGATGAGAATGTTATGGTAATATGATTTTGTGAGGATAACTAAGTTAGAGGTGTTGTTTGTTTTAAGGGATGTTGAAATTCCATGTAATGTAGGTGTTCATAGCAGGTGAGGATATAGGGTACAGAGAGAGTGGATAGGATTACAAGAAAGATGAATTGATTTATTTGGGTAGGCATGTATATTATGGACATAGTAAGGGAAGAAGATAGTTAAATAGAGGATATTGGGGTGAGTAGAGAGGAAGGTGATAGGTATTATTTAAAGTAATGGTACTAATGAGAAGCAGTCAGTGATTAGGTATGAAATTGAGTGATATGTAATGAGAAGGAGTGAATTATTGGATGGTACAGGAAGGGGTGTGGCTTTAGAATTATAAGGGTAAGTGCACTGGGGTGGGGGGTTATTGGGGGTTGGGTAAGGGAGCAGAGTGAGCCCACAGTGTGAACAGAGCAGGTAGGAGCAAGTAAAGGAAGAGCTACCAGAGACAATCAGTGAGCAGCTAATTACTGAGGTAACTCTTGGTAGATCCAGGTGAGTGGGGAGTCCTAGTTCAACTGATTGAATTACAATGGATAGAGTGGAATAAAGGGACTTTAGCTAAATAGTAGGAGAAGTAATACAACAGTCAGTTATAGCTAAGAAACTGAAGCGTAGATTAGAATTTAATACAAGAGTGAAAGGATATGGGAAACAACACAAGCCTGGTTTAGTGTGCCACCAAGTGGACAAAACGTAAAATTCAGTTAAGCTAGTAAAATAGAGCAAGCTAGAAAAGATGGGTCAGGTAATAGGTGCAATGGAGTGACGACTTTATCCCGATGGGATAGAGCTGGGTATGGCTGCTGGTTACCTGGCTCAGGAGCGTGACTAATACAGACACTAGTTTATTTTGTAGAGATACATATAAAATATACACACACACACACACACACATATATATATATATATAAAAAATGAAATCTATGCATACATATATATATATATATATATATATATATATATATATATATATATATATATATATATATCCCAGTATGTACATAAAACAAATTTTATCAATATCAATATATATAAATATATACTTATATCTGAATATATATATAAGGTGCACGCCAAAACAAATGTGGTGTTTGGAATATGCACACAGTTAAAAAAAACACAAAATCCAGCACTCACAAATAAATCAAACCTTGTTGCACATATTCCAAGAAAGAAGGGTCCCAAAAACACTTGAATAAGTGTATTAAAGCTTTATTCCAGTAGAACAAACATTCAGGAAGCTTGCATAGCAGTTGGTGATGGTGTTTTCTACTGCACAGAGGTGCACATCTATGGTGAGGACAGGACATTGTGTATTATTGGGGGTTAGTATTGTAGATGTGCAGACATACTGTATCCATCCTGTACCAAGGCCACATGTGTGTCTGCTGACAATAACTGCCTCTCACAACCACCTAGGACCCTTGGGTCTGCATAAGGGATAGGAGCCTGAAACTGGTGAGTATGACATTGTTCTGTTGTTGCCTGGCAATAACCCAAGCATGTGAAGGGCATGCAATTTACCATGCACGCAACCATCAGTAATAGCTACATTGCTTTAGGTAATAGCCATATTGCTTTTTGTACATGTTCACTTGTGCTGGGGTTAACTGCATAGCATCACAGTGGTCACCACTGGGGCCTATCTGATGTGAATTCCACATTCCTGTAGCATACCTCACAACTTGTCAGTGCCAAGATGTCTGAACAGAGGCCAGCAAAATGGGCTGGACAAACGGTCTAAGGTACGGACATGTGTGACACATTAGTGGTGTATAGTGGATATAAATTGTGTAAACACCCCTGTTTAGATGTAAGATGTTCCTGTTACATACTAATTAGGACCACCATATGTCAGTCCACACCTCTTTTAGCCTTTAAGGGGACTCATAACAGGAACAGTTCACTTGTAAAGCCAAACATCTGGAGTCATGTATTGCACCTACATGGATGGCAACCTGTGAGGGCAGCAAATGTCATATCAGCATGATGTTTCAGTCAGGTATGATACCTTATGCAGCCATATGTGTCAGTACACTCACTGTGGCCTATTTGGCTATAATAGCACATACATGGGCATTGTTAAGGCACACAGACCACTTCCAACCATGCATAGGTTGCAAACATATGGATATTCCAAATGCATCTGTACAGTGGACTGTACAATGGTTTAACCTGCTGCATGTGAGGCAGATGCTGTTACCAAACTATATAAGGTAATGGCAGCGGGAGGTGGCCACCAGCCATCTATAGTATACACATCAAAATGGTATAAGACACAGAAGATATGATCCTCACACACATGCACACACACACACACACACACACACACACACACACACACACACACACACACACACACACACACACACACACACACACACACACACACACACATAGTTGACAGCATTAGGATTAGAACTCCTGTCTATCTATGCAGTGTTATTATAGTGCTACACAATGATCAGACAGTCCACAGAGCTGATGTAGTTCCACCTATTCCAAAGGTACTTCTAAGGTGGATGACATCAACAGGACTACTAAATTGGAGTGAGGGGAAGTGTAAAGGGTAGTACACAGGTTAAAAATGGTGTAACCCACACACTGTATGATTCTCACACAGACACACACACACACATCCAAACAAGTTGTCAGTAGGGGAATTAGAACTCCTGTCTATCTAGTTGTTATTGTTATAGTGCTATGCAGTTATCAGAAGCTCCAAAGAGCTGATGGACTTCCACCCAGTACAAAGGTACTTCTAAGGTGGATTACATCAACAGGACTGCTAGAAGGGGTGAGGGGAAGTGTGAAGGCTAATACACAAGTCAACAATGGTATAAGCCAGACAGTACATGCTTCACACACACACACACACACACACACACACACACACACACACACACACACACACACACACACACACACACACACACACACACACACACAGATACACACACACACACACACTTGCAGTATTGAGATTAGAACTCCTACCTATCTAGTTATGTCTACTATAGTGTTACACAGTTACCGCACACACTACAGTGCTTACTGAACTTTTACATGGCCAAAGCTGCTGATAACTGCACAGCTGTGTTAAAGTATTACAGGTGGCAGACAGTCTGCCTTCTGCTCCACCCTTGCATCATGTTAGTTCTTTCTGTCTTGCACTTCAACTAGCATTATGGCTTGGCACTTCACGAGGTTATTGTATCAAAAAGTGTGGCACACCAGGGAGCCATCAGCAATACTTGTTCATCACAGATGTAGCCCCAGTACTTACTAGTTATATCCAACCCTCCTGGCATGTTTAAAGGACATTTCTCTGTGCTTTCACCCATTAACCTGATGCACTTGTACATTCTGAGGCACTGTTGCAACTGGCTCATGTACACAGACAAACCTCCCATCTAAACTCCACACACTCAGACCTGGAAAAGTTACCCATATATCACCCAGTGTGGATATATGCACTCTCCAGCAAAGACTGAACTAGCAGGTCAAGAAGATAAGATCAACACCTGCACAACACCATGTGGAACATGTAGATCACCATGACACCCACTTTGACAGCCATGACATACAGTGTAAAGCCACACATCCACCTTCCCAGAGGCACTCAATGGACATTTACCCAAACAGCACAGGCCAGCTAGACAGACACCTACTCAGACGCCGCAACATGGCACATACCAAGGGACACATATTTAACCTACACAATGTGCCCCACACCCTAAGCTCCTAAGACTAACCACCTTGCACAATACAGTGATCATGGATAACTCAATACTGAGGCACACATATATCCCACTCACTAAGTTGAATATGGAGCAGATAACAGCCAAATATCTATCACATGCCAGCATCCAACACATGACACAGCCAGTCATGGCACTCCACAATAACTATGAGTATCACTCTGTATCAATGTGGGTGTGAATGACGTGGGACACACCTCCCTGGAATACATGACAAGAGACATGGTTGAACTCTCTGATTATGTGGTCCAGGCAAGTGTGACAGTAGCCCTGAGGAGTGTACCATCATCAACCCAGAATGGTGCTGCAGTACTAGATGACTGACTGCAAAATTGGCTACGTGTTTTGTGTCATTCTCAGGGGATCCAGTACCTCTCTGCTTGGGATGACATGATTGCCAGAACTCACTGACTTGACACAGATGCCCTACATCTGTCAGCGCTGGGTTTCCATGTACTGGCTAAGTGTCTTGCCACCCATATGATGCCTTATTAGGCAGTGTTCCTAATGTAATCACCACCATGACAGCTAGACAAATGCAATCTGAGGGTCACGCTGCTCAACAGTAGACATCTAACTGTCAGGATGCAGTCACTCAAAGTACTCGGAGTGGCGGACACGTGTCTGCTGTAATGGAGAGGTGGTTCAAAGCAGCAGACAACAGACCTGCAGTATCAGGCTATGATGCATTCCACAGCTGTCAGCCCTCAAACATGGACCACACCATACCTCCACAGGTGGTGTTGTCTCTATATTCATTCTGGCTAGGAAGACCTCCAGACTAGTATCCCAACATAATGCATTGGAGATACTTCCGGTACAACTGCCTTGTGATAATAGTGCAATCCAGACCATAGCCTGCTATGGGTCCACATCTATGTCCCTAGACTGTCAATGCACATTCCTCAACACCCTGCCATCTATGATGGTCCAACACAACACTGACATAGTATGAGTCGTCAATTACCCCTCCATCACCTGGGGCAGTAGCCAAGCGCCAGTACATTGGCTCAACACTTCTGGGATTCATCATTTCCAATGCCCTGGACCAGATCATCTGGGCCCCAGGTAGAGGATGCAACAGCCTTGACCTGTGTTGACTACTTAATTATGGGAAGAGATGTCAATCCCTGCATGGTGAGATCCACACAGGCTGTAATCAACATGGAACTCAACATGTCAGCCACACCCCCACAAAGGCAACCACCTTGAAAAACCTCTCCATAAGCTAACTTTGCAGCCATGAATACAGGGTTGGATGTCTTCACTGCACCCATGGCAATGAGAAATAGCTGCATGACTGTGGAATCATACACATATGCACTGTACAAAGGTACATGAATGCATGGTACTAGCCAGAGCTAACAGAACCCAGACACTGTCCTCCAAACACTGGGTGACAATGTGATGGTCCCCTGGCATTACTAAAGTGTACATCAGAAGGAGGACACTGTTGTAGAGAAAGGTTGTGTCCAATGACTGTTGAACTCCCTTATTAGCCTCAAACACAACTTAAGATCCCTCATGGGATCCCCCACAGGTATCTATGATGGCAAACATCCAGCAGACACTGATGACAATCACAACGGCCTCTGATAGTAGCATCAACAACTTCCACAGCATTAAACACAAGTGCTGTGATTTACTGCACAATGCTAATACCTGTCCTGAGACAACAAATATTGGCCACAATCTTGGAAACACATTTAGTGCCAGCTTTAACCCTCTCTCCCCCACAAATGAAGTGCTGAGTGAATGTGTTCTCACATGCTGTATCCCGTTTCTGTTCTAGGTGTCTGTGTGTCACCAGGATGTGGCCCTGCAGCAAGACCATTGGGTATGGCAGTGTGGTAACACATCCACCATGTCATAGGCAGGGTACAGTATGTGCACAGAAATCCCCGGTCTGTGACACAATGATTGCATATGCATCACAGATTGTAGGGCTGAGGGTTGTACATAGGTATATGTTGATTTACACCATCTGTTTTAGAATGGAAAATGGTACGTGTTGTGGTTTGGACTCATCACTGATTGCTAATAACCACAGCAACAGTGGATATTCATCAACCAAACACACTGAGATTACTATTCACGCACACACACACACACACACACACACACACACACACACACACACACACACACACACACACACACACACACACACACATTAGCCAGTACTGAGATCTATAGGTTAATTGCTTCATGGGTGTGTAGTAGGCGAATCGGCTTGAAGGCTCTGCAAGGCTAGCCCAAGGGAATGCACTGGCATCAGGCCACATGAAAATAGTCCCCAGTGTGGCTCAGGAGTATAGTCACTGGAGTGGTCCCCAGGGGTGGGTATTGTATTCCCCATCCACTCATCCAGATTTCTATTGTGGGTGGCCAGTGATGTGCACTGCTTCACATGTATGTGACTTATATTCCATAACATGGACAGTATCTGGGTTGTGCACATGTCCCACATGCATGTTCTTTTAAGTGTGGAAGTGTGCTTGAAGTCTTTGGGGCATGTTGTGTGGACAGATTGGTATCTTTAGAGCTAGCATTCCTGACCTTATTTGGTGAAACATGGCTATGTAATTGAAGTAGTGATTGCAACTACATAGACAGTATGATATGTGGATTCATTGGGTTTGTTGTAGTCTGTCCATACAGGGCATGTGTATAAGGCATGGTATTCCCTTTGTGGGGTACGTTTGCAGACTCTACAGTTGTTGCAGGTGTCCAGTGGGGAACATGGCAAAAGGGCCACTGTACACATTGATTCGGCTACTGAAGGGATGGAACAGGGTGCCATATCCTTTTACTTGCTGGATAACACACACTCAGTCAGGAGATGTAACACATCAAAGTACTTTCTGATGTCAGTGACACTGTTGTGGTCAACAGGCAGCTGACTGTCAACCTTTGTTCCCCATTCTATTATAACAACGTCACTGTTCAGTGGACTACCACCAATGTATTACTTCATGTGAGCCATGGTGTTTCCAAAGGTAATGGCAGCACATCTCTTGGCAATGAGGTAATGTCTAGGGTTCTGACAAGAGTCATAGGTGTCAAGTGGCCTTTGGGCATTATGTCAACATCACATGGATTGGGAATGCTACCACCCACCTTACTGTTGTATGCAAACATTATCAGCCATCGCGCCTTTGTGTTCTCCTGCACCTCAGAAGGGTAGATCTTGAACATGAGAGGACATAGGTATATGCCCTGTCTGACATCAGTCATGTCTGGTATGGGTTTGACATGGACTCCACTGCAATCACACTGTGGTACTATCTGAGGCAATTTTGAGGAGAACTACTGATTTAGTGGTTGCTGCCTTGCCAAGTGTGTTTGTGTATGATTCGTGGATGGAGAGTGGTCTCTGAGCTGGGAATTTCTGGTTAAAGGCTTATAGTGCCTGCATATTTGAACTGTTTCTTACTGAAATTGGTACACCTTGTTTGCTGTAGCATAGACTAGATCCAGGCCTGCTGAATCTAGCTTTGTTTGTATGCTTGTTGTTTGTTTGCTTGTTATTTCCCTGAAATGCTAATTCCACCTAAAACGCAGCTTTTCAGTGCTTCTGTGGATCCCTAGTGATATCTGCATTGCTTACTGTACTTATTTCCTTGTTTCACTTGAAAGAAAGTTACTGTTTGTCATTTTTGCATTTAAGTTACCTGTAACACATTGCATTTAAGTTACTTGGCACTTGCTCACTAAAGCAATTATATTAGTCAGCACTAAAATATTAAAAGCACTACACCCTCACAAACTCCCCTTGAGTACCTTGTTCCCCATTGGCCCTTTTTTCAATTATAAAGGAATTCCCAATACTATTCTAGCATGTCCAAAGGTCAGTTGTCAATCTCCTCTCCAGTCCAGCTGGTGAATCTGGGAATCTTGAGGCAATGTTACAACTGCCTCATGTACACAGACAACCCTCTCCTCCTCCCAACAAATTCCAACACATGTGAGAGATGCAACCATATAGCCAAACTGAAGGCTAAGCTCTCTCAACTCAGTACTGGCATAACCAGTCAGGAGGAGAAGGAAACCACACTCACTACAATTCCAGTCTCACATAGTCCTACCATGATAGCAAACCAAACACATAAACACACAAAAACATACTCGGAGGCTCTAAATAAAAATCTGCCTAAGCAGCAGAGACCTCCAAAGCAGACACCCAAGCAACCCAAAATAAAACACGTGCAACACATAGCTCACAAAGCCAGTGTGCTGAACAGTCACAACCCTTAAGGCTAAACAACACACCTGATACACTTGTAATAGGTGACTCTATCATCAGGCACACTGACGTCCCGCTCACCAGGCTGAACAAGGAGAAGGTCACGGTGAGCTGCCTGTCAGGCGCTAGGATCCGCCACATAACACAAGCACTCAGGTCACTCCAAGGCAGGTACAAATATGAATCGGTCATTGTCCATGCTGGTGTGAATGACCTGAGACGTACTTCCCTGGACTACATGAAAAGAGACATAAAGGAGCTCTCTGAGCATGTAGCCCAGGCCGGTATGACCCTGACCTTGAGTAGCATCTTACCCTCACCAAGAATGATGCCACAATATGAAGACAAGATGATCAATTTCAACAATTGGCTTAAGTATTGATGTCATTCAAAGGGAATCCAATGCCTGTCAGCCTGGGATGACATACTGGACAAGCCACGATGCTTTGCTAGGGACAGCTTGCACCTGTCACCCCTGGGCTTTCAGATATTGCTCTTGCAATCTTGCTTCCCCATAGTGCCTTTTTAGGCAAGGCTCAAAAGACAAACCCACCTCCATAGGTATCACAAGGGATAAGAAACTAAGAGTAATGCTACTCAATGCCAGAAGTCTAAACCTCAAGATGCTGAAACTCTCCTTAGCATGGAGAACATCGATATCTGTGCAGTAACAGAAACCTGGTTCAAGGCTCCCGAGAGCACCCCAGCACTACCAGGTTATACCTCATACCATGCTTTTCACCCCCAAAACTTGGACCTAACTACAAAAGGAGGGGGAGTATCAATATTCGTCAATGATACCCACACCTCCAGGTTGGTGGCACAGCAGGAAGCATCAGAGACTACCCATGTGCAACTAACAGTGGGTAAAACTGCCTTCCAGTTTATAGCCTGCTACAGACCACCCTCCCAAACCCAGGAACCCCACTTGGCCTTCCTGAGAACACTGGAAAATATGAAGTTCTCTCCAAACACCATTATATTGGGCGACTTCAACTACCCAAACATAGACTGGGAGCATTACTCTAGCTCCAACACCCTAGCCCAAAGGTACCTAGAATTTATAAACTCAAATGCTATGGAACAACTTGTTACCACTCCCACAAGAGGGGAAAACATACTGGACCTGATCATCACCAACATGGGTACTCTATGCTCCAGACCAGAAGTGTATCCCTCATTGGTAAGATCAGACCATAAACTAATCTCACTGGATATTCACATCCCGACCCCACCCCCTGCCCAGAAAACCACAGTGAAAAACTTCTCTAAAGCAAATTTCACACTCCTCAAAACCAAGGTGCAATCCTTAAAAGCCCCCGAGCCTGTGGAAAACATGGCCCAGACCGCAGAATCCTTTATAAACGCATTCTATGAACACCTTCAGGAATGCATGGATCATGCAATCCCAAATAAATCCAAGACCCAAATCCTCCAAAGGGAGACGTCCTGTCTGGTGGACCCCAGCCATAAACAAACTATACAATAGAAGGAGGAAGCTACTACATGAAAGGGCAAAATCCCAAAAAGGGAAGGCATCTCTGATCAGTATTAGCAAAAAACTACGGGCACTCATAAAATCGTCTAAGGCCAGCTTCAAGAGAAAAATTGCACAGGACACTAAGAATAATCATAAGGCTTTCTTTAGTTATGTTAGGAACCTCGGTGGGAATTCCCAGATATGCTCAGAATTAGTCCAAAATGACAAAAAATACATCAAACCCACAGACATTGCCAACATCCTAGCTGACAGGTTCAGCGCAAACTTCTCCCCCCCCCTCCCCACCAAAAGGTCAAATATCTATCCCAGCAGAGTGCTACCCCCTGACATCTCAGATGCTCAGGTAAGAGCCGCCCTCTCCAAAGCAAAAAACACAGCATCAATGGGACCAGCCGGTGTCCCGGGCAGCATTCTACATGAACTCCAAGAAGAGCTAAACCCAAACATAAAACTACTGTTCAGTCTCAGCCTTACTACAGGATACGTACCCAAAGAGTGGCGTACAGCAACAGTGGTCCCTCTCCACAAAGGTGGTGCCTTAACGGATCCTGGAAACTATCGCCCCATAAGCCTGACTAGCTTGGTCTGCAAAGCTATGGAAAGGATCATCATGAACCTCATAAATAAAGATATTGGGGACCTACAGACACTGGATCCTACCCTGTTCGGCTTTGTTAAGGGCAGATCCTGCCTCTTAAACCTGGTCGATTTCTTTGAAACAGTCACCAAGGCCATTGACGAGGGGAAGGTGGTTGACACACCTACCTGGACCTCGCAAAAGCCTTCGATACAATACCCCACTCGGGCATTATAGATAAGCTCACCAACTTAAATATAAACCCCTATGTCACTAGATGGGTTGCAAACTGACTCAAGGACAGAACCCACATGGTTAGAATTGCTGGAGCCATGTCAGACTCCAAACCAGTTACAAGTGGCGTCCCACAAGGCTCAGTCCTGGGACCTCTCTTGTTCGGTATATATTTCCCGGAGGTACAGGCCAACACGGAAGGACTGTGGCTGACCAAGTTCACAGATGACTGCAAACTGGGCACCATAATCGACTCTCCAGCCGACACAAGCATCCTCCAAAAGGGCCTCATAGAAACAGACAACTGGTGCCAGAGCCATGGCCTCAAGCTAAATGCCAAAAGTGTATAGTCATCCCTTTGGCAAAAACAAAGTGCCCACAAATTACCACATAAGTGGTAATCCATTAAGTACGGAAGAAGTAATTAGGGACCTGGAGACCCAAGTTGATAGCAATCTCATTTGACAACCATGTGGCCAAAGTGGTTAGAAAAACATTTTATATAGCCCACCTAATCATGAAGGGATTCACATCTAGATCAGGGGAGGGCATCGTGCCTCTTTACTCATCCCTCATCAGGCCCATAATTGAGTACAATGCCCCTTTTGGGATGTACTTTACCAGACACCTGCAGCAACTGGAAAGACCCCAAAAGTATCTCATCAAGAGGATCAAAGGGCTCAAACAGATGCCATATGCTGCCAGGTTAAATAAACTCCAGCTCTACTCAGTGGCATACCGCCTGCTCAGAGGCAATCTGTGCCTGATGTATAAAGCCATGTCCAACCCGGAATTAATGGACATGCTGCACCTCAGAAAATCCAAATCCCATTGAGCTCGTAACAAGAGACTTGAACCTCAGCACTGAAATAAATAGGACATGCTGGAGGGACAGATTCATAACCCAGAGGCTCCCTTCACTCTGGAATAAAATCCCAATCCAGGTTAGGCAGAGTCCCTCATTGACTCTCTTCAAGAGGAATCTTGATGAGTGGATGGGATATTTACCTCGGGTATCACTTCTGTGTCACTGTTAGACAGAGGCACAGTATACTAACCTCGAAAAAGGGCATAGCAAAATTAATTTAAAATGGGTGTCGAAAGCCAAACACACTCTGGCTAGGCTTATAAATGCCCTAGGGCAGATAGCCTAGTATGAACCTATGAACCTATAAGGGTTTCCTATATTATTAACTAATCCATACTGTCACATAGTCATTGAACATGACACTACACATTTAGGACCGTGGATTGTCTACACCAACCTCTATGGTGTTTGACAACTGTTGGCATTGTAATGTGGACATTGGGACATATACTAGGTCCTCAATATAATAATTTAGCAAAACCCACCTCCCAATGGATCCTGTTATTACACAATCACACAGGATACTGACCACACACTTCTAGTACTGAGTTTTGAACCCCTACCTAACTATATATTGCTATTACAGTGTTTCACATTTATTGCATGCGCCACAGAGCTTATAGGATAGATGCTGTCCTAAGGTACTTCTAAGGTGAGGAACATCATCAGCTCTTGTAAATACTGGCATTGGGTGAAGTAGTGGGTGAGAGATTTCAAAAAGTATTTTACCCTACACACACATTTACCAGGAGTGAGGTTCAAACCTCTATCTAACTAGGTTTTCAGACCTTTATGCTATGCATTTACCATACACACCACTGAACTTACATGGTTCAGGGTTGCCGACAGATACTCCTAAGGTGAATGATTTCTGCAGGACTGCTAAAGTCAGAGACAGAAGTGTACTAGGTGTAAATGGGCCAAAATCTTTAAGGTACAGGCACACACACACACACACACGCCAGGAATGAGATTCAAACCCCTGCTTATATAGTTATTGCTACTACATTGCTCCACATTTATCACATGTGCCACAGAGCTTATAGGTAGAATGGTGTCCAAACATACTTCTAAGGTGAGTGACATCAGCAACAGTGGTAAAGGAGGGGGTAGGGAAAGTGTAGTAAGTGTGAATGGCCTCAACCACATTCATCTAGCAACACACATTCACACTCAACTTTACATTTGACAGGACTGAGATTACAGCTGCTACATGGATACTTATTTGTACTGTAGTGTTATACAGTTATCACGAGCACTACTGAGACTATAGGGCTTAGGGCTAACCAAAGGCACTTCTACAGTGAATGACATCAGCACATCTTGTGATATACGCCAATGGGATGTGTACTGGGTGGGAAAGGCCTCATAATGGGATTCTCTCTGTTGCTGTCTGTCTCTCACTTCACCACGTCTCTTTGTGTGTATGTTTGACATATTATATTATATTGGCCTTAGATATGTGTGAGTATTCCTATCCAGTGTATGTGTGCGTGTGTGTGTGTGTGTATGTGTGTGTGTGTGTGTGTGTGTGTGTGTGTGTGTGTGTGTGTGTGAAGTATCAATGGTGTACAATTTGGTGTGTGTGCACAGATATCTGTGAATAATCAGCATCTGTAGTCCACTGTGTTGTCAGACATGGACTTCATTTCTCTAAGTGTAGGAGCATGCCCAATATGACCTTCTATATTGAGTGTATACATCCATTCCAGGGAGGGTTGGATTCCACCTAGCAAACTGTTTCTGCAGGATATCTGTAGATAGGTTGCCAATATGGAGACACAATGAGCATAACATACAGGGGATACCATAACTATTGCTGCCTGTGCTGCTTGTGTAACATGGTTGATTGTAGCATAGATTTTCTGACATATGTACTGTTTTACAATGTGATATATCATGTCATCAACTACTGACAGTAATCATTCTTTGCTCACAATTATTTACCAGGGAAATACAAGATGAATGAAGCTGAGACCAATATTCTGAGGCATATAGACTACACATTCTGGCATACTCCTGCCATTGTAGAGGGGTAGCTACAGATAATAGACTGCTGCTTCTGTGTAAATGGTCCAGCACCTTGTTAGTATGCTGGCTGGGGATTCATTCTTGTGCTATTCTCAACTTCACAGAATGGCCATATCCTGCTGGGACCATACCTCTAAGCTGTACAGACAAACCAAGGTTATCCAGAGGCAGGACTCGTATATCTGGTCAGTTTGCCTTCACATTCTGGTTTACAAGCAGTTTTGCGGCTATTCGTTCATGGATTTGCTGATGGGGGTAGTATGTGTGGACATTAGAGTTTTAGACTTCACACACTCCATGACATCCATGCTTCTACACCCCCCCTGTTATTCTCTCCTCTTCCTAACATTATGTAAGCAATATCTCAGAGGTATCCCTATAGTTGGGCCTTTATCCCAGTAGTATTTATGGCATGGTCCACAGTCCTTGCAGTAGGACATGTAGAGGCATGCTACTGGCATTTGTCAACATGGCTGTGCATTTGTTTATTGTTTACTGTGTTAGGTTGTTAGGACCCCAGACATTCCATAAGTTGCCACTATGGGTGAGGCATGGGCCTTAGCAAAGGACTGTATGCCATTTCAGAGTGCTGCAGGCCATCTGTAGCAGGCCAGTGCATTCTGTCAGTCATACGTTCCCAGGCTGCAAGCCAATGGATTACCCTGGGGTGACAGTGGTAAGTGTTTGAGGTGTTCCTGTCAATCCTTCCTGTTCATACTGATCCATGGGTCTGGGTGTGGATAGGTTGCTGCTTACATCTAGGGACACACCTGCATTGGACACCTATTCAGCATGCTACATCATGTATGTATTCCCATACAGAGATGGGTTCATGCTGTACTCATTCTCTACAGCAAGGATATGACCTGTGATAAACCTGTGGCTGATGGTGAGGTGAGCTGGGTGCATGTGTGATATGGAAGCTACTTGCACCTGAATCACAAACATACCTGGGACATTCCCGTTATGCTGGCTTGTGTTTGGACATGGGCAGCATGTTGTCACTTTATGACTGTGCCTTTTGTGGTCTGCCAGTGATTGGCCAGACTACCAGTATTCCATACTAGAGGGACAACTAATGTAATGCTAACCTCTGTTTATAATTCCAAAGTTGTGTGCAGTCAACAGTTATTTTATATGCACTCTGTGTAGGTTACTTCCACCTGTGTAGTGTTTCTATGTATGGGCCCCAGTTCATGGCATGTCCAGCTTTCCGACAGTGACAGATATTCACATCTGGACAGTCAGTATGTACAACTACTGACACTGGTGTAGCTGAGAAGCAGTGTGGTTGGCACTGCAGTTGGAACATGGCCCTGTCAACCACTGTACTGTACCTATGCCATTGAGACACAACCATCCAGGCCTACATGCTGACCACTTCCAGACAATATTAAACACACAACAAACTTACCACACTCACCCCTGCATACTGTACACATGCAACAATGTAGACTGGGACAGCTCTGGCAATCTCTGCTCCAGTGATATTACTCCTCAAACTTACATGTTACTGCATTTCTACATGGGATTGTGCAGAGGGGGGTGCACACCTGAAGACTTTAAACATTCACAATGACTGTACTGTTATTTTGGTTACTCTGTTGGCTTCCATTTCATTTTGTTTTGTGACCTATCATGCAGAAAGGAGGCATATTAGTAGAGTACACGTTAGATCTTAATGGCATAAATTTCAGTTTCAGACTTCTTAACTTCAGCACTAAAATGCAACTGCCAGACCTGTTGTTGTAAGTCTGTGTTATTCTGGTGAGGGGCTGTTCACCATTGCCATCATGTCGGGCCATTGCCATCATGTGGGGGCCTTATCCCAGCCTTTCTTTATGGTCATCTACACCTGTCCTGCTGGGTGAGGCTGGTGGTGGGTATGTGATCCACACTGACATCCTTGTGTGTGACCTATTGACACCCACAGTTATTTGGGCTATCACATGTACTGCAAGTGGGAGTTGCCACCTTGTGTAGTGCTGCCTAGTATGTTGTCAGCAGTATTTGTTATGAATTTCCTGCTGTCCCATATAGCTGTCAGCTGTCTGCTGCTATCCCATTCAGCCACCCAATTCCTTGCATGCTTGCATCCATATCATACATCAAGTATGAGAACATACTACTCCATTCAGTAATTGATAGGAAGGATGACTTACCTTGTTGCTGGGCCAGTACTGAGGACGGTGCTGGAAGGCTGACTATATCGGATGCATGTAGTACACTCCTTATATGTGGTAAAGCACGGGTAGTGTCATGTGTGGCATCCCTTTTGCTGCATGTGCAATTCTGAAAGAGGTATCAGTCCCTGGGTCCGTACAGTGTCAGTGTGTGTGCTATGCATTGCCTATTTGGCAAAGCATGGGCATACTGGACATGACTCCTTCTGCCTACAGGGGCAGGCTCAGGATGTTCCTCCTCCAAGTCCCTCTGTGCCTGTGCTGGCCTTGCAATGGTGGGGGGCTGTGTGGCCCTGCCCTGTGCTGTTCCTGCTGCAGCTGTTTCTGCAGGATCATATTGTGAGCATGGCACATACTGTGAATATTTGTGTACATGTAACTGGAGAGTACTGCAAGGCTCCACTGGATATGTTAAGGCAGCAGAACCATGACTTGAGCATCCCAAACACACGCTCTACTATGAAACTGGTTTGTGTGTGTACCAGATTATGGTGTTCTTGCTCAGGTGTGTGTGCATTTCTAATGGGTGTCATCATCCATGGCTTCAGTGCATAGCCAGCATCCCCCATAGATGGCCATATGGGATGTCCCACCTGGCAAATGCCTGATACAGCTGTGATCTATGTCAGATGTGGGAGCTGTGATAGCTTCCAGGGCTGCCAGCACACACATTCATGACATGACCTGGCAGTTGATGAAGGGGAAGACCTTGTGGTTTATGTAGACTCTACCCCGCTCACTAGGTGGTGCTTTGATGTGGATGTGCATGCGTTCTATAGCACCAACTACCTCAAGGTATTCTGCTTTACGGTGGAAGAGATGCATACTTCTGGTCAACGCCTCGCGGGTGGTAGGTAAATATATGTGCTCACTGGCATGTGGTGTCATGGCATCCAGAAACTGTTGGAGTACCCTAGATGCTGATGCCTGTGAGACCCCCATGATATCTCCAGTTGGTCTTTGGAAGGTATCCATGGCTAGTATTCTTAAGGCTACACATACCTTGGTATCCACTGGGATGGATTCTCCTCTATTAGCTCTGTGTGTGAGGCATGGCTGGCACAGCTCAACAATTTGCTGTAGAATGTCCATCTCCACCCTATAGTGCTCCACTATCTCCAGCTCATGGAGACCCTGGTAGGTTACCCTGGGTCTGTACACTCTTCTCCTCCTCCTCACTCTGGGTTGGTTGTCAGCATTCTCCTCTTCACCGCCCTCACTCTCTAGCGCATATTGATGGAGTAAAGCAGCTGCAGCCTCTAACATTTTTAGTTAGTTTTGCCAGTGAAAAATCCCCATCTGTGTACACCGGTGGTGTAGAGTTTGTGGGAAAAAACAGTCTGCAGGGTGTTTTCAGAGTTTATAGTAGTGTGCTGGGATGCTGCATGTCTAGTTGGTTGATTCTGATAAATTCCACTTTCCATTTATGCTAGTTCTCCTTGATTGCCTTCCTACTGCTGTTTCTCCTTCCCAATTCCTCCCTATTTCAGCCTGAGGCATGTTGCGCAGACCCAGTGCTCAAATGTAAACAGTGCTGCCATTTCCTATTTTTTTTTTCTTTTTTTCTTTTTTTTTTTTTTTTTTGTTTAAAACCCGGTGCGTGGCACACACACCCATTTAGGCTATGTACACACTGCTCAGGCACATCTGACACACCCCCTTCCTTTAACTGTGCTTAGCTAAGGGCAAACACTGGCCACAGAGATCCAAAGACCTTACAGCAAGTATGACACACCCCCTTATGAAGTCATTCAGCTCTTACACTTGCACTGTTGTGTTGCTGCACGTACACAGTTAGGTACAAGATGACACTTTGAAGAAATCTGTGATTCAGTATAACTCCACTCATTTGCATACCCCAGTGTGTAGGTCATTAGTTACTGCACTAAAATGGACCCTTTCCCCTTGACAACCAGTACTCCCTGGTATTGTTTACATTCTGCATGCCATTGACTATAATGGCAAAATGCAGAATTAACTTAAAATGGACTTTTCTCATTTTTTTCTTATTTTCGGCACAATCCCATTTGCACGCCGCAGCCCTATGCTTAAACGACCAAAATCGGCCACAAAAAAAAGTTTAATTTTCATAATTATTAATCACTTTTTAATACCAATGTACTTATATTTGGCCATTGGCATGTCTACTGTACATAATACATGCTTTTCCATGAGCTGTCATGCCTCTGTTTTGTCAGTTGCAGAAATGTACTCAAGTTATTTTCTGAATACATTTTTGCACTGACACTATTCTAGCATGGAGACCTGGCAACTTGGTGAATCACAAAATCACCTCATTTGCATGGTTTTCACCAGTAAATGAGGTGATGTGTATATTTGATGGTTTTCCATGCTAGAACAGTATAGGACTGCTCATGCACATGAAAACAGCACTATCCTGAATCGCTCGGTGGCCATTTTCCATGCAGGAGCTCCTACACTGTTCCTGCATGGAAAATACGGCTTCCTGACTCCCAGGGTGTATTTAACTTCACTCCCTTAATTGGCTTGAGCTTCCTAATCTATTAGCCTACACAAACATTAAGACTGCCCTTAATATCCTGTACAACTTAAGCAGATGTGTGCCACCAGACTTTATTAAACTGGTAATCGCCTCACAGAGAACTGTTTTTATGGAACAAATGCTTGTGCTTACTCAAAAATCTAAAAAAATCATAATTGTGTGAGCCTATATTCTGTATATATTGCAAAATTGTCAAACTCTCTCTCAACCGACATCCAAAATACCTCATCTCATCTAGTATTTAAGACCACCTTGAAAATATACCTGTCACAAAATCTCCCCATACCTGCAACACCTGTATTATTAAGCCCTTTCTTAGTTTAATCATCTCCTGTCTACATTTTAAAATCCCAGTGGGATCATACCTGTCAAGAAAGCTGTCCTGCTCTTATGCCAGAATTCATTATGCAGACAAATCAAGTAAATATCATAAAATCCTCCCACTTTGTCACCTGCTTACTTTCCTCAAGTGAATAACCAATTGAGTAAAACTTTCATAAGTCTTATCTGCTATCTGTGTACTACATTTTAAATGTGAGTTTATAAAGTGTAAAGCAATGTTGAATATTCTTTAAATATGTGTGACCTCAGAATGCTGGAAATATCATACAGCATGCTTAATATGGTGATCAATTGTTAAACTATCTGCATCTCAGTGATATGTGATATATTTTGTTCATAGGTAATAACTAAGCTAACTACCCTAAGGGGTCCCATGTTTCCCAAATGTGTCAGACAAACTTTGATAGCTAATGCTAACTAACTGTAAAAAGTATGCAATGTGGAAATTTTCTCCCTGGGCCTCTGCTGAAAAGGGACTTTGTCTAGCTGGACTTTTCCAGTAATTCAAGGATAGTGAAGAAAACTCAGTTAAATGGCACCCATGGGGATTGGTAGATGCCAGAGAACTGTTGTTTCTGGTTGCTTGAGAGTTACTATTAAAATAGGCCTAACTAATACTGTACCCTATGCTATTTGTTTGGTTTGACTTTTACTCAGGTTGGGGAGATAGGGAATTTATTCATATCTTCCTTTTTAAAACTCAAACTCTAAAAATGTAAGGTATGTTTCTGCAGGGGGAAGACAGAAAGTGCAACACATGAAAATTGTACTGTATTTCTTTGATATTGTTTTGCCGGTTGCTTGTGTTCCAGTTAACTGAGAGTTTACTGTAAATAAAATAAATAACTAAAAATGGTTTCTCTGAAAGGCACAGATCTGCGTGGGGCCTTAATGCCCTTTGCTACCTCTACAAAAGTGAAAACCATTGCTGAAGGGCTGGACTAGGACAGGCAAAGTGTGAGGTCTTCCTGGGTGCAGGCTGTCAGTGGGTGTGATAGGCAGGTGATGATGATGTGGCAGTACACTACTGGGTGCAGGCTGTCAGTGGGTGTGATAGGCAGGTGACGATGATGTGGCAGTACACCAGTACACTATTGGCACTGATTTATGAAGCCGTGTGGATATGCTGGCCTCATGAATGAATGCTATTACTGCATCTGTGGTCACAGTTGAAGCACTAAAGTGATTAGTGTGTGTATAGTGACTGTAACAAGCTATTCTTAAGGTTTAGCAAACAGCTTTCTATTGTTATAGGCTTTTTGTTCCTCAGATTTGAGTTGAAGTGGGATTCTAGTGTGCTGGTCTGCTAACTACAGTTCTGCATTGCAGTGTACCCACAATCTAAATGTACCTTCAAATACAGCATTGACCACAATAAGGAATACATGCCGATTCAAACTGTATATCTGTCTGTGATTCACATCGCCCAAGTTAATATTCTGTAGTATGTTACTCACTGTCTGACTAGTTGCATAAAAGGCTCTTACAGATATTTTACAGGACATGAGTACATGATTTTAACACCCAAAATTTTTCAGTGCTATAAAGTTTTTAATAAGCTGATAACTTTTAATGTTTTAATGCTAATAACTACATATAACCACACCATAAAGCTATATACTTCCACTTTACGATATGCTGATTGCAGCTCTGTACACAGAGTCCATTCTACTTAGTTCTTCAAATGGCCATAGTTCAAAGATGGCAGTTCAGAAGCACTAATAAGCCATACTTTTAGTACTATTACTGAGTAGCATTACTCAAACCCTGTGCTATTATTACTTAAAGCATTACTCAAAGCCTGTGGTATCACTGCTGAATAGCATTACTCAAAACCTAGAGTATTACTACTGAAAAGCATTGTTAAAAGCCTAATGTTAAGTAAAGAAAAACTTACTGAATGACTCTTAGCATCAGTCCTGAACTTTTGCCATCAACTGGGCAAGCTGGTTAGACTGTCAGTGCTGCAGGTCACTGTGCCTGTTGGAACGCTTCTTCCTAGTATGTGGAATACCAGTAAATGTTGACAGTGCACCTCCCAGGTTTTGTCCAAAATCAGTGCATTTTAATGGTCTTTCTACATCTTCCATTTTCCCTATAGTGTGTGCATTATAGACAGAGAAGGGTTTTAACCTCCATAGTACAACAATTCGGGGCTCTGCTCTGTGCTCTCAAAGAACACATTACTCCATGCTAATTCATACATCAAAGTGATGACTATTCTGTGAGTGAGACTCCTAGGGTGCATGTGACTATACGCGGCTTAGCTAGCCGTGTATGCATGTGAGTGTAGTGTACTAATGCTTGTGCATGAGTTGGAGTGATGTGAATACATGAAACTGTCATCGCAAGTTCATAAAACAAGGAACTTGGTTAGGTCAAGTGAGATAGTTGCACACATGGGAAATAATGCAAATAATTCAGTAGTGTGCATAAAGGGCTCATACATAACAACTTTGTAAACTTGCTAAACTTTGTTGAAACTTTGTGAGCATTATCAGTTTGTGTGTGGCTATTTATTGGATTTCTGCGAATCTCATCAGAAAGCCACATTTAGAGCAAAGTATATAGAAAAGGTAAAGTTGAAAGTAGGATAACGTGAACACAGTCAAAATATTGCAAAATACAAAGGATACGTTAATAAATGCTTCAGTACTAATGAAGGGGAAATTTCATTACTATTACTGGTTACTCATAAGTAGCTGATAGTGGGAAGCAAAACAGAAGAGTAATAATTTCACGTTTCTGGAGAACCATATCCTCATGGATGGACTTAAGACATATGGAAAACATCTTTTAGAAATGCGATCCTTGACAGCATGGAAATCAAGTAGTCAGGTAGAAATACCACTGGAGGAAGAAATCATACAATTAGCATTTTTTTCATATTTGTCACTGCTCCTGACACCTGGCAATAACATTGCACATGGTTATTTTGTGTGAACATGATTGAATGTTGTGGAGTAAAATATCAAACATCTTGAAGGCAACAAATGTACCTTCACCCACCAACCATATCATAATGAGTTACACTCACACATTTCCTGCAGTTCTTCATGCATTTCTAGGTACAGCTCAGTACACTGTGTACAGACACATACACACACACACACACACACACACACACACACACACACACACACACACACACACACACACACACACACACACACACACACACGTTCAAAGACAATGCAGTTGTTCTATTGTGCAATGAACAGATTCACATGCTATTAGATATAAGTCATGCTGGGTAATGCACATATTCTATTTCATTTGAATCTGGTCACTCTTACAGATAGTAGGAAAAATGTGTTTCAGCAGCAGGAAGCAAGATAGAGAAGAGACAACGTCAGTCCTGAGGAGATCCATATCCTCAGTGATGTGCTTAAGATGTATGAAAAACATCTGTTTGGAAAAAAAGGTGCTATACAGCTTCAGCTAGTTTAAGTTCAACATCTGGGTGGGAGGTTGGCATAATGGTTAAGGTGTTTACATTACAAACACAAGGTGTAGGTTTGATTCTCAAATACGGTAATTGGCTAGGCTTAAAATTGCCTAGAAGGGCAGTTAGCCTAGTACTAATCTATGAATCTCTGAACCTATGAAGTGTGAGATCAAGACTGCAAAATATAAATGCCACTGGAAAAAAAATCATACATTGGCACATGACTATATGAACTTTCTGGATGTGTATTATCAAGGGACAATTTGTCCGTAGTTGTAGGATGACCTATTTGGACTCGGACTTCGAAGACGAAAGTCAAAAAGTCAAAGAAATGTTTATATCTAGGAAGTATCCTAACTATTTAACTGATGAGGTTTTGGAGGAAGTAAAGAATGAGAGAAAGGATAGGTTTGCCCCTATTTTGGGAACAGGAGATACAAGTGTGATAGTACCAATAAATGTGCAGGGTACCACACAACAACCAGGGGTGACGTTACCAGGGATGAAATCAAGAAACCTTGGGGGTAACTATGTGATGTTTTATAATCAGAATACCTCTAGGGTTAAAAACATTATTACTCAACACTGGAGCAGGTTTAGGTGTTATTCAGAGTTGGGAGTTTTGTTTACCAACACCCTAGGATTTACATATAAAAAAGGCAGGAACCTCAAGGATTTGCTGGAGCATAATGGTTCTATTGTTTCATGTAAGAAATTGGGAACCTACAAATGTGGGGCATGTGCCCAATGCCCATATATACTTAGACAGGATTCTGTATACATCCTGTCAAGAGACCATCAGCTTCAGAGTAGTAGTTTTTCCAACTGTAATAGTGAAGGCTTGATTTATTTAGCCCTATGTAAAACCTGTGGTGCATTTTACATTGGAAAAACTACTTGCAATCTCAAAAGGAGGATTTATGAGCATTTATATGCTATTAGAGTCGAAGATATTAAAATGCCTTGTTTAAACATACACTGACATGTCCCCAAGCAAAATGGGGCTTCTTTGTTGTAGAGAAGGTGCAATGTGATGTCAGGGGGGGGCCCGTGGGAAAATAGGATAGAGGTGAGAGAAATATTTTGGCAGTTGTTATTGGAAGCCAATAGATTCCCAGGGCTGAATGAATACATATCCATTGCCCCTATTTTAAAAATGAGAGCTGCAAAACTATAAAATAAGTATATATATTGTTTTGCAAGTTCCTTTTGTTGGTTTTTGATTCAAGTTTATTTATCTGTCCAACACATTGTGATGGTTTTCATATTTATATTTATTTTAAAGTTCTTTTAAAAATGTGCATGTTTTTATCTACTTTCATCTGTATTTGTGGCAAGTTGGTAGGTTGTCACGAATATTTTAGTTACAGGATTTAATTGGTGTCAATTAAACAATTGTTTTAATTACTAATTA
This sequence comes from Protopterus annectens, assembly GCF_019279795.1. Lineage (NCBI taxonomy): Eukaryota > Metazoa > Chordata > Ceratodontiformes > Protopteridae > Protopterus > Protopterus annectens. The sequence continues at coordinate 1,201,899,818 of NC_056733.1, forward strand.
GATTGGGAGGGGTATATAAGCAGGCACAGCCTTCATTCTTTCATTTTACATCTGAGGAAGTCTGGTGGATGAAAACGCTTTGTATTGTGTGGCGTTTATGTGATTAAACCTGCTGCTGCTTACACCTACAGGCTCATGTTTTATTATTACCTTTTGCCTCTTTGGGTGCCTGTTGTGGTTTTATTGGTTCCTTTTTTTTTTGGTGGGGGGGAGGGTTGGCTTAATGGCACTCTGCACTTTGTGTGCCAACATTTCAGTAGTGAGCCTATACATGTGTGTGTGTGTGTATGTATGTATGTGTATATATATATATATATATATATATATATATATATATATATATATATATATATATATATATATATATATATATATATATTACCTACACAAGAATGACAGAGCAAAACACCGACACCCACATAGCCGATACCACATGGTCAACAATCAAAACACGGACAACGTAATTACTGCACAAAAAAAGGAAAATAAAATTTCCTTTTTTGTGCTAGCAGGGGCGCTATGCCCCCTGCACCACCCATGGGGGTCTCCACCCCCCACCCCCCGTAACTTTAATATACCAACTCTGAGATCGCACTACAGTGCAGGAATGGAAATCTTTCAGTTCCGCACTGTGGAGACATACCATTTCCCCATTGTCAGCATTTTGATTGTCAACTATTTTGTGTCGGTTATGTGGGTTTTATTTATTTATTTTATTTATTCCAGTTTGATTACCAGGGAAGTCCACTGGGTCAACATGGCCCATTTTCAGTGGAGGCCTGGGAGAAAAGCTCCGAAATGCATAAAAATTATTACATACAGGATTTCAACACAATCAAGAATATAGAAAGCATTAAACAGTTTGCAGAAATACGATTTCAGGGTTTCAGACTTCTCAGCTGTCGTTCTTCTGTAGGGGACCTATAGCTACATCTATATATATATATATATATATATATATATATATATATATATATATATATATATATAAAGAGAGAGAGAGAGGGAGGGGGGATTTATGGCTGTCATCTGTTTGGTCAAATGCTCTTTTCATTGATAAGAAAAAAATCTGGCTTGCATTACCAAAAATCAGCTGATGGCACAAGCAGACATATATTATGTATGAACACTTAGCACAGTCACTGAAAGTTAGAGAAAACACACACAGCCAGAAGGATCACAATTCATTCAGTGCAAACATCACCTTTATATACATACTCAATTTAACAATTAAATATTCTAATTAATTAATTGAACAATGAAATACTATTAAAGTGACCATGAACTGATTATAAACTCTTATATATTATGTATGAGATTGTTCTACTGCTGGGGCTAGTGAAATTGCCCTTTTCCCACTGTAATATTATATCAGAGTTGGTATATATATATTTAACAGTGTGGTGTTCTTCTGTTCAATTTTCAGCAAGTTGCTTATTGAGCATTTGTACTAGATTAGTTTAGTTTTGATATTTTGCCTTTTCCAGGAAGGAACACACTCCCATACATGTATATAAACATATATATATATATATATATATATATATATATATATATATATATATATATATATATAAATATATATATATATATATATATATATATATATATATATATATATATATGGGTTCCAGACATTTGCTCGAATCGAAACCCAAATGGCCGGGCATACTTATGCGAAAGTGCTTTTTAACGAAGAAGAACTTTCGCGTAAGTATGCCTGTTGCCGAGGCTGTACTACAGTGTGGGTAAGGGAAATTTCCCTTATCCCCACTGTAGTGCGGTCTCTGAGGGAGAATATTAAAGTGGGGGGGTTGGGGGCACAGCCCCCTATATGGGGGGGGGGGTGCAGCCTCCCTGCTAAAATGTTAATATAGTGTTTTTTTTTTGTAACACGCTTTAATGAAAGTGCTTTTTCAATAAAAGCACTTTCTTTAAAATGTATTCGGTTATTATGGATTCGGACGTTTGCTTATTCGAGCAAACGTCCTAGATCCATATATATATATATATATATATATATATATATATATATATATATATATATATATATATATATATATATATATATATATATATATATACACACACACACACACACACACACACACACACACACACATATTATATATATTACTGGAATTTCCCCTCTGGCTGCTGTGAGTTCTTCCTGGCCATAGCGTCTTTTTCTTCTTACAATCCTCATACCTTCTAACTCTGCTCTTGACTAAAGGACCATCCCTGAATGAAGACTAAGGACAACAGGCAAATAACTCCAGCCTCCTCAATTAAGAAGTAAAGCTACTTGCTGTCCTATACCAGAGCCCTGTACCTTGGGAAGCAATAAACCTCATACCTTCTAACTCTGCTCTTGACTAAAGGACCATCCCTGAATGAAGACTAAGGACAACAGGCAAATAACTCCAGCCTCCTCAATTAAGAAGTAAAGCTACTTGCTGTCCTATACCAGAGCCCTGTACCTTGGGAAGCAATAAACCTCATACCTTCTAACTCTGCTCTTGACTAAAGGATCATCCCTGAATGAAGACTAAGGACAACAGGCAAATAACTCCAGCCTCCTCAATTAAGAAGTAAAGCTACTTGCTGTCCTATACCAGAGCCCTGTACCTTGGGAAGCAATAAACCTCATACCTTCTAACTCTGCTCTTGACTAAAGGACCATCCCTGAATGAAGACTAAGGACAACAGGCAAATAACTCCAGCCTCCTCAATTAAGAAGTAAAGCTACTTGCTGTCCTATACCAGAGCCCTGTACCTTGGGAAGCAATAAAGTACGTGTTTCCCCAACCAAAGTAGTAAAACTGATACTTTCTCAAATTTGTTTTGTTATTTTTTCCTATATGTATTAAAAAGTTCTGCTACCTAGCCAGGTTACCCAGCAGCCGTACACCTTCCTAGCCCTGCATTTCCTCGTTCTCTTGCCCTTGCTAACCTTTTCTTTAATCTACAAAGTCCCCCTTCCTCTTTTGATAAAATAGCTAACTCTGCTCTCTGTCTCTCCCTCACCCTTGAATAACTCCTACACTCTTCTGTTTTCCTTCCAGGCCAGCTCTCTCCACTAGTCCTGCCTTACATTCTCACCCTTCTCTGTCCCCCTGCTACATCTCCCAAGTATAGCTCGGCTGTACAAGACTGCCTACATACCTCTTAGTCTACTTGCTGCACTCCTCAACTTCTGCCCTTTTGCTTCCCCTTTTCTCCACCACCTCAGACAAGTTTAACCAACACTCACCCTTACTTCCAGTAAGGTGAATTGCAGCAGCCTGCTGCTCACTGATTGACTCTCTCATCCTTCCAGTCTGAACCTGCTCCGTTCGCCCTGCGGGCTCACTCCGCTCCCCTACCCTGCCCCCAAATCTCACCCGCCCCTAGCACTCCTACATTTATTCCTCAATATCTCCACTCCTTATTCCAATTAACCAATTAGCTCTTCTCCCCCCTCACAACTACACTTAATCCACCCAGTCTAAATTACCCAACTTCAGCCTCTCCTTTCCACTCCCCCTACCCAATCTCCTCAATCTCCTCTCATACATTTCCTCTATCACCTCTCCCTCAATACTCCTACTTCCCAAACATCTTACTACTGCATCCCTGCCTCCTTCATACAACTTCAGATAAATTACTTCTCTCCATACTTTCATTACTCACCTCTAACATACTCTTTACTTCAACTGACACTCCCTTCTCTCCCACTTAATACAACCATGCTTTTCTCAATCCTCCAACAACTTAAAGTCCCCTGCCCTCTCCTTCTCTTTCTGATTCCTTTATTCTATATCAGCTCTTACTCTTCCTCTGCATATGCAATTCCCCCAACTAAAATAACTTCCCCCTCAAACTCCCTTCTCCATAACTCTTTCTCTCACTTCCATTCTATCTCTTCTTTTCTAATCCCACCCAATCAACTTCATCTGTTCCACTACAAAATGCTATCCACTACTACTACTACATTTACACACAAATTAACCTTTTTTCCAACTGAACCCTCTATCTCTATACCAACATTTCTCAAGTCTTTCCTACTCAATATTATATTTTTAGCCGGAGATATCCACCCCAATCCTGGCCCTATCCTCTTTGACAACAATAATCACCCAACTCCCTCTCCCCTACCCTCAAGCATATTAAAAATCTTCACCCTGAACTCCCAAAGTCTCAATAACAAAGTCCACCACTTCCAGGCCTGGTTAACCCACAACCAACCAGACATCTTAGCCATTTCAGAGACTTGGCTTAAACCCCATATTTCTGATTCAGAAATACTTCCCCCTGGATACCATATTATTAGAAATGACCGACCTATAAAAAAAGGTGGAGGCTCTGCCATAGTTTACTCTAAGTCACTAACTGTAATTCCCCTCCAAATTCCAGTTCCTCAATTTGAAAATACTGAACTTACAGCTGGACTACTTAAACTAAATAGACACAAAAACATCTGTATTATTGCCCTATATATCTCCCCTGGAAATAATATCCCTATCCTTGAAGACATTCTCCAATGGGCTTCTACTAAAGTTAACTACAAAACATATATCTTAGGTGATGTAAATATCGACTGGAATAAAATTAACTCTCTCTCCCCCTCCCTTGCCATCAACCTCTATAACTTCACCCAAACAATCCAGCATATAACTAGACCCAACAAAATTAATCCCCCAGGTTCATCTATTGACTGGATCCTAGTCTCCAATCCAAACAAAATCACTAATTCTGGAACAATTCCAGACACCATTAGTGACCACCTGCCAGCCTTCATTCATCGAACTACCAACTCTTCCCCTCACCAACATCAATACATCCTAACTCGTAATCTTAGTAACTTCAACCCTACAACCTTCTCAAACCTATTTAAACAAATGAACTGGCAAGACCTTAGAACTCTCCCTCTTGATGATGCTATCAACTACTTCAACTCTGTTTTCTTAGATACACTTAACTCTCTCGCCCCTATCAGAAATAAAAGGGTAAAAATAAATACCGCTCCTTGGCTATCTAAACTTACTGAACAAATTATGCATCAAAGGGGTAAACTATGGAAACTGTTCCAAAACAATAAACTGCCCAACACCTTGCTCCAATATAACCAACTACGTAACCAAGTAAAACAACTAATTACCAAGGACAAAAAATCCTATTACTCCAACCTCCAATCTAACAATAAAAAAAACCCCAAAAATTCTGGAACTCAATAAACTCTCTCCTTAATCCCGGTTCCAAAAATAATCCCAGTCCTGACCCAAATAAATCTGACCTAGAATTATGCTCAGAATTTAATTCTTTCTTCTTACAAACAATATCTGACCTAACTAAGACCTTCCCTACCAATATCCCTTCTGTTCCCATTCATTCTCCTTCCAATTCCTCCGATAACCCTCTCCTTGGATTTGAGCTCAGACCTGTTTCTACTAACTTCATAAAAAAACTTCTATCTAAACTTAAACCCTGCTCTAATGCCCCTGACAATATTCCCTCCTCCTTTCTAAAATGTGCTGCAGATGGGATAGCTCTCCCGATCAGCATCATTATTAACAGATCTATTAACAAATCTTACGTCCCCAAATTATGGCGCTCAGCTTATATCCTTCCACTGCACAAAGGAGGCAAGAACACCAACATCTCAAACTTTTGCCCCATTGCTCTACTCTCACCTATCTCTAAAATCTTAGAAAAGTGTGTCCACTCCCAACTTATGCCTTTTATAACCCAAAACCATCTTCTAACACCTACCCAACATGGCTTTCGTTCTGGTCATAGCACTACTACTGCTCTATTATCCTACCTAGAAACTATCAATCAAGCCCGAGACTCGGGTCACCTGATCTCTACTGTCTTGCTTGATCTCTCTAAAGCCTTCGACACTGTTTCTCATAATCATCTTCTCCTTCAACTATCAAACCTGCATCTATCTCCTAATTCTCTATCCTGGTTCTCTAGCTACTTATCTGATAGGTCTCAGGCAGTCAAATGGAAAAAATTCCATCTCCTCCTTCCTACCCACCCAAACAGGTGTACCACAGGGATCCATCCTGGGACCCATGCTCTTTAATATTTTTATTAATAACTTTCTTTCTGCTATCCCTGATGCCAAAATTATTCAATATGCAGACGATTCAACCATAGTCTGCTCTGCCACAAACAGCTCTGAACTGCTTCTCAAAACCCAAGCTGCCTTCTCAACCACTGAAAACTGGATGCATAAAAACCACCTCTCCCTTAATGCTAACAAATCCAAAATTCTCCTCTTCTCCCCTAGAAAATCTTACTCCTTCAATAAAGATACTTTCAAAGTCCTTAGCAACTCTAAATCCACTATTGAAGTTGTTCCCTCTGCAAAACTCCTCGGTGTTACAATTGATGAATTCTTAAAGTTTGACATACACATTCAACAAAATATTAAAAAAACCCATCAAAAACTAGGCATGCTATACAGGAATAATCGCTTTCTCTCTCTCACCACAAGGCACACTCTGGCCACTACCTACCTTTTGCCCTCTTTACTTTATGGAGCCCATCTCTTAACCAACTTGTCATACTCCAGCAGCTCCAAACTAGAAAGCTGCTATAACAAAATCTCTAAATTTGCGTCAAACTGTAAAAACTCCACCCACCATTGCCTTTCCCTTCAATCCCTAAATTGGCTAGAACTACCAAACTACCTAACCTATCTGCAGCTCACAACAGCACACAAACTTATATTTCAGCCATCTAACTGTCCTGCTCTAGCTAATATCCTTCCTCCCTACACCCTAAGAGATCTCTCAGATCTGAACATCAAAATCTGATTGATATCTACAAACCTAAAAGTCCTGCTGGTCAGCTTCTCCTCTCCTTCACTATCGGTAAGGCTTGGAACTCTTTCCCTTCCTCTCTAAGAACTATATCAAGCACTGAAAATTTCAAAACTCTGCTTTTCAAACATCTGTCCACTAAGTGGAAATGCACCTGCTTTCACCCTACCTAAAACTATTCAAAAACTCATAAATATCCTACCTAGAGTGCAAAAAGGTGAGGCTGCCCTTTAGTCCACCTCAACTAAAAACTATCCAAGTACATATTCATACCACATGGAGTGCTCCATTGCACTCAAAATGTCCCAGAGACTTATCTTCATTCTGCTTCATGTAAATATTGTAAATAGATTTCTTAACTCTCTTCTCTATGTGCTTATATAATTGCATTTTCTCAAACTACTCTATAAGAATTCCTTTACAAATGTATAACCTTCTAAGAATGTGCTCATGTGCTCAAATAATGCTTTGTCTTAAATTACCCCATAAGAACAGCTTATGATTGTATAACCTTTTAGAATAACCTTAGTGAAGTAGTATTTGACTTTGTTGCAATAATGAATGTTTCTATTGTACAAACTGATTACCTCAATGTATCATTCATATTTTATATTTCTGTATTTTATATTTGTACATCTGGAGCTTTTCTCCCCGGGCCTCCACTGAAAATGGGTCTCAGGGCCCAGTGGACTTCCCTGGTAATCAAACTGGAAATAAATAAATAAATTATATATATATATATATATATATATATATATATATATATATATATATATATATATATCTGTATGTATCTTGTGTGTGTGTGCATGTTTTTTAAACTTTCCTAATGTAAAGATCCTCAGGAAAAATCTTTGCTTTAGGTTTGAAATGTACAGCAGCAATGATACAAGGTTCAGAATTCACCACAAAAGACACAAAGAATCATTAGGCAGTACTATAATTAAAAGCTAAATGAATGAAACAGCTAAAGCACCAACCAAAAAACATCTCTGCAACAAGCCAAATCTCATCAGACACTGAAAGCTATAGCAAATAACAATTTCAGCAAGCCCCTACACATAGCCAAGCAAACTGTTTTAGGTAAGGGCCACAATAAAGCAATAACAGTAAAAATGCTTATTCAAAAAATGTTCCAGTAAGAAAAATATTAGAATAAAATAAGTGCAATATAGTTTTTACTTGACTGGTGTAGAAATACTCAGAAAAATCAACACTTTAGTTTTCAAATGTATCTACAGCAGTGCCCTGAAGTTCAGAATTAACCACAAAGGGCACAAAGCAAAACTTGCACTATTAGAAACAACAGTAGCAATGATTGTGAATAGCACTGTTAGCAGCAGAAATTCTTACTGAGACTTATTCTTTGATCTTGTGTTCGCAAACTAGTACAGTAGAAATTCAGGATGATGTTTACCGTTATGCCTACATTTTTATTTCTTATTTCTGTGTGCTCAGCAGGTACTTAAAACACTTACTGCAGATTGTATAAAATGTTTGATAGGCAAACTTTTTTCAAGGTAATTTGCTTTCTGTGCAGAAGGAGGTTGAAGATTTTGTTGTGTCCATACCTGTCGTATCTGCCTATCTATATAGATTTGCTCAAATGTCTGGTTTACGGAACAGATGTTTTGTCATCTGTGTGTTTCATCGAACCAGGCAAGTGGGATGTATAGTAGGTGTGTGTGTGTGTGTGTGTGTGTGTGTGTGTGTGTGTGTGTGTGTGTGTGTGTGTGTGTGTGTGTGTGTGTGTGAGAGAGAGTGTGTATGTGTATTTGTATGTGCATGTGTCTGTGAATGTGTGTGGTCTAGGGTTAGTGTTAATTTAGGGGATAGATTTAGTATATGTGTGTGTGTGTGTGTGTGTGTGTGTGTGTGTGTGTGTGTGTGTGTGTGTGTGTGTGTGTGTGTGTGTGTATGTGTGTGTTTGTGGCTTATGTAGTGGCTGTGTTATGGGATGTATTTTTAATTTAAGATGCACATTAGGGTTAAAGGCCATATTAAGATTAGGAGCAGGGATAGCACATATTATTGAGGTGGGGCAGGGAATACAAATATATACATGTATATATGTGTGTGTATGCATTTAAAAGGAGAACTAGATTTCATACAAATATGGTGTGTGTGTGCGTGTGTGTGTGCGTGTGTGTGTGTGTGTGTGTGTGTGTGTGTGTGTGTGTGTGTGTGTGTGTGTGTGTGTGTGTGTGTGTGTGTGTGTGTGTGTGTGTGTGTGTGTGGGCACTTGCATGTGTGGATGGTCTGTAATACAGTCTGCTGATCCCTTGAGAAGCACAGGGCTGCTGTGATACTATGTGTGATATTTAAACAACATTTGAAGGTGCTTTTACCAGAAAGTGTGTCACAGAAGGAAAATACAGACTTTATGTCTGCTGGAGACAGACAAACCATTGAGGGTATAATACAATGTTTCTGTGTCTGAAACAATCTGGCACACCAACAAACAGAAGAAATGTGTACTCAGTGTGAATTGATAGTGAAATTAGTTTGAATAAAAAGAGGCCACATAGACCTGAACTTTGGAAACAGTCTTTGAGCACTGTTGTAAATAGACTGGATTTTTTGGACTTGGTTTAACAAGAACATCTGTTAGAAAGGTATTTGTTGTCATATACTATTGTCAGTGTATAAAAAATTTCATTTTTGTTATTCCACATAACTTTTGCGAAAATTGGTTCTAGGTTCTGTTTTTGGATACTACATGCACAACAAATTGCTAAATTTGTGAATGCCTCAGACTTAAGTAGCGTTGGCATAAATAGTTTGTTTCAAAGCTACCTGAAAGCTAATGCTCTCCTGAGCTGTTTTTTTTTTTTCCAGCTCAATTTAAGTCTTTATGTGTGAAATGTTAAAAAAGTAATTGCTGATGAGGAAGATGACTTGTGTTATGCACTCCACTCAAACTGTGTGAACTGAAATTGTAACTGCAGTATTCTGTTCACAATGGAAAAAACAGTAACGTATTTAATGAGTTGTACTAGAGCTCTTTAGGAAAGATGCACAATTAAATACCAATGACTGCTCAGCCAACAACAATAGATATCCATGAAAAATAGTACACTTTGAAAAAAAAATATGGAATCATACTGCTTAACTGTGCATATTTTTTTCAGAATGTCAATATTTTTGTCTCATATTTTCAGTCTATTCCTCATAAAATTTGTGTTTTCTGACAAATCAGTGAGGATTGAAGTTCTTCAGAAAATGCATACTAACACAAATCATGTTATTCTAGTGTAAGTTTATAAGGGCAATATTCAAAATTTGTCCTCATTTTGGGGCCTTTGTCCCTACATTATTTTAGGCTTTATCTAGATTTCTGGCACTAGAGGTTTGTTTGGACTGGAAGATGTTGTGTAAGCCTATTTGTTAGAGTTGAGATGTATGTAGTTAGGAAAACTGGCTCCAAACTGAATGAGCCAGGATAGTGTTCTCACTTCCTTCTGTTGGTTCCCTAAAAGCATGCACGGGCATTGAGAATGCTAATGCACACACAATCAGAAACTAAAAATTCTGGATAGAGCTAAGATATCACCCAATGCACAGTCACTTATATCCCCCACTTGAATATTCAGTATTGGATGTCTGCTGAGGTCTCAGATATCATATTTAGTGGATATTTTTGAAATTAGGGCTAGAACCTAATGTAAATAAAATAAATAAACATCCATACATTCTGACTGTAGACACATTTAAAAGGGCACTGCCTACCAAAATATGAACTCTCCTGAATAGCTAATTGTTTTTAGTAATGCTTATATTTTTAATTGAAACTGCAAAGCCCAAATTAGACTTGTATTCACCTAGGGCTAATAATAAGCCTTCACCCAAGTATATTTCTTTAACTGCAAACAAGAAAGAATGCTACCATCTGAGGTGGTTTGTTTTAAATGTTCTAGGAACTGGCACATAGCAAAATACTGCACAATTAATGATAACAATAATGCACCTGTAAAAACTGTTAGTGATTGCCAGCAAGCTGCAGCTGAAAGTATGCATGCCAAATATGATAATGTTAAATTTTTAAGTACTGGAACTTTACAGTCTGTTTTTGTTACTTTACTGTTACTAAACCTGTAAGTTCATTACTGTTGGGCTTTCCCCCTGGTAGTTATCTTAAAAACTATTTAAATTCACATGTATAAAAGCTTTGCATTTGCTTGTTGCTGCAGAGTTTAGCAGGGCCCTGTATAGATGTAAATGCCTGCAATATTATTTTTCCCTAGAGACCTTCCAGTAGACCCCCAAGCTTCCCTGCTGAGCAAAGTGCGACTCGGTTGTACTGTAAGCACCATTCTCATACTTATCATCCACAACTTACTATACACCCACTAACTTTGCTACTCCAAATCAAACTAGCCCACTAGCTAAGCCAAAGTCCTAAGTCCAGATAACCTACTTCCTTCCCAAATACCACATTCAGAAAAATCCTGCCCCAATGGATAATGGATGGACAGTTTCCCATCATTTGTCATCAGCAGCAGCAGCCCCCTTTTTTCCCATTTTTCTACATGGGGTCGGGGTCTCGAGTTAACTGTCGCCAACTCTCTCAGTTTGGTGCCATACTCCTGCCTTCTTCAACACTCATGCTTGACTGTCGCAGATCTTCTTTCACACAATCCATCCACCTCTTTGCTGGACATGCTCTTTTCCTCTTCCTGTCTCCCAAATCTTCCTCACCAGATTGTCTTCTGCTTTTCTACACATGCCCAAACCATCATAATCTGTTCTCTTTGATCTTTTCTGTGATTGGAGTTACTTTGGCTAGTGATCTTTTCATTTCTTTGCCTGTCCCACAATGTGCATCCTACTACCTTTCTCAGGCACTTCATTTCCATCACCTCGAACTTCTTGAACTGATCTGCCTTTACTGCTCAGGTTTCTGTATCATACAGTAGTACTGGTCGCACTACTGTCTTGCACATCTTACGTTTCAGCCTTTTTGGCATTCTTCTGTCATAGACTACACCTGATACTCTATGCCAGTTGTCTGCAGCCCCTCTGGTTCTAGCTTTGACCTCTTCATTCAGACTACCCTTCTCCTCGACTACCACTCCCAGATGCTTGAAGCTGTTTACCTGTTCCACTATCTTCCCTTCTATCTCTATTCTCAGCTTCTTCTGATTTCCCCAATTTGTTGCCATTACCACCATCTTATCTGTGCTTAGTTTCATCCCATGTGCCTTCAGAGTTCCATTCCATTCTCCCATCCTTTGCTGAAGTTCTAGCTCAGAGTCTGCCTGTACTGCCATATCATCTGCATACAGCAGCTTTGTTGATCCATCTCCTCCAACCTGTTTGCTAATGTAGTCCATCACCAGTATGAACAGGAGTGGGCTCAGAGCTGAACCCTGATGTACAGCCACTCCCACTGGGAACCCCTCTGTGAGGCCACATGCTATTCGTACTTGAGTCATTGGGTCCTTGTACATAGCCTGCACTAATTCTATCAATGTTTCTGGGACTTCAAACCACAGATCAGCTTTCTTGGGACCTTGTCATATACTTTCTCCAAGTCTAGGAATGCCCAGTTGGACTCTCTCATTATCTCTAGCCTCTCTTCTCAAGTATCTGTCTCAATGCAAACATCGGGTCAATTGTGCTGCATCCTGATCTGAATCCAAACTGCTCATCTCCCATCTTACATTCTACTACTCTACATATCTGTTTATCAATCACTGTCTCCAGAACTTTCATGCAATGTGATAGGAGTTTCATGCCTTTGTACTACCCACAGGTGTGGATCTCCCCTTTGTTCTTGTATACTGGCACAAGTATGCTTATTCTCCAGTCATCTGGGAAAAGCCATTTCTCCCCTATCTCACCCAGCATCTTTATCATATCTGCTGTGACCTCATCTGAGCCTGCTGTTTTCCCTGACTTCATCTTCCTTAGTACTGTTCTTTTTCTAGGGTGGGCTCCTCTTCTCTCATCGTAGGCTGTTTCTGGAGCAGTACAGCTTCTGTGGGGCTAGAAATAATCCTTCCATCTGCCTTTGATATCCTCTGGACTGGTGAACATGTTGCTGGCATCCCTTATGAAGGGTGTCTTACAATCTTCTTTATGCCCTGCAAGCTGATATAGTTTCTTTGTGCCCCTTACTGAGTCACTTTCCAGAAGTTGGTACAGTGCCTCTGATACCCTATTCTTCTTTCTTAGATTCTTTGTTAGCCAGCCAGCAGTCTTTTCTATCTCCCACTGCATTCAGTAATTCAATTTATTAGGTCCTGCAACTGCTGTACTGTATGAATGCACTCTTTTCCTCACTATCACAACCCTGCTGTGGGGCATAGACTGAGATTATGAATAATGCCCTATCATTCTCCTACACCATTTCTAGCCTGCCCTCCACCTGAGTAGTAGAGTCTGGATCCCAACATGACCACATCACCTACAGTCATATTTTACACCATTGAGTGGCTAACCCTGCCACATCACACAGTCTGTGATCCATGTTCTCCTATCTTGGGGATACTGCATACCACTGTAGATGCCCAAAGCGGTTGGTCTGTACAACTCTTCCCCCTATAGGGCACCATGTAGTGGCTGTATTCATTGGATAGTTTGAGATGGAAACACTCAGCATGTTTTTTGGACCTGGGAGAAACCCCATGGAGACACAGAGAGAACATGCAAACTCCAAACAGGCATTGGTCAGAGATCAGGATTGAACCTTGCACCTTGTGCATGGGTGGTGAAGACCTTAACCAGTATGCCATCTGGTCTCTCTCATCTTATGTACCTCTCATCATATGTGAGAGGTACAAATACACTATGGAGTTGGAGTCAATTCTCTCGTGTAAAAATAAACTAGACATCAAACAAGTTGTTAGTGCATACAATTCACCTCTCACACAAACTTCATCTCTCACACAAAATAAAATCATGACACATAAACCCACATACATGGAGGTACTCACTAAAAGCCCACCAAAAGAACAGAGACCTCCCAAACGCACACCACCCACACTCACCATTAAGCATAAAGAAACCACTATACATATCAACACACGCACACACACACACACACACACACACACACACACACACACACACACACACACACACACACACACACACACACACACACACACACACACACACACCTGTGTCTCAACAAATAAGCCTTTAAGGCAAATGCCTTGGTCATAAGCAGCTCCATAGTGAGACACAGAGATGTCCCCCTCACCAGACTGGACAAGGACAAGGTGATGGTCAGCTGCCTATCAGGTGTCAGGAGCCAACAAATCACACATGCACTGAAGTCACTCAACAACAAGTACCATTATGACGCTGTCATAGTCCATGTTGGAGTGAATGACTTGAGACATATCTCTCTGGACTATATGAAGACAGACATGATGGAACTCTCTGATTATGTGTCCCAGACAGGTATTTCCCTAGCCCTAAGCAGTATCCTTCCCTAACCCAGGATGATGCCACAATATACACAAAATTGATTGATTTCGACAATTGGCTCAGCTTCTGGTGTCAGTCCAGGGGGATCCAGTATCTGTCAGCCTGGGAGGATATGGTAAACAGACCATGCTGCTTTGCTAGAAATGGTCTAAACACCTCCAACCCCACCCCTGGCTTTTGGATACTGGCAAAGGCCCTTGCCTTTTCCACAGTGCCTTTTTCAGGCAGTGTCAAAACAACAAATTTTCAAATGTAACAAAATCTAATCAAGACAAACTCAGGGCCATGCTGCTTAATGCTAGGAGTTTAAACATGAAACTGCACTCCCCAGAAACACACCTCACCTTCGAGGATGTTGACATATGTGCAGTTACCGAGACATGGTACAAGGTCACTGAGAGCACCCTTGCCTTGACTTCCACATGTTTTGACCACAAAATGAACATGAAGGAACCAAAAGTGGAGGTGTATCCATCTTCATTAAAATGAAATACACTTTGAGACTGGTCAAACAGCATGACTCTCACTAATTACTCTATGTCCAATTAACTATGGGAGAGTACCATACCACATCATTACTAGCTGTAGATCCCCCACCATGAACCAGGATAAGCACACCCCCTACCTCGATCTAGTGTAATGCCTCACTATACAGCACAACACCATAGCCATGCGAGATTTCAACTATCCTTCCATAGAGTGGGGGACATACAAGAGCAAAAACATGCTCACCCAGACATTCCTGGACTTTGTCAGCACAAATCCTCTGGAACAGATAGTCTGCACCCTCACTAGGGGCTCTAATGTTCTGTACATAGTACTCACCATCAAGGGGAGGGGGTCATTGTACTTCCCCGTGTGTGACGCCCTCCCTGGTTAGGTCAGACCAAAAATCAGTCTCATTTGAAGTAACTACTGAAACTGACATCCTCACAGGAACAGAAATTATAAAAAAAACGTTACTAAAGATAACTACAGCCTACTAAGCGATGATATAAAAAGCTTCATACCACCCACAATCGCAGGCATCAATGATCACTATGCAGAAGCATATGCAAATACCCTGTACAAACACACTTAAGTGACTGCATAAACTCTGTTGTACCTGACTGGATCAAAATCAGGTCTTCCATAAAAACAAGCCACCGTGGTGGACTTCAAGTATAAACCGATTATGTAACAACATGAAGAAACTGTTGTCCATAAACAAGAGGTATATCACTCTGCAGAGGAAGAGTTTCCTCTTAATCCTAAACAAAAAAAAAATCAGAAATCTTGTAAAGTCTTCTAAAGCAAATTATAAAACTAAAATTGCATCCCTAGCCAAGGATAATCATAAGGCATTATTTAACTATGTCCAAATTTAAAAGGGAATGCTGGCCTATGTGATAAACTGGTTGTAGGTGGGATTACTCATGCTGCACTGGAAGATATCACCAACCTGCTTGCTGACAGATTCAGTGCAAACCTCATCCCCCTGTCCCCACCTACCATATCCCAAAGTATACCTGACACCAGCCCTCTGCCTAGTATCTCTAGAGAACAGGTCATCTCTGTGCTCACCAAGGCAAAAAACACACCTCAGTGGGATCAGATAATATCCCAGGTTGTTTACTAAACAATCTAAAACAAGACCTAGCAAACCCAATTGGCAATCTCTTTAATCATAACTTGAGAACTGGCTAGGTTCCTGCAGAATGGAGAACAGCAACAGTAATTCCCTTACATACAGGGGGCCATCAACTGACCCTGGGAACTACCAACCTATAAGTCTAACAAGCCTCATCTGCAAGACCATGAAAAGAATTATAATGGACCTTATCAACAAGGATGTAGGTGACTTCCAAAAGCTGGACCCAACCCTGTTTGGCTTTGTTATGGGAAGAACATGTTTATTAAACTTGGTAGACTTCTTTGAGAATGTCACCAAAGCCATGGACAAAGGTAAGACAGTGCACACAGCCTATCTCAACCTTGCCAAGGTTTTTTACACAATCCCTCACTCTGGCATCATTGATAAACTGTCTCAGCTGGGGATTAACCCTTATGTTATTTAATAGGTAGCCATTTGGCTCACCGACAGAAAACACTCTGTCAAAACTGGTGACTCCACCAGTAGACTAGTCACCAGTGGATTACCACAGGGATCTATGCTGGACCCCTTAGTATTTGGCATCTATTTTTCAGAAGTCCAGGCCAAAGTAGATAGCCTCTGGCTCACCAAGTTCACTGATGATTGCAAATTGGGAGCAATCACTGAGTCCCGCAGCAAGGTCAACATATTACAAAAAAGGGCTAACACAAACAAATGGTTCGTGGCAAAGCCATGATGTAAAACTAAATGCAAAAAAAATGCAATATTATTCCCTTTGGCAAAATGGAATTCCCTGCAAATTACAATATTGACAGCACCATACTGAGTTCCAACCCAGCAGTGCAAGTCTTGGAACACTGGTCAACAACAATCTGAACTTCTACCACCAAGTTTCCACAGTGGTAAGGAAAGCCTTCCATGTAGCACACCTCATAAGCAAGGGCATAGTATAACTCTACTATACTCAACCCTCATCAGGCCACTAATAGAGTATAATGCACCCTTTTGCATGTACTTCAGCAGACACCTGAAGCAGCTGGACTGACCTCAGAGGTTTCTCACTAAAAAAATGCAAGAACTCCAAACCATGATTTATGTGGATAGGCTGAAAGCCCAGTCACTTTAGTCTATATCTTATAGGCTGCTGAGAGATGACTTGTGCCTGGCCTATAGGGCAATCTCCGACCCTGCCCTAATGGAAATGCTTCACATCTGCAAGTCAAATGGCACAAGAGTCACTCACTCTAGAGATCTCAATCTAGCCTGTGACATTAACAGAGCATGCTGGAGAGACATATGTCTCCCAGAGACTGCTGCTTCTCTGGAATAGACTTCCTATTCATGTAAAACAGAGCTCCTTACTGATCATATTCAAACACTACCTAGATAATTGCATGGGAGACCACAAATTCACCTCTGGGGTAGCACCCATGTCCCTCATGAACAGGGTTAGCTAGTGTTGATCACAGATATGTTCTATTCATAAATTCTTTCTGTGAACTACCCAAAAAGAACAAAAGGGGATACTTGTGATTAACATGGCTAGGCTTGTAAAAGCTGTAGGGCTGCTAGACTAGTAACCTCCTATGAACATATGGAAGGGTAAGGGATTTAATGGTTGTTGGTCTCAGCAAAGTATGATTATAAGCTAGATTACAACATATTTGTAAACATAACAAACTAATAAACAGAAAACTGAATTAATATTTGACAACAGAGATTAAAGGGAGTACCCAGTAACATTGGCAGACAACAACCCATTTTAAGAACTCCCCAATTACATTTGCAGAAAACAAACCATTTTAAGAAAAGTGATATATTAATAGATCTAGTACCTATCTTTAACACACGATGTTTTCATTATCCAAGACTTTTCCCAAGTCAAAGTGTTATGGAGGATATGGGAAAATGTTTGACCAGAAATATTGCCAGAAGTACAACCCCTGCCAAAAAAAAAAAAAGAAAAAAAAAGAAAATTGTATAAGATTAAAAGACAAATAGAAATATGATTTGGATTTAGGTAGAAGGGTCAGATATATCTAATACTTTGTCTTCCCAAATGACTCTGCTAGTTAAAAGAATAACAGAGTTCAGTAAGGAGACTGACAGAGAAGTGCCCAAGGGACGTAGGTATCAAAACTGAAGAAGAGATTGATGAATCTTGTACTGAAGGAAAAGGGAAAAGGAAACTCGAATGGACTCTTAATCATTTCCCTGATAAACTTAAGCAGTGAACCAGTCGGAAACATAAGCAAGGCTTTAGTGGTAAATAAAGGAATATAACCTCTTAAATAAAGAAGGAGTTACCCTGGCAGAAGAAAATTATTTTCCTGAGTTAACTTTTATAGAGGATGAAATATAAGAAGGAATAAAAAGCCTGTATTTCTACTTATAGAGGAAAAGGCCACAACCTCCACTTCAGAAAAGGAAATTAATGAAAATAATGCTCACTAGGCTGGCCTCCAGATAAGCCATGTCAAGTCAAGAAAGTCTAAAGTGAAAACAATACACAAAACATAGCTAGAAGAAATATAGGAGGACTAAATGGGAATTAAAGGAATCAAACAG
Organism: Protopterus annectens; assembly: GCF_019279795.1. Taxonomy (NCBI): domain Eukaryota; kingdom Metazoa; phylum Chordata; order Ceratodontiformes; family Protopteridae; genus Protopterus; species Protopterus annectens. The sequence continues at coordinate 1,201,918,229 of NC_056733.1, forward strand.
TCACTTCATACCTCTACAAACAATGACACGACATGCTGTTCTGAGAAACCAAAGGTAAACATTGAAATTTCTCCAGTATCTAGTTGCACACAGGACAACTAGTTTGCAGTGACAAGCACTGTCCACATAGTTGCAAACCTGATACTCCTGACAGTGATTGATATTCTCACTCCAACAATCTAATCAATAAAAAAGTGTCAGTTGCCGTGAATATGAGCTTTCCTACTGTCTCCGTTACCAGCTTGGTGGATATGGGCATCATGAGGCAATGCAGAAATTGCCTCATGTTTACTGACAACCAGTTAATTCTCAAACAAACTGATATGGTATGTGAGAAATGTATTTACACAATGTCACTGGAGGCAAAGCTCTCACATGAAAGTACTCCTAATGTCAATAAGGTTATCAGTAGTACACATGCTGCACCCATCATGCACAATTCAAATCAAACATATAGACCCACATATACTGAGGCAATTATATGTGACCTTCCTAAACCATAAAGACCTCCTAGACAAATTACACATAAGAAATATCCTCAGTAGGCCCAAACGCACTCTTTTAAAACAACATCCACATCAACACATAGAGCTACATCACATGGAGTCTCCACCTCTAAGCCTATAAGGCAAGTCACCACACAATCCAACATTCTAGTCATTGTAGACACCATGGTGAGACACACTGATGTCCCTCTCACCAGGCTGAGTAAGGAGAAAGTTACAGTCAGTTGCTTATCAGGGCTAGGATCAGCTACATTATGCATGCACTCAGGTCATTGGACCACAATTACCAATATGGCTCAGTCATAGTCCATGTGGGAGTAAATAACCTGAGACATACCTCCCTAGACTATATGAAGAGAGACTTCATAGAGCTCTCAAAATATGTGTCTCAGGCTGGTATGAGCCTAGCAGTGAGCAGCATTTTACCTTCTCCATGGATGATGCCACAATATGAACAAAAGATCCATTGACTTTAATAATTGGCTTAGTTTTGGGTGTCATTCAAAGAGGGTGCAATATTTGTCAGCATGGAAGGAGATGGTCAACAGACTAAGCTGCTTTGCCAGGGATGGTCTGCACCTCTCCCCTCTAGAATATTAGCTAAAACATTGCCTTCCCCCATAGGGACTTTTTAGGCAATGGCAAACTGAAAATACTTCCAACATAGCAAATCTAAAGGTATTACTGCTCAATGCCAGGAGCCTAAACAAAACAATCCACTCACTAGAAGCTCTCTTTACCCTAGAGAATGCTGATGTCTGTGCAGTCACTGAGACATGGTTTAAAGCCGTGGAAAGCACACCACAGTGCAAGGTTATAATGCCTTCCACACATTTAGACCAGCTACTTCAAAGGCAGGGACTAAAGATGGAGGTGTCTCTATTTACATCAAAAATACATATACTTCAAGTGTGGTTAAACAGGACAACACTTAAGCTGCTTCATGTTTACATCACCATAGGGAAAATCCAATACCACTTCCTTGTCCAATAGGTCCTCCTCTATGACTCAGGAAACCCATACCATGTATTTAAACTTATTAGAAACACTAACCATCCAACCCAATACCATATTCATGGGTGACTTTAATTACCCCACAATTAACTGGGAATCCTATATGACATCAAACGTACATGCACAGAGATTCCTGGAATTTGTAAACACAAACTCCCTGGACAAGATAGTCAGTACACCAACCAGGGGTGCAACATACTGGATCTGGTCCCTACTAATATGGGAGACTGCTGCACACCCCCTACTGTAATGACTTCCCTGGTCTGGTCAGGCCACAAAATGCTCTCCTTTGAAGTAAAAATAAAACCTGGACTCCCAGCTAAGCTGGGAATATTCAGGAACAACTCTAAGGCTAACCTGCTACTATGAAGTGAGAGCCTGGAGAAATTTCAAGCCCCCATAAACCCTGAGAACACTTCTACCTATGCAGAACTGTTCACAGAAACTCTGTACAAGCATGTTAAGAGCTGCATCGAGGCAGCTGTACCCATCAAAAAGAAGTACAGAAGCAACTCAAAAAACAAGCCACCCTGGTGGAATTGCAAAATCAGTCGGATGTATAACAGGAGGAAAATCATGGCAAAAATTAGGAGGTGCAGCACTCAGCAGGATAAAATCACTCTCATCAACCTAAATAAACAACTCAAATGACAAATAAAGTCTTCCAAAGCCAAAATTGAGGTAAATTTGGCCTCCTAGGCCAAAGAGAACCACAAAGCATTCTTTAGCTATGTCCACAACCTCAAAGGCAATACACAATTGTGTGCAGATCTCATTGTAATTGAAGCCACCTATACTGAGCCAGAAGATATAGCAAACCTCCTGGCTGATAAATTCAGCTCCAGCTTTACTCCTCTCTCCCCCTCAACCTTCCCTCAAGAAATATCATAAAATATAACTCCCCCTACTATCAATAGGGAACAGGTCCTTAATGGTCTCTCTAAGACCAAGAGCACTGCATCAATGGGCCCAGAGAATATCCCAGCATGCCTTCTAAATAGCATAAAGCATGACCTATCAGGGCCTCTAGAATTACTATTTAACTGTAGCCTCCAAACAGGCTTTGTGTGTCATGAATGAAGAAAGGCAACAGTCATCTCTCTGCACAAAGGTGGGCCATCTACAGACCCTGGAAACTACAGACCTATAAGTCTCACTAGTCTTAAATGTAAAGCCATGGAAAGAATTATCATGGAGATGATCAACAGAGATATAGGAAACCTCCAGACACTGGACCTAACCCAATTTGGTTTCGTCATGGGCAGATCATGCCTACTCAGCCTGCTGTATTTCTTTGAGAAGGTCACCAAAGCAATGGATGAGGGCAAAATCGTTCACGCCACCTACTTTGACCTGGCCAAGTCATTTGACACAATACCCCACTTGAGCATTGTGGACAAACTCAAGAGTTTAGGAAAAGACAAGGACAATGTCAGTGGTCTCTGGCTGACTACATTTGCAGATGACTGCAAATTAGGAGCTGTCACTGAATCTCACACTGACACAAATGTTCTCCAGGAGGGGTTGACACAAAGAAACAACTGGTGTCAGAGCCATGGACTTAAACTAAATGCCAAGAAATGCATAATAGTATCCTTTGCGAAGTCATCCATCCCTGGTAACTATAATATTGACAACACACCCCTTACTGTTGATGCAGTAGTCAGGGACTTAGGGGACACACATAGATAGTAATGTAGCTTTTGATCATCACGTGTCTACAGTGGTGAGGAAATCATTCTATGTTTCACAACTTATAAAAAAGGTATGGCATCTAAGTTCAAGGAAGTTATTGTTCTACTGTATTCAGCATTCATCAGACCTATCGTTGAGTACAATGCCCCCTTTGGTATGTACCTAACCAGGCATATCCAACAACTGGAACATCCACAGAGGTTCCTCACTAAACTAATACAGGGCATAAGTAATATGTCCTGTGGAGACTGCCTCAAGGCTGTATCCTTGTATTCTGTCTCCTACAGGCATTTGAGGGGAGAGCTATGCCTGGCATACTGGATATTGTCAGACCCCATGCTGATGGATCTCCTGCATATCCACAAAACAAACAGTGCAAGACTTACCCATTCAAAAGACTTAAACCTTGTCTGTGATAGAAATAGGACCTGCTTGAGAGATGTATTCCAGAGCCTACCTTATCTATGGAACAGGCTTCCCATCCATGTGAAGCAGAGTTCTTCCCTAACCCAATTCAAGTGCAATTTGGACAATTGGATGAGAAAACAGAATTTCATCCCTGGTTTGGCACCTATGTCTCTAATGCAAACAGGTAACCTGTAAATGGTTCATCTCCCAGGCCCATGCTTACACTTATCAAGGGTATCAGAACTTGTCAGAGATTTGAGATTGCATGGTTAGGCTTAAAAAGGCCCTTGTGGTCGTTAGCCTAGTAAACACCTATGAACCTATGTAAACAACACATATGGAGACAGTTATTAGTTACAAAGCTCTTTGTGTTGCACCTATAATGAAGTCAGCACATAGCTACATTTACAGTAATTATTTAGAAAAGGTAATACTAAAATTAGGAGTTTGACTACATTTTACTGGTCTGGTGTTATAAAGGACATATAACATGTTTGTACTGCCTGCCCAGAATTTCAAAGGTCAGATCCCATCTAAGGGTATAAAAATCCTTTATTGCCATCACTTGTTATGGAACTTATGTTTGAAAAAATGCTAGAAAAGCAATGGACAGTGTATGGTCACACATAAAAATTGCATAAGGGCAATCGGTATATCATGGTTATTATTGATTATGCAGTAAACATTCCTAAGGAAGTTCGTAGTACTGTTTTTCTAAAGTAGGAGTTCATTGAGGAATTCTTACTGATATAGGCATTCCATTTGTTTTTATAGTACGCATAAACTGCTTCTATTTTTTAAAGTGAAGCAGATAAGGACATCTGTAAACCACTCAATCAGTTAATCAAATGCTTAAAAAAATCTGTGTTACAAAAGGCTACAAAACTGAATGGGAGAAATTGGGACCAGCTGATTCCATATCTTCCCTTTCTTGTAAGGGAGTACCCCAATCCACATCTCGATTCACCCCCTTTTGAATGGATATATAGCAAATATCCCCTGGACTAGCTAAATTCAGCAAAGAAAATGTGGGATGAGGAAACATCTACAATTAAAACAATGATAGGGCATTTTACATAGATGAAGGACAGGAGATTTATAATATCAGTAGTAAAAGAACATCTGGAGGGAGCATAAGAGTCACAAGAGAGGTCATATAAAAAAATGCCCGTCTAAAAAATTTAAATCAAGGGATAAAGTGCCCATGTTAGTACCCACTGCTAAAAAAGTTCCTTGCAAAATGACAAAAGAATTTTCAAATCATATAAAGATCAACCCCGGGATTCAATAAAGGGTTTTTCCCTTGCCAGAGTAGTGCAGCAGTTCCTGCACGGAATATGGCCGCCGAGTGAATCAATAAACAAGGCTTGGGGCGTGCATGAGCCTGCCAGCACTATTCTGGCATGGACACCACTGAATAATACTAATTACCTCATTTACTGGTGAAAACCATGCAAATGAGGTGAATTAGCAATTCAGTAATCAGGCAGGTGTCAATGCCAGAACAGTGTCTGTTGCAGAAATGTATTTGGTTACTGACCATGTACATTTCTGCAAAAATCAAAACGTGGCATGACAGCTGAAAGTAAAGCATGTATTATAATCATTAGGCATGCCAATGGCCAAATACATGGCCATTGGCATGGAAAAGAGTTGCAAAAATATGCAAATTAATTTGTTTTTGTGGGGGGGGATTTCAGTCGTTTAAGCATAGTACAGCAGCGTGCAAATGAGATCTTGCCAAAAATAAAAAAAAAATGTGAAAAGACAATTTGAAGTGAACTCTGCATTTTGCCATTATAGTGTATAGCATTCAGAGTCAAAACAATAACAGGTAACACTGGTTGCTAAGGGGAAAGGCTCTGGTGTAGTGGTGTAACAAGGGACTAAGGCAGTGGGATATGCAAATGAGCAAAATTTACTGAATCAAAAAATGGGAGACCATTTGCTGGATGCACCTAACCATGTAGGAGCTATAAGGCAGTGGTGTAAGCAGGAGAATCAGCTGACATCTAAAGGGGGTGTGTCATGCTTGGTATAAGTACATTGGAGCTCCACGGCTTCCATTTCAGCTTAGCTAAGCACAGCTAAGCAAGGGTGTGTGTCTGAGGCTGTATTTACTTATTCCATGAAACGGGGAGCATGTTCGCATCCAGGGTAGTGCCATTTCTGCTTAAAAGTGTTTACCTTTGCTAAATGGTTTTGCACTGCGTACACTGGGTCTTAAACACACAAAATAAACCCCAGACATAGCAGAACTGTATACATCTGAGCAGCGGGTTTGCACGGCGTGGGGCTTAAAAGTAGTGGAAATGGGAAGGGAAAACAAAAAAAAAACGGGAAATAGCAGAAAAAAGTAATCAGGAACAAATAATGTAGCTGAAAAGTGGAATGTATCATAGTCAGCCAATCATACAGGCAGCATCTGCAGCACAACAGTATAAACTATGCATACACATTTCAGTTGTTTTTTTTTGCACAAACTCTGCACCATTGGTGTACGCACTCGGGGGTATTTTAACTGACAAAATGTTAGGGGCTGCTGTCACTTTGATACATCAGTATATGCTAGAGGCTGAGGGTGGTGAGGAGGATAATGTTGGCAACCAGCCCAGACTGAGGAGGAGGAGAAGAGTGTTCAGACCCAGGGTAACCTACCAGGGGTTACATGATCTGGAGATAGTAGAGCATTACAGGGTGGACAGGGACATACTTCAGCAACTCATCGAGCTATGCCAGCCTCACCTCAGACCCAGAGCGAACAGAGGGGAACACATCCCGGACACCAAGGTATGTGTAGCCCTAAGAATACTAGCTACAGGTACTTTACAAAGACCTACTGGGGACATTATGGGGGTCTCATAGGCATCTGCATCCAGGGTACTCTACCAGTTCCTGGATCCCATGCTACAATATATCAGTTAGCAGATTTACTTCTTCAGCACCTGTGAGGAGAGGACCAGCAATATGCACCTCTTCCACCATGTAGAAGACTACCCGGAGGTACTGGGTGCCATAGAATGCACGCGCATCCACATCAAGGCACCACCTGGTGACCAGGGTAGGGTCTATGTAAACCACAAGGGCTTTCACTCCATAAAATGCCAGGTCATGTGCAATGCCCAGGGCATTATCATTAATGTGTGTGCTGGCAGCCCTGGAAGCTATCATGACTCCCACATCTGGCATTCCTCACAGCTGTACCAGCAATTTTCCAGGGGGGACATCCCATATGGCGATCTGGTGGGAAACGCTGGCTATGTACTGGAGCTGTGGATGATAACTCCCATCAAAAATGCACACAAACCCACTCAAGAATGCCATTATGAGGCACATGCACAAACTAGGATCATTATAGAGCATGTTTTTGGGATGCTCAAGTCACGATTCCACTGCCTTGACATATCTGGTGGAGCCTTGCAGTACTCTCCAGCTACATGTTGACACATGTTCATAGTATGTGCCATGTTATACGATCCTGCAGAAACAGCTGCAGCAGGAACAGCATGGAGAAGAGCCACACAGCCCCCCACCATTGTCAAGGTCCCCACAGGCACAGAGGGACTCAGAGGAGGCACCCCCTGAGCCTGCTCCTGTATGCAGATGGAGGCATGACCAGTATGCCCTGGCCTTGGGAAAGAGGTAATACATAGCACACACAGTGATGGTGTAGGGACCCAGGGACTGACACAACTCTCTGGCTTGCATACACAGCATGCACACACATCACACTACCTGTACCTTACCATGTATAGGCAGTGTACTGTGTGCATATGACATAGGCAGCCCTCAAGCATTGTCCTCATAACTGCCACAGGCACAAGGTAAGTCAGTCTTCTTAACAATAAATGAATGGATTAGTATGTTCTGGTAGCATATCTATGGTATTGCTGCATGCATGCAAGGGAATGGGGTGGCCTACTGGGATAGCAGCAGACAAGTGATAGCTATGTGGGACACCAGGACATATTTGCCCAATACTGCCTTCCCCACATTATGTAGTAGTACCCAAGGTGACAAATCCCACTGCAGTATATGTGGGGGGCCAACTTACCAGGGGGTCATAGGTTACAGGCATGGATGTCAGTGTGGGGGTCCCATACTCACCCCTCAGCCTCAACCAACACGTCAGGCATAGAAAACCATAAAGAAATGTCTGTCAAAGGCCCACAATTGGTGACAATGATGAAATAACCCCCTACCGACTTACACAGTGATAGCACAGCAGGTCATGTATTTTCAGTAAGGATCTGAAGGGGAAGAAGTCTAAAACTCATATGTATGCCATTACAATCTGACCTGTGGTCTTTAGTGATATGCCTTTAGTCTCCAAGACAGGGCAAATACTATGCTAAATAGACCCAAGATGTAAATCAGTTATCAGCACAGTGTGCAAATATGTACAGTTGACAGGTGTGCTCCCCACACCCATATTCCTATAGAAATGCAGTCACATGTTTGTTTGCAGGAGAATAGCAGCATAGCACACATTGCCAAGGCTTTCCCAATCAACAAGATAACTTGTTGCATGTCCACAATGTGCACGGGTCAATGATCTATGTATATATGTGGTTAATACTGTCAGGATGTGGCCATCACTTACTCCTGGCTGTCGTGTTGTAGTGGCCTAGGTACAGTGCTGTCTTTGACAGGGCCATGTTCCAAGAACTGCAGTACCAACTATTCTGCATGTCAGCTACACCTATGGTAGGAGTTGTACACACTGTCCAGATGTCAATATCTGTTAATGCAGGAAAACGGTACGTGTCATGGACAGGGGGCCACACATATGGACAGTACACAGCTTGGAGTAATCTACACAGTTCCTACCATACCTCTCAACTGTACAGACCTATTGCAGAATGTCCAAAGGTTTGCATCATAATTGTGGTCTGTATAACATGAAATAGTGGTTGTTTGGCAATTCACTGGCAAATCACACAAGACTAAGGTCAGAAAATAATGACATATTGTAGTGTCAGACTTAATACCCTATAGAAACATGCATGCTAATGCAAAACCTGTTATTGAATTACCATTCTAGGTTTGTAAGGCCAATACTTAAAAATGGTCCCTGTATATAGGCCTATGTCTCCCAATCTCTAATGGCTTTGTCCAGATGTCTGGCTCTCACAAGTTGAGAGGTATGGTGCCTAGTAGGACAGCAGGTACCTGAAGGTCAGTGTACTGCCAGTGTATAAAAGGCTGCCACCTTTCTGTGTTAGCACTGGCAACATGTTACTGGCCAACAGCCATACCCTTGGAATGACACAGCTTGTCACAGAAGGACCACAAGTATGCTTTGTATATCTGTTCTGTTTCTCCTAACATTGCATTTGCCTGCCAACTATTTGCAAACAAGAAAGAGTCATGTCAAAACAGCACTGGCAGACAGTAGGGGAAGCAAACATCAAACCCATGAGAGCAAACAATCAATTACCAAACCTGTCTCCCAACTGTTTATGTTTGGCAGAACATTATTAACACCCTGTCCCCATGTGCGGGCCTTTGTCTGACTGTCATATCTCTGCCTGTCCAGATGTCAGTCTGTGATGGTATGGCAGCTAGACCCACATGTGGCCTCATAATAACATATAGCAGCACAAACTGTCTAAGGACCACAGGAAATGGAGTGGTGCAATGATGGACAACCTGCTAAATAGGTACACTCAGAGGTGTGAAGTCCACAAACCTGTGTGCAATGTAATGGCATGTACCCCACCCAAATCAGAAGTACAAATACATAACTGCAGCCACTGTGGCCAACGCCTGTGACTGGACTACAGAAGGAAAAAGAGACACACATAAGAGGAAGGGGAACCACTGGCCAGACAAATGTCGAATGTGCACACCAGAACAGATTGTGCATTAACATAGGTGTCATGAGTGTAAGGAGTCAGTAAACATCACCAGTAAATACAAAACACATACCAATGTAAGTAGAGGTCCGCAACAAAACAAAACCTAAACAATGGACACCTCGGAGGCAAAATCACATGAGAACTCCACAAACCTACATACCGCAGACCATGCAGACTCCACACACCAGGGTCTTGCAGACACTAAGGCGGTACCCTAAACCCCAAACACCTACCCTACACAGATAGCATAACAGCACTGTCCTTCTACCCAGTTCCATACAGACTCTGCTGAGGTGACTCCTGTCTGGCATACAAAGCAATCCAGACCCTGCCTTGATTGGACCATTACACATCTGGAACTCAAGACCCACTCCATCAACCTTTGCTATGATATCAGTACGCCTTGGTGTGACAGATACATGTACCACATGCTCCCCCATCTGTGAAATACACTCCCTGTCAACAGCAAGCCAAGTACCTCATTACCCCTAGTGATGTGCTCCCTTTATAAGTGCACAGGAAACACAAAATACATTCCTGTGATCGAAGTCACAGTGCTATGTGGAATATACTACACATATAATGGAAATTTCTGCACAGTAGAATGCACTCTGCACCCACACCCATACCTCCCAACCTTTGACGGTAAGACATCTGGACAAGGGAATAAATACAAGTGGGACAGAGGCACAATGATAGTCACATGTTGTAAATATTGCCCTTACATACTGAGAAAGGGGTTCTGCATTATCAGGAATTGTCTGAAGGTTATGAAGTCTGAAACACTATTTTCTGTCATTATTTTGAAACAGCCTTCTATTATATGCAACTAACTTACCATAAAAACACAAGTTTATGTAGACTGGATGAAACTACTACACAAACACCTGGACAATCTGAAAAAAATGTACAGTTGAGAGGTATGGCCACACCAGGATATTACTTCTCAGATAAGGAGAATACCACACAACCAGGAGATCCCCAGCCAGTATATCCCCAAGTTGCTGAACTGTTTACATAGCTTCATCAGTCAACCAGCTGTAGCCACACCTCTCAACTGGCCTTTTTGGGCAAGAATGTATATAGTTGGGCTCATAATATTGGTCTGTGCATCATACATCTTGTATTCCTCTGGTAAAGTACTGTGATGATCTCAGTATGTTTGTCACTAGGTAATGACACAATATATTGCAGTGTTAGACTTCAGATATATCAGAAAATGTCTGCTAAAACAAAGCCAGTATCCTTAGACAAGTCCTGTTTACTTTTGAGAGGTATGGCTGTAGCACACAAAACCCTGGACTGGAGTACAACTATCTCTGGAATGGAGGCTCACTCTCACTATAGAGGATCTATAGGGCATGCTCCTACACTTAGAAAATCACAGACCATGTTGGAACCCACATCGGACTATATAACTGTATTGTGCATATATCTCTTTGCATACAGACAGCTATGTACACCTTAACTGTCACTACACACATCCATCAGACAGGATTACCCTCAGCTAGCTGTAGGTGGACCATATGTGATATATCTGCATCTGTTGCACGTGATACACAGACATATATATGGGCAACAGATAACAATATGTTAAGCATACACACACATAGATGTATGGAAGCAAGAGACAGACAGTGATGGAGAGAGAGAGAGAGAGAGAGAGAGAGAAGGGGGACATAACCGGTCGCATGTGCCAGCATGAAGGTGAGCTTCATTGTGTACTAGTACTGAGGTGAGGGTTATAATATCACATCACCTGCCTGTGTGTGTCTGTGTGTGTCTGTGTGTGTGTGTGTGTGTGTGTGTGTGTGTGTGTGTGTGTGTGTGTGTGTCTGTAGATCTAAGCATTAGTAGACTGTTATCACTCAGGACACTTCACATTGCCCTACATCACAAGATCTGCTGCTATCATTCACATTAGAATTACCATTGGACACCTGTCAGCCCTATAAGCTCTGTAGCACATGTGATAACTGCGTAACACTATAGAACAAATAACTAGATAGGTAGGGGGTTTAATCTCAGCCCCGGCAAATGTAAGTGAGTGAGTGTGCGTGTGTGTGTGTGTGTGTGTGTGTGTGTGTGTGTGTGTGTGTGTGTGTGTGTGTGTGTGTGTGTGTGTCTGTGTGTGTTTCTTCATAGATGAAACAGTTTTAGGCCATTCACAACCACTACATTTCCTAGTACCTTACTTTAGCAGTCCTGCTGATGTCATTCCCTTCAGAGATACCTTTGGACAGTTCTCAGCCATATAAGCTTAATGGAATGTGCAATAACTACATAACAGTATATTCCAAATAACTAGATAGGTAGGTGTTCTGTTCTCAGGTCCAGCAAATATATGTGTGTGTGTGTGTGTGTGTGTGTGTGTGTGTGTGTGTGTGTGTGTGTGTGCGTGTGTGTGTGTGTGTGTGTGTGTGTGTGTGTGTGTGTTTGTGTGTGTGTGTATAAGTGTATATACAAGAGTTTGTAAGTGTGCATGTTTGTAGGACAAAGTATTTTGAGGACTTTCCCACCCACAACACTTCCCAGTGCCCTACTTTAACAGTCCTGCTGATTTCATTGCCCTTAGAAGTACATTTGGACAGCACTCAGCCATATAAGCTCTGTGGCACATGTAATAACTAAGTAACAGTATATTACAGATAACTAGATAGGCAGGGGTTCAACACTCAGTTGTGGCAAATGTGTATGTTTGTGAAGGTGTTTGTAAGTGTGCATGTTTATAGGGTAATGTAGTTTGATGCCCTTCTCACCCAGTACATTTCTCATTGCCATACTTTAAAAGGGCTCTTGATGTAATTCACCTTAGACATACCTTGCAACACTGTTAAATCTTATAATCTCTATGGCACATGTGATAACTGCATACCACTCTAGTGCACATAACTAGATAGGTAGGGGTTCTAAACTCAATACTGGCAACTGTGATACTGTGTGTATGTGAGAATCACATTATCCCTGTGTGTGTATGGGTGAGAATCATATCCTCAGGTGGTGTGGGTTATACCATTTTCAGGTGTGTACCACCAGTGCATGTCCCATTGCCCTACTTTACAAGGCCTGCTGATGTCACTCACCTTAGATGTACTTGCCTACACTTGTCAGCCCTCTAAGCTCTGTGGAGTGTGTAATAACAGCATACTACAACAGTGGAAATAATTAGATAGATAGGGGTTCTAATCTCAATACTGACAACTCTAGTAGTGTGTGTGAAGCATATCCCCTGTGGCTGTTGTGTGTGTAGGTTATACCATGTTAAGGCCTGTTGACCCTCTACCGATGACACTACTTTAAAGAGCCTGTTATTGGCATCTGCCTCATATGCACCATGTAACACTATACAGCCCATACCAGTTATATGTGTAGAGGTACACGGAATATACACGTTTGAAACTCATATGTGATCTGTGTTCCTTAACAATGAGCATTCCTGTGATATCATTGCCAAATATGACACAGTTATTGTAGTGACACACATGCCATCATCACACATTGTACCTGACTGACACATCATGCTGATATAAAGTCTGTCACTCTATCACTTGTGCAGGTTTGTAGGAGCAGTAGATGAGACCATTCACTATGCCTGGTGGGTTATCCCACCATCCATGACAGTATTTGCAAGATTTCCAGTTGTAAGAGGTTGCATGTTAGGTCAAAGGCATATGATCTATGTGGAGCATGCCATGTGTACACAGCACTATAGCACATACAAGTGGATACATAGGGTTACTAATATGTGTATTGGCAACTTTGTATGTGTTATTGTATGCACAGCCCCTGTGGCTGTCTTTAGTGTGTGTATGTTATTGCTATACCATTTTGTGTGCCTCTTCCACCCTGTGAACTCCTCCATTGCCAACCTAGTATCAGCCCATACAGATGTCATCCACCGTATAAGCACAGTTACAGCTTCTAACACCAAGCCACTGTGGTGCATGCAATGGCTGTATCACTTTGTATTGTACATTAATATATGGGTAGGTCATCTATTCTATGTGTCACCTCCATGTGCATGTGTGTTTCAATGCATGTCCCCATGCAGCAGTGCGTGTGTGTGTGTGTGTGTGTGTGTGTGTGTGTGTGTGTGTGTGTGTGTGTGTGTGTGTGTGTGTGAGTTTGTGTGTGTCTGTGTGTGTGTGTGTGTGTGTGTGTGTGTGTGTGTGTGTGTGTGTGTGTGTGTGTGTGTGTGTGTGTGTGTGTGTGTGTGTGTGTGTGTGTGTGTGTGTGTGTGTGTGTGTGTCAGATGGCTCTGACATGTTAATGGCCTCTAATCCAACCAATGGCACCCCTAACAGCCCCTGCAATTTTCACCCACTTCAATAGTACTACAGTACTGCTGTGCTATCTGTGTTATATATCTAGCGCTATTGTTCATAAGACTGTGCAGGTAGGGGCTGTGCTCAGTCCTTCATCAGCTGCCCCATATACAGGACTATGACTCTGTGTGCACTACCGGCACGAAAGGCCAGACATGCATATGAGATAGAAGACAAACATACTGGTTATTGTCATGTTAGACTAACACAGGCTGACCAGTGTCAGCAATACAAACCCCAAACCTGTCTTATAAAGTACCAGGCATGCCCTTAGTAACTGCATGATGGATGAGTGGATGTGGCAGAAATGGCAGCAGTAACAGATGCTGATAGCTGAATCTGTTGAAGTTAAAGTAATGACTAAGCTTGTGAGGGACCTAGTGCCAGTACTCAAGTAACCTCCACTGTATGTGTGAGCTGCAGTCATACAGAACACCCAGGTGACATATATGAAGGCTAGCTGGCTGTGTCAAGGGTATGTATGCAAGGTTACACTGTCTGCCACAATTGCCCCTCACACATTGTTGCATGTAAACACACCTGGTAAACATGTACATATACAGCTGTACCTTGGCAATGAAAAGGTCACTGTGTTTCCAGTCCACCTTACTCATCAATGCTACTGTCAGCAGGCCCACAGCCTGCAGACACACAGACACCTGGAACATAACCAGAATACAGTACGTGACACTACAATCAGTTAGCAGTACTAGCAGTAACAGTGCATCATGGCTAACAAGGTAATACACCTCGATATGTACCCATAACTACTGCCAGCAGACAGTACCTTACACAGCATGACATTGCTACACTGCATTATAGTCACCCTGTGCATCAGACCCATATGAGCATGTCTGTGCATCGATGCTATGGATAACAGGGTTGTGGCACAAGTATCATGACATGCACAGGGTGTGGTGTTGGATTGCCAAAGGACTAAACTGGGTCATATGGCTGACATCATATGTGGTTTTGTGTGTGTGTGTGTGTGTGTGTGTGTGTGTGTGTGTGTGTGTGTGTGTGTGTGTATGTGTGTGTGTGTGTCTGTCTGAAGGGGTAGAGTTCATCTGGGCCATCTAGAGGAGCTGTGGATGCCTGGTGGTGACCAGCCTGTGATAGGGATATGTGAGTGTTTGCACACCTTCAAGCCATGTGGATGCCCGACATAGGGCTATGTTGGACAACCATGGACTGTACATGGCAGGATGTATGGTTTACCTTCTCACTGCAGGGACGCAGGAACTGATTCTGCCAGGAGTATCACTGGCACTGTGAGGCCCAAAGGTAGATGCAGTACTACTCCCCAATGGTGACTGCTGTCTGCTGGATCCACATCCCTCATGGGACTGGCCAGGACGATGTGCCTATGGCCTGCTCCAGTGTGGTTTAGACAGCACTCTCCCTTCAGTAGTGCTGTTGGTACTGCCACTATGGGACTGTGAATGTGCACAGACATGTGGGCTCACAGCTGATCATGTTGCTGACCTACGTCCACCTGTCCAAAGTCCTACTCCCACCACATGCTCAAGCACAGACATTGCACGGTTGAACAGTGACAATGTCTCACCCCATTGTCTATCCATGACATTGTGAAATAACATATGGCATCACAGATGGCATGGAGATCATCACGCATGGCAGGAAGCACTGCATTCACGACCCTGAGCATCTGTCTGGTGTTGTGGTCAGTACATGCCTGTGCCTCTATGATCGACCATAACATGTGTCTGGTGAAACCTACTATGGAACTTGCAACAGGGGCTTGATGGTCAGCAGTCCTCTATTGTGCACCCGTGTCCATCTGCCTATGTGTAACCTCGCCTGGTCTCTGGATATGGCTGGTGTCTACAATCACACTCGCCATACTCAATACACTAACCTGTTCCATGCTACCACCCTTAACCTGTCCATTATCTGTGGCTGCTGGGGACTGGGTATGTGTAGGCATACTGACTGTGTGCAAGGACATGGTGAGTGAAAGTGGGATACCAAACAGTGGCACACATTCTGACAACAACAACCCCACCTGTGCCTCACTATGACCACCATCATCATGGGAGTCCACTAAGACGCTCATCAGGTTGTGAGGGGCAAGGACATTTACCCTGTGTTCACCTGTGAGGGGAAGACAATATATGTAAATCAATACCCTGCAGTATTATGTTTGCTGATAAACATGCACACAAACACACACACACACACACACACACACACACACACACACACACACACACACACACACACACACACACACACACACACACACACACTCCTGGTACAATCTGTCACAGCTGTGACACCTATGGGCCCTTCAGGGCAGACCTTATGGTAGTTCTGCCTGCCACAATCCATCTCTTTCACTGCTACTGTAAGGCCTACAACAAAGGTAAGAAATCCTACTATGTGATGGGCCTAGTAGCAGACTGATAATTGTGGCCAAGACCAAGGCTATTGGAGTGAGCTATACGGTGTCACCAAGTGAATATGCATGTACTGTAAGAGCTGCCCTACTGCTATACTGACCACACACAATGACAAGGTATAATGATATGTGATGATAACTGATGAAGGATCAGGACTATACACTATTACTGCAGTACCTACACAGTTCAGACTCACAAGGTTTCATTTCAGACAACATTGCAGGACAGTCTGCAATACATACAGGAAAGATGTAAAGCAATAGGTGCATAGCTTCATAGGATAATACCAGGCTATTGGCCCTGATACCCTCATAAACCTGGCCCAGACTTTCACCCATGTCCCTTCAAAGCCAGCACCTGTTTCCCATGTCCAGCTGGGACACATGTGGGATCCCAGAGTGTCTCATCCATTTCCAATGCAGTCATCCAGCTTCTTCTTCAAGAGGGTTATACATGTACTCTGCTAGATATGGTGAGGGAGTGTATTTTACAGACAGTGTATTATGTGGGACACTACACTATCCCACCAACAAGTACTATACATGTCACAGACTGCATGAGGGCCTTGCATGCATGGTGCCATGAATGGGCTTTGTCTTACAGATATGCAGACACACCATCAAGGCTGGTTTGGAAATGGCCTTGTATGCCAGACACAGTTCACCTATGATCAGTCTGTTTGAGACTGAGTACAGGGATAGGGCTTTCAGCCTACCTGTACAGGATAGGTATTGCAGACCCTGGATGTGCCTGGTCAGGAACCTCTGTGGTCTCTGCAACTGCTGAATTTGCTTGGCAAGGTACATGCCAAAGGAATCATTGTACCTGGTAATGCATCTGATAAGGGTGGAGTACAGGGATGTAGTGGCCTCCTGGTTCCTGGATGACATACCCGTATTTGTGAGGTGGGTCATGTAGACAGCCTTCCGTACAATGGTGCCCACATGGTGAGAAACCGTTAGATTGCTACCAGCCTTGGTGCATAAGTCACCTCACACCTGATTGCATGCTCAGTACATTATTACTGTCATAACTAGTGTGGATGACATCTGCCACAGCAGAGAGAATGATGCATCTCCTGGCATTCAGTTTGCAGCAATGCTTCTTGCATCAGTCCATAATTGGGTGAGGGCCTCTTTGGTGATTCTCACATCAGTAGGGGAAAATAAGACAGTGGCCAGCTTGCAAGCATCTGTAAACCTGGTCAGCCACAGACCACTGCTTTTGTTCTGTACCTCAGATAAATATATCTCAAACAGTAGAGGGCCCCCAGTCTGATCCTTGGGGTACACCACTTTGGAAGACTCTACTACTAGAGGTGGGTTCCGCTACATTGTCCGAGTGGGTACTATCATTGAGCCAGTTAGCTATCCATCTGGTAACATACAGGTTGATGCCGAGCTGTGTAGGCATATGTATCCTGGCTGCCCTGGGATTATTGGAAGAGATTTGGGCTATGTGAAGGTAGGCATTGTTCACCATCTTCCCCTTGTCCTTGTGTTTGTTGACCACTTCAGAGAAGTCAACCAGGTTTAACTGGCCTGAGCTCCCTTTGACAATACCACATTGTATGGGCTAAAGCATTTTGAGGTTGTCGATGTCCATAATGTCCTTGATATAGCCTTCCATGTCCTTGCAGAGCAGGCTAGTTAGGCTGATGTGCATATGATTGGCTGGGTCAGTGGATTGCTCTGCCTTTGTTTATAGGGATGACAGTGGCTGTCCTCTGTGCAGATGGGATAACACAGGTGCTCAGGCTTTGGTTGACTACAGTGCATAATGGATCTGAGAGCACATGCCAGAGTTCATGCAGGATGCAGCCAGGGATGGTATCAGGCCTATTGAGACTTCTGTGTGTTGCCGTTAAGAGGGCATTATGGACCTGCTTCCTGATGATGGGGGGGGTAAGTGCTGTGCATGCACATGTGTACCGATGGGGGGATAGGTGGTGATGTTTACACTTCACCTGTCTGCAGCAGGTTAACTATATCTATGCTGTATGTGTATGTTGTGTTATTGAACACCACTACAGAGCAGATTTGTGTGTTGCTTCTGGGATTGCAGACATATGTGTGGAAGGCTTAGTGATTGGCCTTGGTGGATGTGTCCAATTCACACTCAGTGATAGCCTTAGACTAATTTACCTGTGACCTGTACCTAATTTACTGTGTTTCTGTACCTAATTTCTGCAACTTTGTAAAAATAGAAAAAAAAAAAAAAATATCCTTGTTTCCCGCCTTTACTGAACTAGAATAGTCCAGTCTTCGGGTATTGCTAATCTCTGGGCTGTGTCATAGTTCCTGTGTTGCCCATATCCTTATTTGGATAGGAGAAAGCTTCTTTGTTCACCAGTGAGAGTGGGGAGCTCTGAGCAGCCTATCTGTCCCTTGAGGAGTGGTTCCATCCCAGTAACTTGTAGCTTATTGGCCGTTTTGGGACATTTCCTATCTCTTTCTAACCCCCTGCTTTAAAGCCCGCTTTAGCGTGCTTTTGCGCTTGTAATTGACTCAGCACAGCTCCTCGTGGTGTCCTGCAGAGTTCTATAAGCAGCAGTGAGTGGAAGAGTGACTTTCTATTGATTATAAGTATTTTTTTGCCTACTTATTTCCAACTGCTTTTTCTCACTGAAAAGCGAGTTTCTTTAACTAAATAAGCTCTGCAAAGTTGTTTTACTGCATTCCTGCCTGTACCTCTGAGTTTTTTAATTTCTGCTACTTTGTAAAAATAGAAAAAAAAAAAAAAAAGTATTTATTTATTTATTCCAGTTTGGTGACCGGGGAGGTCCACTGGGCTTGAGAGCCCATTTTCAGTGGAGGCCCGGGGAGAAAAGCTCCACATAACTAGTTACATAATAGTTTTTACATTGTTAAGTTGTGAAGATTTGCAAGTTACATAAACATATAGAAATTCTTCACATTGATAAGTTACATATCATATTGAAATAGCACATGAAAGAAATTCTTTTACACTACAAAACAAGTCGCATAAACATATAGAAAATATTTTACATTGCTAAGTTGTATATCAAATTGAGATATGACACGAAAGATTCTTTTACATAGCATTCAGTATGGAGTTGTAGACAAGTTTTTACTAGGAAGGGAAGTGGATAGAGGAGGAGTCTAATACCTGGTAGCTAAGAAGATTAAGTAGCTATGAAAGTACTGAAATTAGAGTCAAAGAGTGATATGCTGGGAGGAGATAGCTTATGAGTTGTAGTTGAAGTATAAGTCAGTAGTTTGAAAGGTAATGAGTTTAGCCGGGAGAGAAGGAAGGGGAGAGTTTGGGAGGTATGGGGTGTGGAGTGCAGTTACATTTTCTGTGAAGAAGCAGGTAGGAGTGAAGTAGGCTTTTGAAGGTATTTAGGTTGTCACAAGTTCTCAGGGTGGAGGGCAGGGCATTCCATTTTTTAGCTAGGATGGAGGATAGTAGAAGCTGACTAGCAGGACGCTTTGGTTTGTGGACGGTAATGAGGTTTTGGTGAGTGGATCTAAGGGGTCTTGGGGGGCTGTAAGGTTGGAGGATATTGGATAAAGCTAGGCAGCTTTTGGGTTGAAAAAGTAATTTGTGGGCTAAGACAATTTGAAGGAAGTCTAGTTGATTGGGGAGTTCAAGCCAGTTTATGGTTAGTAGGGAGGAGCAGTGGTGGGAGGAGGCTTTTGCGTTTGTGGCAAACCTGGAGATTTTGTTGTAGCATACTTCTAGCTTGGAGTTAAGGGTGGAAGATAGATTAGTAAGCAGAGGAGCACCATAAAGGAGAGATGGGAGAAGATAAGTTGTAGCCAGGGTCAGTCTAGTAGAGGGAGAGAGGAAATGATTATTTCTGTATAGAAGGCCGAGTTTTATGTGGGTTTTCTTGATGTTGAGTTGGATATGGGTATTAAATTGTAGGTGTTCATCAATGGTGACCCCCAACAGTTTGGCGGAGGGAACAATATCAATGACAGAGTTGTTGATGCTGGTAATTTGAAATGAGTGTTTGTCAATGTGGGTAGACTTGGAGGACTGAAAAGGAGAATTTTTGTTTTGTTAGCATTTAGTGAGAGGTGGTTTTGGTGCATCCATTTTTCAGTGGATGAGAAGGCGGATTGAGTTAAAGATTTAAGTTCAGTTTGGTTGGAGGCATGGCAGATGAGAGTGGAGTCATCTGCATATTGGACAATTTTGGTGTTAGGAATGGCTTTGTGAAAATCATTAATAAAGATGTTAAATAGCAGAGGGCCAAGAATGGAACCTTGGGGAACTCCTGTGGGTGTTGGAAGGAAGGAGGAGGAGGATTGGCCCCATTTCACTGCTTGGGACCTGTCAGAAAGATAGCTGGAGAACCATGAAAGAGTTTTTGTGGAGATGTTAAGGTTAGAAAGATGGTTAAGTAGATGGGTATGAGAGATGGTATCAAAGGCTTTAGATAGATCTAATAGAACGGATGAAACTAAGTGACAGATTCTCGGGCTGAATTGATAGAGTGTAGGAAGGAGAGGAGGGCTGTGTTGGTATTGTGTCCTGGGCAGAAGCCGTGTTGGGTAGGAGATAGAAATTGATGTTCGGTTAGGAATGGCATGAGTTGTATGTGACTGCATTTTTCGAGAAGTTTAGAGATGGGAGAGAGGATGGCAATGGGGCAGAAGTTAGAGAAGTTGTAGTTTTTTCCACCTTTGTGGAGAGGAAGGATAAAGGCAGAACGCCATAGTTTTGGTACATATGATTCAAGATGTGATCTATTGATCAGGATGCTGATAGGGAGAACAACACTGTCAGAGGCAATTTTTAAGAAGGAGGAGGGAATGTTGTCTGGAGCATTGGTGCAAGGTTTAAGTCTGTATAGAAATTTCTTTATGAGGTTGGTGGATATTGGTTTAAGTTCAAAGTTAGGGGGAGAGGGGGGATGAGGTGCAAGCTTGGGAGGAGGTTGGTAGGGCGATGTTATTTGGGAAGGTTTTGGTCAGCTCAGCAATGGAGGAGGTGAAGAAGGTATTGAATAGATTGGCAATTTCTTGGTCAATTTTGCTAGTGTCGGGACAAGGGTTTTTTTGTGGTACCTGGCTTGAGGAGGGTGTTTATAGAGTTCCAGAATTGTTTGGGTTTTTTTGTGTGGTTTATTTGTAGGTGGTTGTAGTATGATTTTTTGTCTTTAATGACTTGTTTTTTGGCTAGGTTTCGAAGCTGTTTATATTTTAGTAACAGTTCAGGTTGTTTATGATGGTGGTAGCTTTTCCAACATTTGTCTCTTTGTTGCATAATTGTTTTGGTAGCTTTAGTGAGCCAAGGTGCTGTTTTGGCTTTAACTCTTTTGGTTCAAGTTGGAGCTAGGGAGTTTAAGATGGAAAGGAATGTAGAGTTGAAGAAATCTACGGCTTTGTCAAGAGGCAGTGTTTTTAAAGGGTTCCAGTTAATGAGCTTAAGGGAGGTAGTGAAGGTGGAGGGGTTAAAGTTAGTTAGGTTACGGGTATGAAGGAGGTGGTGGGAGTATGGGGTGGAGGAGGTGGCTCTGTAGGTGAATGCAGGGAGGTGGTCACCTAATGGGTTGGGAGTGACACCTGATGTAGTGGTTCTATTTGGGTGAGACACTAGTATCCAGTCTCGGATGGAGCTGGGGCGGTTAGTTTTGTTGGGTCTAGTGATGGTGTGAATAAGTTGAGTAAAGTTGAATTGGTTAATAGACAGGGAGAGATTGGGTCTATAATTCTTTGCCAGTCAATATTTACGTCTCCCAGTATGTATGTTTCTTGCTTTATATTTGTGGAAGTCCAGGAGAGGAAGTCTTCTAAGGTATTGGTGTTATTGCTGGGGGGAATATAGAGGGAGATGATGCAGATACTTTTGTGGTTATTTAATTTTAGCATTCCAATTACTAGTTCAGCATTATGAAAGTAGTGAATAGGATTTTGGAAATCCTTGTTTCCCACCTTTACTGAACTAGAATAGTCCAGTCTTCAGGTATTGCTGATCTCTGGGCTGTGTCATAGTTCCTGTGTTGCTCATATCCTTATTTGGATTGGAGGAAGCTTCTTTGTTCACCAGTGAGAGTGGGGAGCTCTCAGGAGCCTATCTGTCCCTTGAGGAGTGGTTCCAGCCCAGTATCTTGTAGCTTATTGGCCATTTTGGGCCATTTCCTATCTCTTTCTAACCCCCTGCTTTAAAGCCTGCTTTAGCCCACTTTTGCGTGAATTTGCGCATAGTGCAGCATCGGGCAGCGCCGCTTAATCAGGCTTAAACTATTCCCGGCTCCACAAAGTCTACTCTTCACTTTTTCCCTTGGGACTGCTCTAACTCTCAAACTAAACACTCTCTTCTCAATCTAAAACCCTGCACTTGCTCATATAAGCAATTTTTATAAGTTAAGCACTAATAAACTAAAAAAAGCACTACATCCTCATATAATCCCCTTGAGTACCTTATCTCCTATTGGTCCTTTCTGATTCAGTCACAAAGGAGTTCCCTATACTGTTCTAACATGTCGAAGGGTCAGTTGCTGGGTTCCTCTCCAGTCCAGCTGGTGAATCTGGGAATCTTGAGGCAATGTTACAACTGCCTCATGTACACAGACAACCCTCTCCTCCTCCCAACAAGTACAAATATATGTGAGAGATGCAACCATATAGCCAAACTGGAGGCTGAGCTCTCTCGACTCAGTACTGGCATAACCAGTCAGGAGGAGAAGGCAACCACACACACCACAAATCCAGTCTCACATCGACCTACCACAACTGCAAACCAAACACATAAACACACAAAAACATAATCGGAGGCTCTAAATAAAAATCTGCCACAGCAGCAGAGACCTCCAAAGCAGACATCCAAGCAACCATTACCCCAAAACAAAACACATGCAACACATAGTTCACAAAGTCAGTGTGCCAAACAGTCACAGCCCTTAAGGCTTAACAACATACCTGATACACTTGTAATAGGTGACTCTATATTCAGACACACTGACGTCCCGCTCACCAGGCTGAACAAGGAATGGGTCACAGTGAGCTACCTGTTGGGCGCTAGAATCCGCCACATAACACAAGCACTTAGGTCACTCCAAAGCAGGTACAAATATGACTCAGTCATTGTCCATGCTGGTGTGAATGACCTGAGACATACCTCCCTTGACTACATGAAAAGAGACATAGAGGAGCTCTCTGATTATGTAGCCCAGGCCAGTATGACACTGACCTTGAGCAGCATCTTACCCTCACCAAAAATGATGCCACAGTATAAAGACAAAATGATCAATTTCAACAATTGGCTTAAGTATTGGTGTCATTCAAAGGGGATCCAGTGTCTGTCTGCCTGGGATGACATGCTCAACAAGCCACGCTGCTTCGCAAGGGATGGCTTGCACCTGTCACCCCTGGGCTTTTGGATATTGGCAAAGGCTCTTGCCACCCCCATAGTGCCTCCTCCTTAGACAACACAAGTAGAAAGAAACTAAGGGTAATGTTGCTCAATGCCAGAAGTCTAAACCTCAAGATGCATGCTCTCGAAGCCCTCCTCAGTATGGAGAACATCGATGTCTGTGCAGTGACAGAAACCTGGTTCAAGGCTTCCGAAAGTACATCAGCACTACCAGATTATACCTCATATCATGCTTTTCGGCTCCAAAACTTGGACCAAACCAAAAAGGGAGGGGGAGTATCCATTTTCATCAATGATACCCACACCTCCAGGTTAGTGGCATTGCAAGAAGCATCGGAGACCATCCATGTGCAACTAACAGTGGGCAATACTGCCTTCCAGTTTGTAGCATGCTACAGACCACCCTCTCAAACTCAGGAACCCCACTCGGCCTTCCTGAAGACACTGGAGAATATGATGATCTCTCCAAACACCATCATATTGGGGGACTTTGACTACCCAAACAGACTGGGAGCATTACTCAAGCCCCAACACCCTAGCCCAAAGGTTCCTAGAATTCATAAACTCAAATGCTATGGAACGGTTTACTATCAAAAGTGCGAACGGCACTCCGTCGACTGTCATATACTCAAACATGGAAGGTCGTAATGTCGAAGACAAAATAATCAATCTAGAAATGGTTTTAACATGGGTCGAGGTAGGGGAGATGTTTGTAGTTTGGAATAATACTGAACACCTACCTCGACCCATGTTAAACCATTCCTAGTTTGATTATTTTGCCTTCGACATTACCGATTACGACCTTCCATGTTCGAGTATATGACAGTCGACGGAGTGCCGTTCGCACTTTTGATAGTAAACCTATGGAACAACTAGTCACCACTCCCACAAGAGGGGAAAACATACTAGACCTGATCATCACAAACATGGGGACACAATGTTCCATACCAGAAGTATACCCCTCATTGGTAAGATCGGACCATAAATTAATCTCACTGGAAATCCACATCCCGCCCCCACCTCCAGCACAGAAGACCACAGTGAAGAACTTCTCAAAAGCCGACTTCACACTTCTTAAAACTGAAGTGGAATCCTTCAAGGCCCCCGGGCCAGTGGAAACTACAGCCCAATCTGCCGAATCCTTTATAAACGCATTCTATGGACACCTTCAGGAATGCATGGATCATGCAATCCCAAATAAAACCAAGACCCATCCCCCCAAAGGCAGGTGTCCTGTCTGGTGACCCCAGCCATAAATAAGCTATACAACAGAAGGAGGAAGCTACTACATGATAGAGCAAAATCCCTAAAAGGGAAGGCATCTCTGATCAGTATTAGCAAAAAACTACGATCACTCATAAAATCATCCAAAGCCAACTTTGAGAGAAAAATTGCACAAGACACTAAAGATAATCATAAGGCTTTCTTTAGTTATGTTAGAAACCTGGTTGGTAACTCCCAGATATGCTCAGAGTTAGTCCATAATGACAAAAAACACACTGAACCCACAGACCTTGCCAACATCTGGCAGACAGGTTCAGTGCAAACTTCTCCCCCCCTCCCCCCCAAAGGGACAAATATCTATCCCACCAGAGCATTGCCTCCCTGACATCTCAGATGCCCAGGTGAGATCTGCCCTCTCCAAAGCAAAAAACACAGCATCAATGGGACCAGACGGTGTTCTGGACTGTGTGCTACATGAACTCCAAAAAGAGCTGAACCCACACATAAGGCTGCTGTTCAATCTCAGCCTTACTACAGGATATGTACCCAAAGAATGGCGTACAGCAACAGTAGTCCCACTCCACAAAGGAGGTGCTTCAATGGACCCTGGAAACTACCGCCCCATAAGCCTGTCTAGCCTGGTCTGCAAAGCTACGGAGAGGATCATTATGGAACTCATAAACAAAGACATTGGGGACCTACAGACACTGGATCCTACCCAATTCGGCTTTGTTAAGGCAAGATCCTGCCTCTTGAACCTGGTTGACTTCTTTGAAACAGTCACCAAGGCCATTGATGAGGGTAAGGTAGTTCACACAGCCTACCTGGACCTCGCAAAAGCCTTTGACACAATACCCCACTCGGGCATCATAGACAAGCTCTCCAGCTTAAATATAAACCCCTATGCCATAAGATGGGTTGCAAACTGGCTCAAGGACTGAACCCACATGGCCAGAATTGCTGGAGCCATGTCAGACCCTAAACCAGTCACAAGTGGCATCCCACATGGCTCAGTCCTGGGACCTCTCTTATTCGGTATATATTTTTCTGAGGTACAGGCTAACACGGGAGGACTGTGTCTGACCAAGTTCACAGATGACTGCAAACTGGGTGCCATAATTGACTCTCCAGCTGACACAAGCATCCTCCAAAAGGGTCTCATAGAAATGGGTTGGGAGGGTGGCCTAATGGTTAAGGTGTTTGCCTACAAACACAAGGTGCAGGGTTTGAATCTCACAAGGGATAATTGGCTAGGCTTAAAATGGCACACAAGGGCAGTTAGCCTAGTACTAACCTATGAACCTATGAACCTATGGATAACTGGTGCCAGAGCCATGTCCTTAAACTAAATGCCAAAAAGTGTATAGTCATACCCTTTGGGAAAAACAAAGTGCCCACAAATTACCACATAGGTGGTAATCCATTAAGCATGTAAGAAGTAATTAGGGACCTAGGGACCCAAGTTGATAGTAACCTCTCCTTTGACAATCACATTGTCAAAGTGGTTAGAAAGACCTTCTATATAGCCCACCTTATCATGAAAGGATTCACATCTAGATCAAGGGAGGTCATTGTGCCCCTTTACTCTTCCCTCATCAGGCCCATAATTGAGTATAATGCCCCATTTGGGATGTACCTTACGCGACACCTGCAGCAACTATAAAGACCCCAAAGGTACCTCACAAAGAGGATCAAGGGACTCAAACAGATGCCATATGCTGCTCGGCTAAAGAAACTCCAGCTCTACTCAGTTGCATACTGCCTACTCAGAGGCAATCTATGCCTGACGTACAAAGCCATGTCCAACCCGGAATTAATGGACATGCTCCATCTCAGAAAATCTAAATCCCTTAGAGCTAAGCGACTGAGAGAATTGAACCTCAGCACAGAAATAAATAGGACATTCTGGAGGGACAGATTCATAACCCAGAGGCTCCGTTCACTCTGGAATAGAATCCCAGTCCATGTTAGGCAGAGCCCCTCACTGACTTTCTTCAAGAGGAATCTTGACGAGTGGATGGGAGATTTTAAGTTTACCCCGGGGGTCACTTCTGTGTCACTGCTAGACAGAGGCACAGTAAACTAACCTTAAAAATGGCACAGTAAACTCATTCCAAGGGGTGGCGAAAGCCAAACACACTCTGGCTAGGCTTGTAAATGCCCTAGGGCAGATAGCCTAGTATGAACCTATGAACCTATGAACCTTATGTGCTTGTGCAGACCAAGGTGATATTGCTTCTAATAAGGCATCTGTTTCTTCTTGGCCCTGTCCAGCAACTAGTTCCACCTACTATGGTATTTGTGTATTGCTGCTGTCCACCACGGACATTTACCCTATCTTGAGGGAGATGATGTTGTCCTGTCTGATATTGCTGAGTTCATACAGTTATGTAGGTGCTCACATAGTATTGTGGTGTGGGTCTGGACACTACTGCTAGTTCCAGCTGATGGGATGCTGGCTGTAAAGCTACTTCTCCCTGCTGTGAGGAGATTTATAGTCATTTGTGTAAAGTTAATTTTTTTTGAAAGGGGGAGCAGGGGAGATGGTGACCTGAACAGTGATGGCTATGTGGTCAGATCTTCCAAGGAGGATGACACTGTAGGAGTGCTACAGTGGCTACTCATGTTGGTTAGGACTAGGTACAGGATAGTTACAACTGTCGTAGGAGTGTTGACCAACTGATCCACTGCATTGCCATTGAAAAAGTCTAGGATATCTATGTGCATTCATGTTCAGGTGGCATAGTCATGCACACTATAGTTGGGTATCCATAGTCATGGTTGGAGGTCTGTAGCTAGCTATGATTTGAGTAGGCATTTTGTCAGTTGTTAATTGCACTTGGGATGTTTCCCATGCATCATACTGTTTGGCCAGCCTGGAGGTGTGTATATGTATAATATTTAACACTCCACCTCCTGTGGCTTTGCAGCCCACCATTTGGGGTCTAAACATATGATGGGATGAGTAACATGGCAAGGTTAGTGTATTCTCCACAGCTGCAAACCAGGTGTCAGTGACTGCACAAATGTCAGCATCCTACAACACAAGGTATGCTTGCATTGACATGAGTTTCATGCTAAGACACCTAGCTCCTATTAGAGCAAGACATCTGCACAAAGATCACACATCACTGGTGGGCAAAGGCTAGAAAATAGTGTCACTTTATGAATCTAGCTGAAACACCCTTAATTGCCAGCAAAGACGGTGTTGCATTCACAGGTCTACTCTGCAGGATATGATATCTGACAATCAAATGAATGCTATTATGTTATAACTTCAGTCTTTAATGGGTTGCCAGTGATGTGCCAGACAATACACAACTGTATGAGGCATTGACTACAAATATGAGGCAAACATGTGGCCAGTCTGAAAAACTCTGGACAGTTGTCAGGTATGGGCTCAGTATATAACATACAGTTCAAGACATACTTCTGCACCTGTTGCATTCTATGCACATACCCTATATAAGTTTCTTACATTTGTAAGACAAGCAGATGCATCATAGTAGCATTCACAGGTGACATATGAACATTTACAACATCCCAGATAGCTGGCCTAGCAGTGTCACAGTCAGTATTGGACAAAAGACACTCCAGTAGTAGTCATGCATGAGCTGACCTTTGCTGGGGTGACTCAGGTGCCAGAGATGTGATCCATGTCACTGCAGACAGGCATGAAGGAATGGCCATAGGTGCCAGACAGCAGCATGTGAGTCCAGCAGGTCTTGTAGCAACCTAGTGTTTATCTTCCTATTTGAAATTATTGTATCCCTCTTCTGCATTCCATTACAAGCGTACATGATTGACATGCCAGTTATAGTGCTGAAGAGTTTCCTCAGAATAATGCAAATGGTTAGGTTTGTGTAGTCACAGTCTGTATTTGTGTAGATGGGTTCAAACTTGTATTGCATAGGCAGCAGCTTGCCTTTTCAAGAAATGCTCATGAGCAGGTGATAGCCTGTGTACCAATCAATGTCTCTCACTTGCTACGTGCACCCAGAGCAGCCGTGTTGTCTTTCCATTAGTCAATGCCACAGCAACACAGTGCTATAATTAAGTCCTTCATGTGGGCCTTGCCCCTTTTCCTTGCCTGTGTGGAGGACATTATGGAGGTGTGGGGGCTATAGCTTCACAGACGGTAGGTGGAAATACCCCTTAGGACAAGACATGTGGAGACAGACCAACAACATGGTGGACAAAGCTCCAGAATTGTGTACAGATTGTAAGTAAATATTGCAGTTATACACATAGAGGATTGCTAGATTAACAAAGGTTGTCTGGACATGCATTTTCTGTGTGACTTGACGTCTGACAGTGATATGTTCTTCTTGTCCCTGTCCAGCAATTATTTTCACCTATTATGGTATTCACTCTTACCTCTCAACTGTCCAGATGTCCACAGAATGACCTGAGGTTTGCCTGTTAAGTTTCGACTGTTCCTCAGACAATTTCTGTTTTTGAGAAATCAGTAGGATAATGTGAGGATTGTAGTTAGTAAATGTTGACATCCATTAGTGTTTCAGACATCATATCTTTCAGGGGTGTTATGTTACAACAAACCCTGTAACACCTACAACTGTTTCAGTTTGTAACACCATTATGTGAGATATTCCCCCTTTTCAGCCCCCTGTCCCCAAGTATGTCATGCTTTGTCCAGATGTCTTGAAGTAAGAGGTTCAGAGGTATGGTATATCTTTATTTAGTGACTGCACTTCTGATATCATCCCAGTGACTTAGCAGACTCCTGAAAGTGGTATGTAACAGTGGACATAATATTGCCCCACACCCTGGGCATTCTGCGGAAATCTATACAGTTGAGAGTTATGTATGTCTGCCCATTGTTAACATTCTGCCAAGACTGTGTAGCATTGTTGTGTGTAAATGTTTGTTGGGCTGAGTAGGGAGAATAGCAGATGTGAGTGTCATAGATCCTTTTCTATCTGACTGTGCATGCTGTTACAATTGCTGGTGCCTCTCAGGTGTATACGGTTGTAGGGGCAGACTGAGAAATGTCCTGCAACACCTCAGGATTCCCAATACACTGTGCGTTGGGGCAGTATATGTCAGTGTAGTGTGTGACTGGCAATCAGGATATGTTTGTTCAAACAGTCGTTCTACTCTAGTGTTTGGGTTACTGGTATGTTGCTGTGACTGTGGTGCAAATGGTTGTGGGTGGACAATTTCTCACCAATATCTGCTTTTCCCTACAGTTCCATCCCTGTAGTGCAAGATATATTTGGAAATACATGGGTAATTCCCCAGAGCTGATTTGGGGTAGTGTTGTGTTTGTCTTACTGTGGTTCAGAAAGTGCTGGGTGAAATGGTTGGCAGCTCTCACTGTTTTTTCTCTTCTGTTACATGACTGCAGTTGTACCACTTCACTGTACAGATGTCTAGACACTGTCCAGATGAGTGGCTCATATGTTTGGTATGTTCCCCATAACAGTTGCGGGTTTCTGACACATCACTGGGATGATGTGAGCATTGACATCAGTAAATGATGACAATCATTTGTGTTTCAGACCTGGAATCTATCAGGAATTATATGTTAAATCAAACCATGCTACTCTACCAGACTTCTATATGTATAACAGCCATATTTCAAATATGTCACTATT
This sequence comes from Protopterus annectens, assembly GCF_019279795.1. Lineage (NCBI taxonomy): Eukaryota > Metazoa > Chordata > Ceratodontiformes > Protopteridae > Protopterus > Protopterus annectens. Next base: position 1,201,948,650 of record NC_056733.1, read on the forward strand.
GTTTGCCCTTTATCCCCCCACTTTGTCAGGCTTTTTGCAGCTGTCTTGCAGTAAGAGGTTGGTTTATATATATATATATATATATATATATATATATATATATATATGGATCTACTTGATTTTGGCAAATTCCATTTCACCGAAACATGAAATTCGTGAGTGGATTTATGCGAAAGTGCGTTTTATCGAAAATGCACTTTCGATAAATAAGTAAGTAAAACAAAAATTACATTACTGAAATGAAGAAAAACTTGCAATTTGCATGTTAACTTAGTTGTACATCAACGTTTAGTGTTGATGTATAACTAAGTGGACTGTTGAGATCGTAGTACAGTGGGGATGAGGAAACATTCCCTTTTCCCCACTGTAGTGCAATCTCGGAGTGAGAATATTAAAGTAGGGGGGTGTGGGGGGCACAAGTGTTTTTTTTTTTTTTTTTTATGGATTTACATGAAAGTGCGTTTTCGTTGAAATGCACTTCGTAAATCATTTATGATTTACATTTCGTTGAAATGTAAATTAGATAATAGACAGTAGATCCATATATATATATATATATATATATATATATATATATATATATATATATATATTTGTATTTACATACACATATATATGTATATGAGTATGACAGATATATATTTTTCCCTTATGTTTAATTACCGTAGTGTATGATGTTTGTAAAAACATTGCAAATTCCTACAGCTTAGATGGTGTAGAGGTATGCTGCTGTGATTGTAGTGATGACTTTTTTTTCACTCATGTTAAATGATCATAATGCATGATATGCTTGTAAAAGCATTGCAAATGTTGCTGTGTTTCTAGTGCACAGTGTCCTTGGTTTGAAGCTTGGCAGGACTGATTATTTTGTTGCTGGGCAGAACAAGGGCTGATAGAGACAGAGTGATTAAGACACTTTTAAGCAGTTGTAAACTGCTTTGCACAGTTTTGCGCAGAGCTAAGTGATGCTAACAGATGTTTAAGTCCTCTTAGCTTCACTTAGCATTGCTTACTCCCACTTACACTCACGCTAATTTTAAAGAAAAAAAAAAGTGTGATAGGACAGTGGTGAAATGGGGGCAAGCAGGGTGTAAAACATTAGGAAAACCAGATAGGGAGGTGCAGGATGGGTGTAAGAAAGAACCATAGCTCTACATTTCTTCTGCAACAACAGCTGTGAATAATGTGTAGAATTTGGAAATTACAGCAATACACCCCACAGGGAAGGGTGTTGGTGACAGACATTTGTAGAACAATGTGTATGTAAATTGATTAATTTCGCTGTACATGGGGCAAAATGTACAGCTATGTATGTGGCAATATTTTTTTTGTGGGACAGATGCCCCCCCCCTTTTTTTTGTTAGGTGAGAGTGGGATGTTGGGGAAGGGCTGTAGGTTTGTTTGGGGAGGTAGGTTGGGTCAGACAGGTAGCATTTGCAGACAGACAACACATACAACACAGCAGACAGGAGTGGTATATGACACAGGAGGGGGTAAACACCTTGGATGGGGAAGGTTGTTGGGAATCAGAGGCCCATGAGCCCCCAAATGGATACAGTGAGACTGAGGTCCCCACCTATGGGCAGTCACCACTGCACCTTCACAGCCCCATAGGTGGCTGTGCAGGGGGCTGGACAGGAGGGGCAGCCTGCCTGTCAAGGTGTGCTAGGCAGCCCTCTATCTGGAGCAGCTGCTCACTCAAATCAGAGCGGATGATGCTGCGCACCATACCCCAGAGCATTCTGCGGGTGATGGGATCCTCTCTGCACCCGCACTTCGGGGGGCGAGCCCCGTCTACTGAGACAGTTCCACCTGAAGGGCGTGCAGGACCAGCGGAGGAGGATGTTCCTGATTGGGTCCTACACATTCTTGGGCTGGGTCCCATGGCCAGATGGGGCGCAACAGGCTGATCCACCAGGATGTGCCTTTCCAAATGTCCTATGGTATTGTGGTTTTCCCAGATATATTGGTTAGTCATGAACAACACATTTAAAAATTAGTTATAATAGCATGCATGGGTGTTCCAAGTAACCCATACCAACAGATTTGAAACAGTTGCATAGCAAACAGAACACATGCATAAATGGAACAACAGTAAGCATTTTAACAGCATGCAGGTTACATTGATGGCAACAGGCCACCAATAATGGTATTTAAACAAGGTATGTTAATATGCAACCAATGAAATATATGAACAATAGTAGAATACATGTCCCAGCAATAGATTTTGAGAATAACATGCACATAGTATATGAATAATAATTATTGCTGTAGATGACAGGGGGGGAGAAAAAAGTCCATTAACAACTGTATCATCTTCTGTATTTTACAACAGTACTGCTCAGTACTCTACAGGTCTGCCTTCACATTACATCTACCTATGGCCCATAGCTTCTGTGGCACATACATACCTGTTAGACTGTCAACCTGTAATGGTATGGGGCAGACTGGGTGAACTGTGGCTACTTTACTGGAGGGGACTTGCACATGTCAGGGTTACTTACTTGACAAAGAAGGGGTACCCTGCAAAGATGCTGTGTCAGTCTGCTACTAGCTTAGTTCACCTGGATTCCTATCTGTGTCCAAGGTGATTGGCAGCAGGAACCACTAGCCATGACAGCGTGACACTTGAGAGACATGTATCGGGAAACGGGCATGGTGTATGCACCTATCCTGCTGACATTTGCAGGCATGGTATTGGACAGTGGGACAGTTGTACATGGTGTATTGTTATACCATTCAAACAGCTACTACAAACATTTCATTACCTGTAAGACCTGTGGAGAAAATACCTGTTACCACTGTCTGATTGTTTCTACAAATATTCAAGATTTCTTGAATGTATATATGGACATATCTCAATACCACTCCCTGGATTCAAATCTTGTCTGGGTGTGCTAAAATGAACTACAAGGCTGTTTCTCATTACACTGAGCTACTGATGTTTCTTATTTGACTGTTTTCTGCCTAATACTATGTTGGTTAGACAGTCTGACTTGTAATCCTGAGATTCATGCATGACAGATAGTTACTGTACTGTGTTGTAATCCTTTGAAATTATACGATCTGAAAAGCAAAGTTTAACACAAGGCACTAAAGCAGGGAACACACTATAATACATTTGATATTAGTGTTCAGGGTTCTGATCTTAGTACATAACATATGTCATATTTCATGTATATCTTGATTTACAGCTCCACAAGCTACTGTTTTACATACTAACTGATTCTCAGAACAACCTCTGTTAATTCATGCTGTCAAAGCCATATTTTCTGTGCAGAACCTGTACACATTCAATTTTTATGACAACATACCAGAATAAACACAACAGTTGATGGTTTAGGTTTTTATTGTACTTATGACACAGTGGTCTACTACTGTATATGCTGTAGATGACTATTAGTCTGGCAAACATCTCTTTAATTGTTAAACACAGAATACAGTAAACAATTTAGTCCTTCTTATTTTTTTCACTATATACTGCAAGGTAGATCTGTACTCACCATCCTTTCAATGCAGCCTTGTCAGTCTGTCTGCATGGGCCTCAGAAGTGGTAGCCCTCTCCGCTGCAGCTGTAAGGGGACAAAACAAACATTATGCATATCTGTCTATCACATACTCAGGCTAGAATTTGGTACAGCTATATCTGGGATACTTACAAACTGTTGGAACATGGTTGTCCCAAGCATCTTGGATCCAGTGGACCAAGAATGCCCCTTTCCTCTGCTTTAGGTCAGCATAGAGATACCGTACCTGCTCACAAGTTTGGGGGATGCCAGTGGCACTGCTGAGACTGTATGCCAGACAGTCCCAGATTTCTGCTTTATACTGTGAGCCCTGCTACTAGCCCTGCAGCAGCCTGTGATCATGGTTTGCTACAAGGAGCCCAGCCATGACTCTGGACTCTAAAATGTTTCAGCACTGCTCCCGAAAGCGCAAGCCCTCACCAACACCTGACATAGTTCCTACTCAGAGAAAGCTACAACAGATTCTGGCTGTATTCCCACCTGAACCATTTAAATAAGGCTATATTCCCACCCTTTGTCGTCATTGAACCATTTTGAAAATGTTGAGATCAGCTAAGTGGTGTGCAAACGCGGTAAGCCAATTTGAGCAGTACTTAAAGGGGTAATTTTTGAGCACTGCTTAACAGTGTGCAAATCCACTAAGCTGAGCTGAATGTTGCTTAGCATTTACGTATAAGCAATGCTTAAATCTGCAAGGCATAGCTGAGCTCTGCTAACCATTGCTCATTTTTAATTTTTAGAGAATATCAGAATAATGACTTAATCATTACTGACATATTAGTAAGTGTATATGATTTACTTTACATGATGTCCCTCGGTGCGCTTTCCTTACATTACCATGGAGTGTGACTATACTGTATGGGACACTTGTGTATACATGAGTTATTCACATGTTATATGCACTCATACTTCCATTGTAGACCAGCTACGCTATCCTGGTTAACAAATATCACTTACTACTTACTTTAAAATAAAAATAATAATTTCAACACTGCTTTCCCATGTAAAAATAAAGTGCCTGTTTTGGTACTCAAACCATAAACACCTGCATGTAAAGTCAGGATCTAAAGACAAAGCATTCTATAGCTATGTCAAGAATGTCAATGGCAACACCCAGATCTGCTCTGAGTTACAGCACAAATGCACAAAAATTACAGAACCAACTGATACTACCAACATCCTGGCAGATAGGTTCAGTGCTAACTTTACCCCCTTCTCACCCGCTAAAAGGGCCCATATCTATACAGGAGTAATGCAGAGTCCCTGTAATCACATCTATGCAAATAAAAGCTGCACTCTCTAAAACCAAAGACACAGCATCCATGGGACCAGACAACATCCCAGGATGCATTTTACACAAACTTCAGAATTAAATGGCTCCCCACCGAAGCACCATGTTCAATTATAGTCTCACGTCAGGCTTTGTACCCATTGAATGGTGCACAGCAACAGTTATCCCACTCCACAAAGGGGGAGACCCCACTGATCCTGGGAACTATCGCCCTATGAGCCTGACGAGTCTGGTCTGCAAGGCCATGGAATGTATCATCATGGAACTCATAAACAAAGTCATTGGTAACCTGCAAACTCTGGACCCCACCAAGTCTGGGTTTGTGAAAGGCAGATCATGCCTTCTGAACCTGATTGACTTCTATGAGGCAGTCACCAAAGCCGTAGACAAGGGTAAGGTGGTTCACACAGCCTATCTTGACCTCTCCAAGGCTTTCAACACCATCCTCCATTCTGGAATTATAGCTAAACTCACTAAACTAGGTATAAATCCCTATGTCACAAGATGGGTTGCCAACTGGCTCATTGACAGAACCCACACTGTAAAAAGTTGCAGACTCCAAATCTGACTTCAAACCAGTGACAAGTGGAGTACCACAGGGTACAGTCCTGGGACCTCTCCTGTTTGGTATCTACTTTTCTGAAGTACAGGATAACACATAAGGCCTCTGACTAATGAAGTTTGCAGATGACTGCAAACTTGGAGCCATAGTCAAGTTTGCAAATGATGTGGACATCCTACAGAAGGGCCTCACTGAGACAGATGCCTGGTGTCAAAGCCATGGCCTCAAGCTCAATGCCAAAAAGTGCATTGTCATCCCCTTTGATAAAAACTCTGTACCCATGAACTACCACATAAACGGCAGTCTACTTAAAGCTGAATGTGTGATAAGCAATCTTGGGACCCAGGTGAACAGTAGTCTCTCCTTTGATAACCACATTGCCACAGTAGTCAGGAAACCCATCTATGTGGCACACCTCATCACAAAAGCGTTCTCATCCAGGAAAAAAGAGGTCATTGTTTACCTCTACTCGACACTCAGACCCATTATAGAGTACAATGCCCCTTTTGGAATGTACCTCACAAGACATCTGCAGCAGCTGGAAAGGCCACAAAAGTACCTCACAAAGAGGATTACTGGCCTCAAACAGATGCCCTACACTGACCATCTCAAAAACCTCCAGCTTATCTCTGTAGCATATTGCTTACTCTGAGAAGATCTCTGCCTAACATATAAAGCTATGTTAAACCCAGAGCTGTTGGACATGCTACACCTAAAGAAATCCCAATCTTTCCAAGCTACACACTCTAGAGACCTAAACCTTGTAACCCCAATAAACAGGACATGCTGGAGGGATAGATTCCTGTCCCAGAGATTTCCAATACTCTGGAACAAGGTACCCGTCTATGTCAAGCAAAATTCCTAATTAGTACTCTTCAAGAAAAAGATTAGTGGATGGGAAATAGGAAATACACACTGGGGATCACTTCTGGGTGGTGTACGCCAGGGAACCTTGTTGGCTAGGCTTACTTAGGCCCTTTGATTGTTGGGCCTTATTTTAAAATCCAGCATCAGCCAGGCTACAGTCACTTGAATGCAGATGGGGTGTCTCATACTTACTTCCAATATGACAGTACTAGAACTAGGGGATCTACAGTGTGGGGTCATGTAACATAGTAACTGCTTAGCCTAAGAAGCACACTGCCTATTGTGGTGCATTGAATACTATTCATACACTGGATGTGCTTGCCTTTTCTAGAAGGTATATCTCAGAAGACAATGACAGAGTTTCTAAGTCTAAAGCAGCAAGGCAAATGAGAGAAAGAGGGAAATAGAGCTTCTAAGTCTGAAGTCAGCAGGCAACCTCAGCGGTGGCTCATAGTACTGGCTGCTGGACTGCACCCCCCAGTAAAAACAAAAAAATAATAATAGTAACAAAAACAAAAAAAAAATGGCAGAAACTGTATTTTCTTACTACTCCTTTATATTTATATATATATATATATATATATATATATATATATATATATATATATATATATATATACACAAAGTCTTATGAACTTCTGTGTGGGTAACAGAATTACAAGAGAAGTAATACTCTGACAAATATAGTTGTGCAAGTACGAATACAAGAGGACTTTATATGAAGGGGGTAGTGCTCATGTACCATATGAACAGGGGCAGTCTAATATACTGAAGGCCTAGGCACAAATTCATGCCATCCTGTTGTACATAGGGCCATATATTGGGTAAAATTGGGTTATATTAGCTAGGCTTGTGAAGGCTTTTAAGCCCGCTATCCTAGTAATCTCCTATGAACCTATGAACCTGTGATGACAGTGGCTGCATAACTGACATGGAGTCTGAGTCAGCATATGTAGCACTGAAGTTGCAGCTCCGTGGAATAGCCACCTCCAGGAAGTTTTTTGCCTAATCATCAGGAAACAAAATGTAAGAATGCATAGAGCAGATGTAATGTTTCTGCAAGATATGGAACAAGTGCTACTCAAATAGTACTGAAATCTTCTCTTCCTATAGGGAAATGGACATTCCTGGTAAGAAAGGCAGTCCTTATTTACTGTGAGTCTGTGCTTTCTATGTTAGTTCTGTGTGTCCATTAATTCTGTGCATAACCAATGAGAGTTTCTGTCCCTGTTTATGGCTGTCATTTCTACATTCTCTTTTTCTTTCAGTACTACTGTTTCATGAGCAGTAAGAGTATGTATGTTATCAGCTGCAACATTCCTGTGCCCCCTTCACACCTCCATAAATTCCATCCTGGCAGAAATCATCTTTTTTTTTAATTTAGGAAAATATCACATTAATTTTACAATGTAATTTTCCACTGTAGTGTAGTCATCATTCTTAATGCTTACTTTCATTCACAGTTTATTTTATGTTTTTGACCTGCGCTTTCTTAGTTTTACATAAGTTGATTTCTACAGTTTAGTCATCTAACTATATCTTCAGTCTTGATTTCTTTTTTTTTCTTCAACTTACTTTCCAGCCTACTTAAATCATCTGTCCCACTGGTAATAATCCACCTCCACACTTCATCTGCTATTTATTAGGTAATTCTCAGCAAGCTTTAGTATCTCCTGAGACTCATTCTTACCAAGCATCTCAGATATTTCCAGATATTTCCTGCACCAGAAAGGCTTTTCTGTCTAAGATTACACAGAGAAACCATTTGCATCCCACACTACTAAGACACTGTTTGATGTTGCTTTTGCAGAGAAAAGAATTTTACCAAGACTGTTTTTACTCCATAGCTAGGATCATTGTTCTTCCTCTAGTACCTTTACCCTGCTGTGTTGTTAGAATAACCTGTATCAGTCATTATTGGAATAAAAATCTAAGCAAGAAGGAACAATCATTTCATTCTTGCAGATTTTCTCTGTTCTTTATGTATTTTATTTATGCTTATTTAGTAGGGTTTTCCCAGATTTCTTTTCATATTAGCTGGCACAACCAAGGTGAAGACACTCACATAAGGCAAGATAAGAGAAATGCAGTGTTATAATAAAAACAAAATTGTGCAGTTAGGCAGCTACTTTGGTACTCAAGATATTAGAAAATATGTTTCACTTTATCTCCACTAGTGAAAAATTAGCCCTGCAAGTTTAAAAAAATACACATTCCAATTAATAAACTATTAATGTTTTCTTGATATTGTGAATTGATTCCATGCTTTTTTTTTTGCTAAAGTAGCATCTATGCAGTCACATTTTTCACCTTACTTCTTCCAGACTGTTTCAGATTAGGCTCTTTGACTAAACAGAAGTAATACTTCCAAGGGGTATATTCCATCGTCTCCTGCTGAAAAGTGAGCCCCCAGCATTTGTCCTTCATGTACTCAATGATTCCCCTGGAGTCATATCCTTTTAGCCCATCTATTCCTTTGGGCTAAGAGCTGAGTGAGCCAGGAGTGTGGTACCATCATCCATGCTGGGGATTCACCTTTTATTCTTGGATGTTATACTCCTCTCTGTGCCCATCTGTAAGCATATGAGGGTCATGCAAGCAATGGGGCATGGAGAAGTACATCTGTACCTTCAAGTGTGATGCATACATTTGGTGCTATCCAGTTTGAGAAGCACCTTCAGAGGGAAACTTGGTTTCCATCAGGAATTTCAGCATGCATGGTATGCCTGGATACATGCTTTCAATTCTTGATCTTCTGGGAAAGGTGAGTAAACATAGTTAAATGCTTTGGTTAAAAAAAATAAATAAATAAATATATATATATATATATATATATATATATATATATATATATTTGAAAATGATTTTACCAGTCCTTCTGCTGTTGGTGTGTAGGCAATGATGTATGTACTCAGTCGGAGTTCATTTCGCTTTGAGAAGCTGACCAATATGCTGTTCTAATGTCTATAATGCAGACCTATCTGTACACGACTTGCTTAGAATTGTAGACACTCCTCACAATATGTTTTACCCTTTCTTATAGTAGTCCAAGGCTGAAAACAGTGCAGAACATTTCTTAAGCATGTAGGGGTTTCATTGGAAGAGAGATGTACTTTTTATTTTCAGAATAAGGTAAGCTGATTGAGTGGTGTTATGAGACTACAAGTGTTGAATATGAATTTCTCTGTACACTGTTGGGGTGCCATTTTTCACACTCTTTGGCAGTATAAATGGGACACCACATCAATCAGTATAGTCCATTGAACATGTAATACAGTGTTCTTGACAGAATAAACCCAACACCTGCTACTGAGTCCATATACCCAACGTTGTGTCATTTTAACTGAAGCACATCATGCTAACAGCTGTCACCTAAACTAGAGTAGACCTAATTTAAAGAAGGAGGTATAGGGGCTGGCTTACAGGATTATTTTTGTTTATATGAAGTATTTGAGTAAGCTGATAAATTTCAGTTGGAAAGGTCAACAAATCAGGGATTGCGTAATGGTGAAGTTAACTGATTTAAGATGTATTTATTGAACTAATCCTATGGATCATTTCAAGAAGCTGTTACTGAAAAATCTGAATCTTAAAGTCGAAGTTCCCCAAAGGTCCACTGTTTTGGGATTAATCTTGTTTCCCAGAATAATCTTGCTAACAGCTTATCCACCCTAAGATGTTCTGCTCATCTTGTGGGGTGGGAAAACCATGACATTATTAAGTACTGAGACACAGAAATACTTTATCTTTATCTGGCATTTGATATATTAAAGCAAACTTTCCATCAACTCTCAAAAAAATGCCAGAGTGACTATAACATGAGCGAGAGGCTTAAAGATGCTGCTCCTCTCCTTTCCTTCATGCTTTCTCAAGTAAATATATCGCTGAGGTCTTGCAGCAAAATACCTAGTGTTGTTCTCTGTCAATCTTCTTTAAGGAGCATATGAAAATGTTCATCTGAAAATTTCTGTACCAGCCAAAATGCTTTTACAGAATTTATGAATTTGTTCACACCTGAAGCAAGGACAGTCTTGGAATCAAATTGCTCATTCCCAAATTTGAATGTGCACTCCCTGTCATTTTACTTAATTCACCTCTCACTTCAATGTACATACATTTTCCAAAAATGACTCATTGCACAAGAGTCATCTACCAGAAGATATTAGAAATGAACTTACTCTATTGGTATTTCAAGGCAAGTAGAATGACCTCCAGAAAGTGTTCAACAAGCGTAATTTCTGGGATAATGACTGTGCGTTTAGCCCTCTTTGCTCTGTGAAATATTCCTGCCTTCTCTGCATGTTTTTGTTTAACTTTAACTATTGTTCAGCTTATAAATCAAATTGTGGCTCAATTGTAAACTAACCATTGCCAACCAACCAGTAGTTTTGTTGTTTGGAATTATTGTTTATTCTGTAATAATTTAAGTTTAATTTGTCTTTAGTATTATTTTCATTTTGTGTATTATTTGCTATTACTTGTCACCTCTTGCATTATTTTGCACTACAATGTCATTTTGTTATTTTTGTACACCTGTTTCTCTGGCTGGGGTAGTGGTTGAAGAGTCCAAGGACTAGCCACCTTACCCAGAATGCAATTAAATAAAAAAAAATCATAAAGGCTTGCAGTTCCCAGTGAACATCATTGCTACACATTTAAAAAAATGGTTACCATTTACTAGAGGGTGTGGGGGGCATATTTTGGTTGTCTGTTCTTCAGCTTGCATTTGAAAGTTTGTATCCCACAATTCCATTAGAGTGAGTGGGGTTACATAAGTATGTATGCAAATTTTATGTTAATCAGTGTACATATTTGTGCCTATTTTTCATGGGCCTTTGTCCAAATTTTTGATGTTTCCAGGTTGAGAGGTATGGCATCCATATGAACCTCAGTATTTTGCTTGACTTATACCAGATTATTAAAAAGTAGGTTGTTAGACTTTATAGGTTAGTACTAAGCTAACTGCACTTGTGGGCCATTTTAAGCCTAGCCAATTACCCCCTGTGAGAATCAATCCCTGCACCTTTCGTCTGCAAGGTAAATAACTTAACCATTATGCCAACCTCTCACCTAAAAGTAAACAGCCTTTGCAAGACTTGAACCCAGGACCTTGTACACTATAGTTACAGCACTTAACCACTAAGCCATCACAGCTGTCTGACTTCACATTCTTTCATAGCTATTACAGTTTCTGTCACAAGACTCCTCTTGCTACTACACTTCACATACATCTGCCAAGCTACATTATTTTTCCAAGTCCCTGTGTATTCACAAAACTTGTATAACAGTGCAAATTCTTCTGTCCAAAACTAAAAGCAATTTTAATTTTATGCATAAGTCAACATGAAGCTGCAGAAAATGTGTTATCAAAACTAGAAACTATGCTAGGCAATCTGAAAACAGTGACCTGGGTTTGGACAAAACAGCATATCGTATGTATGTCCTACTTCAAAACAGAAAAAAAAATCAGCAGCCTATAAAGCTCATTAATGAAAAACATGTACCTATCATAACTTGTGGGATGCTATGCATTAATTCATATTGACATATTAAAGCTCAGAGAAAGAATAATAATTTCCATGTACAAAATTGCTATTCACTAAAAATGATTTATCACAAGCTCAATTACTATTTTTCTTAATTTAAGGAATACATTTCAGATCCTGTCAAAACAAATACCCTTACCCAGAATGCAGCAGCAGCAGCTATATATGTATCTATTTGATATATGTCAAATTAGAGAAATCAGTGTCTGAAATGTTTTTTTTTTTTTTGGCTACTAGGAATCCTTAAAGCTTTCACCGGTTTATTGTGGTCTGAATTTTTTTTTTTGAAAGTATGCTCCCAGTATGTTACACATCTTTAATAGATTTTCCATTACCACTCTCTGGGTCCTCTTTTATACCTTGACCATGGTGTTTGACTGGGACTCTCCCATCCTCTCCCCTCTCTTCTTCCCTCCCCTTCTTCAGGATAGCCTAAGTATGACCTGTACTCTGCCCATTTAAACTGCTGTGTACCAGATTGCTTAAGTTACTCACTAGCATATCTTAACCAACCCCTTTGTTGTCAAATGTTACAGTATTCATAATGAATAGGTGCACATTGGGTCTGGTTGAAACTCTATAGCCCTGCAACCAGAGAAACTTCCTTTGTTCATGTTAGACAGCTCTGCAATGGAAGTCAGCATGTTAGGTAGATATAATACTGAAAGTACAAGCCTATAGTTTATCTTAAATCAATTAATACTAAGTGTCTTAAACTCTAGAAATGGGCTGTTTCACACCCATATCAAAATAAACAAGGTCAGATGCACTATTCAGATGAGCTCTCCATTTCTATAAGATATGTAAATTATTGTGTATACAGCCTTCAGTACACATATGCTATGTGCATGCCCCTTGCTGGGTCTGGCCAGGACATGCATTTGTGCTTTATCTGAATAGCACTAAACATCTTGCAATTATTTTCTGGTCCAGAGTTCTTTATTTTTTGCATGTTTTACTGAAGCAGTTACATTTGAACAGTATTAAAAGCATGCATCCTTTTAAATGTCTTAGACTCAACTGACTTGAGACCTAAGACTTGCCTGACTCAGCTGTTGTCTTTACCTTCCATGTCAACAAAACACAGGATAAAACTGCTACCCTCTATAGTTTATGTAATTAATTTCTCTTCTCCTCTCCCAGGTGTTAAAAATGCAATGATGAAAAGAGAATACATTACATTGCCACATACATAAGTTACTGCTTCTCTTAAGAATAATGTATAATCCTAGACTCTTCTTATTGGAGTCTGTTGGTTCCTAGTTCTACAAGAGCACTTCTTATCGTTTATAGTTATTACAAGCCATGTGGCCCAGGAGACCATTGAGAATCTTGGCTCAGTTCCCTTCTGGCTTTCTATGTTTTCTGAATAGGTAACTTGCTCAGAGCCTTGAAGCAGGCAAATGGATGCTGGGGGAATTAATCATTAGACTGCGAGAAGCAGCTCATTAACACCTCAAAATCTTATTTATCTGACCTAAATGCTAGACCTCCTTTTGTCTCATTTTGTGTAATGCGCATGATGCAAATAGTCATATACATAATGAAACCCTTTATTCACGCACAGAATTCATTTGAAACTTATAGCATTAGTTATCTGTGCCAAACTACTGTCATATTCTGTTTAGATTTTTTCTGTCAAATGATAAAATATCTGCATTAGTATCCTAATTCCTGATTTAAAACAGTGTAAGAAACTTCTCTGTGTGGAAGATTTTCAGTCCATATATCTCCAATTAATCAATGTATATTAATCAGATCAGACAATGGTAGTAGAAGTAGCGAACTTAAACTCGTCATAAGTCAAAAAAAAAAATATATATATATATATAATATGAAATATTGTACAGAATTACTAAGTATTCAAAAGTAATTTAAGCAAGGCAGGCAGTCTGTTTCCAGTCGAAAATCAGGCTTCGTGCCCACTGAGTGGCACACAGCTACAGTTATCCCGCTCCACAAGGGAGGATCCACCTTGGATCCCGGGAACTACCATCCCATCAGTCTGACAAGCCTGATCTGCACGGGAATGGAATGCATTATCATGGAACTTATAAACAAAGACATTGGCAACCTTCAGACACTGGACCCCACCCAGTTTGGGTTTGTGAAGGGCCGATCTTGTCTCCTGAATCTGATTGACTTCTTCGAATCGGTCTCCAGAGCTGTGGACGAGGGTAAGGTGGTCCACACAGCCTATCTGGACCTTGCCAAGGCTTTCCACACCAACCCCCACTCTGGAATCATAGATAAACTTACTAAGCTGGGCATAAATCCCTACGTCACTCGATGGGTTGCCGACTGGCTTACTGACAGAACCCAGACTGTAAAAGTAGCTGACTCCAAATCCAGCTCCAGACAAGTGACAAGTGGAGTACCTCAGGGTTCAGTCCTGGGACCACTCTTGTTTGGCATCTACTTCTCTGAAGTACAGGCCAACACTAAGGGACTCTGGCTAAACAAGTTTGCAGATGACTGCAAACTGGGAGCAATTATTGAATCCCCAAATGATGTGGATATTCTACAAAAGGGCCTTACAGAAACAGATGCCTGGTGCCAGAGCCATGGGCTCAAGCTTAATGCCAAGAAATGTATAGTTATCCCCTTTGGAAAAAAAACATGTACCCATGAACTACCACACAGGAGGCAGGGCACTAAACATTGAAAGTGTGATGAGAGACTTAGGGACACAAGTGGACAGTGGTCTCACTTTCGATAACCACATTGCCACAACAGTCAGGAAGTCCTTCTATGTGGCACATCTCATCACTAAGGGCTTTTCATCCAGAAAAAAGGAGGTCATTGTCCCACTGTACTCATCCCTCATTAGACCCATTTTAGAGTATAATGCCCCATTTGGTATGTACCTCACAAGACATCTGCAACAGCTGGAAAGGCCACAGAAATACCTCACTAAAAGAATCACAGGCCTAAAGCAGATGCCATATGCTGACCGTCTAAAAAACTTCAGCTATACTCTGTGGCATATCGTCTACTCAGAGGCGATCTCTGCTTAACACACAAGACCATGTCAAATCCTGAGCTGTTGGACATGCTCCACGTAAAGAAATCCCAATCCCTCAGAGCCACACGCTCCAGGGATCTAAACCTAATCATCACAATGAATAAAACATGCTGGAGGGCTAGGTTCCTGACCCAGAGACTCCCCATACTCTGGAATAGACTGCCCATACATGGCCCTCTTCAAAAGGAACCTTGATGATTGGATGGGAGATAGGAAATTCACCCCGGGGATCATGTCAGTCGCCCTGCTAGACAGGGGCCCAGAGAAATAAATATTGTGGGAAAAATTTTCCAGGGAATTGTTATGGCTAGGCTTGCATAGGCCTTAGGGCCTAGTACCAACCTATGAACCTATAAATTACTATTTACATATTTCTGCTTTCTTAAGCTGTGTTGTTTTCCTTCAGAACTCTGCATAACCTCATTTCCATATCAGTTTTCTCTCTTCAACATGCATACATCTGATCTCACATTCCCACCCTGTTGTTATGATGTATGTCTTTTGTTAATTGTTAAACATCAATATCTTCTGTATAGAAGCTATTACAGCAACATGACCCACTGGATGTCTGTTCTTCAATTTGTTTAGGCTTATTCTGATTTGGCTTCCTTTGTTTAATATAAACTGATGTAATGCAAGTTGCCATGATAATAGTCATACCAATATTGGCTATTGCATTATTTGCCAGGTCTTGTTTAAAAATGTTTTGTCTACTTACGTAGTTAAAGCATTAATAAATGGTCTTTCATATTGTGCAAAATGTTAAATCTTGTTTACAACATTGAGGGAAGAAAACATCACACCAGATAACTGACTATCTCATTTTCACAAAATCTGAGATATGTAGCACATACTTACCTTAAAATAGGTTCATAGATTAGTACTAGGCTAATTGCTCTTGTGGGCCATTTCAAGCCTAGCCAGTTACCCCATGTGAGAGTCAAACCCTGCACCTTGCAAGGTAAACACCTTAACCATTATGCCAACCTCCCACCCAAATATTTGAACTACTGCACAATACAATATAAGATTCACTAACAAATATATATATATATATATATATATATATATATATATATATATATATATATATATATACATAATGCAGTGACAAATATAATTATACCAAAGAACACTCAGATGGAATTCAAACAAGGCAGGGTAAGTTCCCAGAACTGCTGTATTTAGTTATAAATGTATTTCACACAGACAGACAGAAATAGCACTTGACTATGTTTACTGCAAAGTATGGTTGATACATGAAAATAAATGTAGTATATAAATACCTATGATGTCAAAGGCATCAGTGGAAAAATGTTACATCTAGTGATGGCAAAGATTTTTTTTATCCTTTGTTGACCTCATTAGTCCCACTAAGCCAGCAGCCTTTTTCAGGGGAAATCAGAGGTGATGTTTATACTAGAGGGACATTTGGCCAGGGCACTGGGGAAGTTTCCTTACACAGAGGTGTCCCAGAGAAAAAGGGAGGCAGATGGAGGGAGAAGGAGATGATGGAGTAGTGAAAGAAATAAAGGAGAATCCAAATATTGAGACCAGAGAATGTATGCAGGATCCTGAAAAAGAAACCTGTTTGATGGAGATGAGTCAGCAATGATGGATGTACAATTATAATCATCTAGTTGGGAGGGTTGTGGGATGATTTGCTTAAAGAAATGGTGGTGGAGAGAGAGCCAGAAAATGAAAAAGATGCTTCCTGGGTGGACATTATGGAGAAAATTCAAAAGAAGTATGCAGAGGCAATCCCGAAGAATAGTGGTGAGATGGAAAAGAAAACATGCAGAGAAAGTAAAAGAAGGCAAAAGATGAGTAGCAGAAAGTGAAAAAGAGAAGTATTTGGTAAGGATTCAAAGTAAAGAAGACAAGGTAATGGATAGCTATGAAGTGTGTGACAATTTAATAGCTCCTTTGGATGTAAAAGCCCATGAGGTAAGAGCGTTTATTTTTATTAACAGAGAGACATTTTGTGACATATTTGAGACTGTTTTTTTCAATGGAAAAATTTCTTGGAGAATACAAAAAAGAAATACTGTAACCCCTGAAATCTTTATGTGATAAAATCATTTAACAGGGAAACAAAAAGGAAGATTAATGTACAATTCCAAACAGAGGTAGAAAGAGAGACTTTGAAAGGACATTTGAAAGCTTTATGTAAAGATGTATTGAACACTGAAAACATTTATGACAAAAGGGGTTTATGGACTGGTGGCCGGGAGTGTAATATTGTGTTAAAAATAGAAAGAGAAAAAAAAATTATAAATATACCAAGCATGATAAATGTGGAGGGGAAAAGGGATGTTATAAAATACAGGGGACAACCAAATAGATGTTTCTTTTGTGAAAAAGATGGACATTTGAAAAGTACTTGTGGCAAAAGAAAATGTTATATTTGTGAAGAAATATGAAACTATGCAAAAAAATATGAGTTAAAATATAAATGTAAGAAACATTTGACATTTATGGACGGAATGATACTAACAGCAAAGAAAAGGAAAATGATCAAACAAAATAAATTTTAGAAGTAGAAGGAATAGAAGAAAAATTAAATGAGAAAAAATAATGAAGAGGACATATAAGAAGGTTCTGGAATATGTGGTGAAAAAGACAAACCCCCAGATTCATGAAGCTTGCGCCAGGCGCAGGCGTAGCCCAGGCGGCATAATGCCAAATATGTCCACCGAGCAATTCAGGTACGAACCAATCCCATGTGCACTACTGGGGTATGCCAGAGTTACGCAGCCCTCGGCATAGGTATGCAAATCACCCCATGCGCAGTGTCGCACCATGCTAATGAAGGCATACAGTGATTCACGAAGTGGTGCAGGCGTTGCGCAAGCTCATGAAAATGTAAACCAAAAAACACGGTTTACATTTTCCCAAACAGAACATCGGAGTTATGGAAGCGGACCACACGCATGTATTACAAAGTTAACATATGCCAATGGACAAATACACAGCCAATGGCACAAGAAAAGATGCACAGCATCTAAAAAATAACATTTAATGTCATGTCCACAGTAAAGCACAGTACAACTGCAGGGCATGTGTGTGCAAACAGGAATACAAAGGAAATATATAAAAATGGCAGAAAATCACAATGAAAGACAAATTAGGATTGCACCATAATATGCAATGGTAGGCATGGCACACCACAAGCAAGGTGCAAGGGTTGCCAGGGGCCCGCGACAGTGTTCGGCGCTGTAACTATGAATTAGTAGTCAATGCCATGCAAATGAGGCAGGTAATACTGAATCGCAAATGTACCACTGGATTAAGGATGTACCTGGTGGCGCAGTGCTATAACACCGAGGAGTGTATCAAAGGTGATACATGACATCAGCAGAGGGGTGTGCCACCATATCAGTAAGCACATTGAAGCAATGCAAATCTGGCCTGGCCCAGTACGCTGTTGTGTAGATGGACACACATGACAATCCCAACTGAAACCTTGCGAGTTGAGACTCTGTCTGCATGCAAGACGGCCCTTTGCAACTGCTGTGTGAGCATGCCCAGTACGCTGTTGTGTAGATGGACACACAACAGTCTCAACTGAGCCCTTGCGAGTTGAGACTCCATCTGCATGCAAGATGGCCCTTTGCAACTGCTGTGTGAGCATGCCCACTACGCTGTTGTGTAGATGGACAAACATGACAGTCCCAACTGAGCCCTTGCGAGTTGAGACTCCGTCTGCATGCAAGATGGCCCTTTGCAACTGTGTGAGCATGCCCAGTATGCCGTTGTGTAGATCAACACACAGTACAGTCCGAATGGACGTGTATTACTAAGCGTGTGGCCATGCCCAGTGACACCTTGTGTCAGTGATGTCCCTCTGTGCATGGCCGTTGACATCCTGTATAGCCATGGTGGTCATCCAGGCAACAGATGTCCATTTTCAACGTCATGATGGATGCCTACTGAGTACACACTGGTTGACTATCTTGAAGGGTGTACTGTCTGTGGGGCATCCTGTGACTATGTCATGTTGTTGTGGTGCACCGTAAATCTTATGTTGCCACGATTACACCACTGCCATGTGTTTGTCTACGTGTACCGTGGGACAGTAATATGTCTGTATGCTTTCAGACTGATCACTCTCTATACAATCCCTGTCGGTGTCCTTGTCAGTGCGGATGATGACACACGCCTAGAAGTATGCCTCTGGGACGGCTGTGTTTAGTAATCTCAGTAGCACGTTCTGTAAATGCGTTATGCTGTAGTGTGTTAGGGTAGTTAGGTGTATGTTCGACTCCCAGCCCTGCCAAGTGTGTATGTGTGTGCGTGTGTGTGTGTGTGTGTGTGTGTGTGTGTGTGTGTGTGTGTGTGTGTGTGTGTGTGTGTTTGCGCACATGCTCCCGTCCGCGTGGGGACTCAGACTTGCTTTTAGACTCCTCACACCACAGCAGTTTCCTACCAACGTCTTTGCCTTTGCAGATGATGACACACACCTAGATGTCTGCCTCTGGGACTGCTGTGCTTAGTAATCTCGGTAGCGCGTTCTCTAAATGCGTCATGCTGTAGTGTGTTAGGGTAGTTAGGTGTATGTTCAACTCCCAGCCCTGCCAAGTGTGTGTGTGTGTGTGTGTGTGTGTGTGTGTGTGTGTGTGTGTGTGTGTGTGTGTTTGCACGCATGCTCCCATCTGCCTGGGGACTCAGTCTTGCTTTTAGATGCCTCACACCACAGCAGTTTCCTACCGACTTCTTTGCCTTTGTGGATGATGACACGCACCTAGATGTCTGCCTCTGGGACTGCTGTGCTTAGTAATCTCGGTAGCGCATTCTGAAAATGCGTCATGCTGTAGTGTGTTAGGATAGTTAGGTGTATGTTCGACTCCCTGCCCTGCCAAGTGTGTGTGTGTGTTTCTTGCTGCATGACAACACTACATTGCTTTTACAGTATTCACTCTACATAACATCCATACGGCGTCTTTGCCTTTGATGCTGCTGTTTGCAGGCTAGACATGTCCCTTTGTGAATCATGTGATCCACTGATCACGGTAGCGCATTCTGTAACTGCGTAATGCTGTCGTGTGGTACAGTGGTTACGTTTGTATTCTGCTCCCAACCCTGCCAAGTGTGTGTGTGTGTGTGTGTGTGTGTGTATATGTATCTATCTACATATATATATATATATATATATATATATATATATATATATGTATGTATATATATATAGCTATATATATATATATATATATATATATATATATATATATATATATATATATATATATATATTGTATATAGAAATGTATGCTGGGATTATCACTCTTGAATGTGCTGCATTATCTATACGTGAGCACCTTGGATGTATGTACATCTGCTATGGCTCTGTGATAGTGCACGTACTGTGTGCTGTAGTGATTGTGGGTTATACATGTGTAGTGACCGGTTATTGTGTTGCTGGGTATTACACGGGCATTGGAAATAATGTTAGTACAGCACCTTTGAATGGTCGTATGCAGATCTTGGCAACAGTCAGCAGTGGTTATTACATTGGAGTGTGAGTATGGCTCATATCCGTCTGTTGTAACAGACAATTCTATGCACCTCAGGTTAACATTACAGACTCACGTTTATCCACAGGTTGTGGTACAGATCCCAGGACTGTATGTGTGGACATTGACAGGTGCACGACTGGGTTGTGTTGGATGCATGGAGGGGTGTCCATGGCCAGTAATGGGGATCTCTATAGCCTGGCAGGTACGGTCTGTGACTGTCCCACAACCTCCTGTATATGGCTGACACATGCTGTACCTGTGTATATGCAGACACACACATTTACCACAAACAGCAACGGCTATCACATACACACACCCATTGCACCACCATTGGGCCATGCAATAACCATTGTCCCTCACACACACACACACACACACACACACACACACACACACACACACACCTACGTGTACATTTGATGGCTCAATGACAGCTCTGGAAATGTTAACACCACACCCTGTGCATATGATGTCACCTGTGCCACCACCTGTGATGTGTAACATTGATGCAGCATCTGACTAACCTGGTGCTGCTGCACACGGTGGATTTATTCCACTGTATTGATGTTAGCATGCTGTTAACACACAGTGTGTTACTTCCAGGTGTATATCAGCAGGCATGATGCATTGCAGCTATAACCATCACTGTAGCATAGTTTACAGCACTGTTACTTCTGATGATGTATTCTCTATCCATGTGCCATTTCACTGATGTGTGTAGTATTGGCAGCATGTGTGTCTGTGTGTGCAGTACATGTTTGATGTGTGTAGTACACATGTATACATGCTTACAACTTATACACGACATTACACGGGCTTCACCATTCGTACACTAGCTTACTCATTCTTCCACACTGCACACACGCACACGGGCTAACATGCATGCACACATGCTTACTCGGGCTTACTGGCACGCACAGGCACAGACACATTGTGGGCAGATTTGCATGTCACATCGGTGGTATCCATGGCATACACCATCAGTCTCCTGCCGTTCCCTAGGATAGCTCATGATACACCTCTTCCACTGAGTACTGACAGCACACATGTGACATTGCTCTGGTGAGGTTACAGTGTTTTATACATACACACTCATGTTGTCACCTATCTTCTACTCTAATAGTCCCCTTAACCTACACTACACTGTAGAGGCTTGGCCCATATGGCATGACATGTTGTGATTCACTATCCTCAGCCTCACTTGCCTCACATTGCCTACAAATGCTTCGTTACATGTCTGATGGAGCACTTCCACACATAAGAACCAGTACGCAGTAGCCATGTTGTCTCCAGCTTGCCATTCATCTGCATGGCGTACTAACATCTAACTAAACCTACATTTTGTATGTATATTATACATATGTCTTGTTTTGAAGCGCAGCACATTCTCGTGGCGCTGTGCTACGCTTCCACACTAGGGATCGGGGGAGGACAACTACTGGTTTATTGATATCCAATGGACAAAGCCACCACTGGCCTTGGACTTGGACATTGGCATGCTTCTTCGACTGTATTTATACTGTATTTGCAGCTGTCATTGCTCCATTTAGCAACGTGCAAAACGTTAGTCGCATAACATTTCTGCACATAACTCTGCTCTTGCACGGACAGCTTACTGTTTCATGTATCGCGTAATTACTTCATTTGCATAGCTTACACATACAAATGGGGTATGTTGCAAATCCCAACATTGTCTGTGCAATGTTCGTGTTACGGGTGGTCTTGCACGCCCCTACGGGTGTTTGCTGAATTGCCTGGCAGTCATTTTTCCTTGCTGTACTCTCACTCAATCCAAACACGCCGGAGGCTTCGTGTATCATAGCCTAGGCTTTGCTGTGTGCTATGTCTATTTGTGGTGTATGCATGGCTGTGGGTATGTCCCATTGTCATCATTGGTAAAGGTGATGCCCTATAGGTACTTCATGTAGACTGCTGTGTCATTTGACACGTCAGCACATACCTGCGGCCAGTACTGAACTTCCTACTGCAGCACTTTTCATACCTTCTGAGTTATCTTGCGGTCAATAATGCTGTTTCCTCAGACATGTATCTGTTTCTGATCATACCTATCAACCTCCTAGAGCAAAACATCTGTACAAAGCCTAACATGATGGGGGGACAAATAGGGGAAGATTCTACATATTGCTCTTACAAACGTAGATAGTTGACAGTATTATAGGTTTTGCATTAGTATGACCTTTCTGAGGGATTTGGGGTCTTAAACTCATATGTTTATCATTATTTAATGACGTCAGTTCTCAGGTATTTGGCAGACAGGTACAGATTGTAAGAGGAACACACCACACATATGAGGCATACATCTGCACATTCGTACAGTTGCGAGGTATGTTTCTGATACTGGAAATCAATTTTCTTACACCAATACACACAATACATGGTGCCATCACAGGCCAGTTGCCATTACATTCCTATTGCAGGACACACCCACCCAGAGGGTTATATTCCTCACACAGGCCAACAGGTGCTTATCCACACTAATTATTCTATCATGTACCTTGTGTACGCCGGTATTTGCACTTTCTGTCAGTGGCAGAGCTCATGTACGAGTATGGGGGACTGGACACTGTATCGGTGACACTGCATGACACCCTGAGGGACACATGTCTTTTGAGTCTATTAACCTTCCACATTGACCTTCACAGGGCATACGTTGTCATTCACATTTGTGGAAATACATGTTTTTGACTTGTACATGTTTTGTCATTTGTCCTGACGTCTTTCTTCTCACCTGTCCACCTAGTATCACTAGTTCTGTACATTTCATTAGGACGGGTTACCTTGATACCTCTCACCTGTACACATTATGGGTATACACCCCAAGGTTTGACCTATGATTCTGTTACATTTATCATGATAATGTGCCTTTCTGGTAGATTGCTGGCAAGGCATGACGGACTGTGCGGTTAGGTAATCACGACTGACATTTCTATTTCATGATTAATAACTCTCATAACATTCGTATTCCTGACTACGCAATTATTCTATCAACATTCTGACTTTGTCTGGGGTATATTTAATATAGTCCCTATTTGTCTTTTGTGTACTATGCCTTAGTCCAGCTGTCTTATTCTGACATTTTGGCAGGTATGGTTACCATCTTGGTCGTACGTATGTCCATCCATGATAATCACCTACATGACACTGATATAGGTCCCTACGTCTTCCCCCAGTGGTTTACACAATATCCAGTAGATGGGTTGCACCTTTTTGGAGAATATAGGTGTGTGCTATACCCACATAGGTATATTGATCACTCCCATGGGGTGTACCTAATAGATCTGTGCCAACCAAAACCTTGGCCCATTTCTGCATACCCATGATTCCCATACCTGACACGCCTCCACAGTACCCATTAGACATGTTTAATGTGAGCGATAATAAAGTGTGAGGACACTTCCGAGCACTCCCCACTCTGCGGATATCAGGTCATACGTCATACATTCTATCGACCCATGTGTTATTACCCTTGCACCTGCTACTGTTGCATGTACATCTATATCGTAGTTGCACTTGTGACGTCTTTTGCATCAATAACGGTTCGCACTTCGTACAGGATCAATTTTGGGGTCCTGCAAAGGACACCTATATTCATGTTTAACGTGTAGAACTTGCAGGCCCTGTCACACTGGTACTTTCCAGGCAATGGTTTGGAAAGCATCGGTGTATTCTCCTTTCATGCATGTCTGTCTGTCTATCCATAATATCTATACCATGACCTATTTATTTATTTATTTTATTTTATTTTTATTTTACATTTGTTGACTGGGCTAGTCCAACTGGATACATGTCCATTTTCACTAGAGGCCCGGGGAGATAAGCTCCGTGCAAAAAAAATAGCAAAAAAAACATTTTTACAAACAATGTTGTTACAGGTTAATACAGAAATTATCATAGAGGTCTAAGTACCTCCCATTTTAAAATTTGGGTACAATACTAAAAATAGGTCTAATATTATACTATAGTCTGGGAGAAATAGGTCTGGGATAAGAGGAAAATAAAACTTTTATATTTACAAAGAACATTAGAAGTTAGGCTGGAAAAATCAAAGAGGACAGAAATACTTCACAGTGCCAAAGGCAGGTACAGTGGAAAAATTACAGAGATGGCAGAAATACTTTGCAGTGCAGTAGGCAGGTACAGTTCAGATTACAGGTAGAATACAGAAAGTCAAAATAAAAGAGGCATAAGTGTGTCTTTTATATAAATAAAAGAGTTTTCACACTATAAGTAAGCTTAGGGGATGAAAAGAAGGGTAAGGAATAGCAAAAAGGTAAAGTGGCAAGAAGGAAGGTAGAGCTAGTTATAGGGAAGTAGTGGGTAGGCAGTACCTGTTATGAGTAGAAAAAGTAGAAAACTGATCAGTCAGGTTTAGTACAGGGGCATAGCCAGTGTATTCTTAGGAAAAGTTTCAGTCTGTTTTTGAAAACAGACGTGGAGGAAACTGAGGAAAATTCACTGGGGAGAAGGTTCCAGGATTTTCCATCAGTGTTGCTGAAAAGAGAGTCCCCAGCCTTGTTATTAGATTTAGAGGTGTTTACAAGAAGTTTGTGTGATGAGTGCAAGGATTTCAGATTCTTATAGGGATAGATGAGGTTAGTTAATATAGGAGTACTGGAAGGTTGGTAAAGAGTCTTATGGGCAATGGTTAGTTGGTGGAATTTAAGCAGATTCTGAATTTCTAGCCATCCAAGCTGCTTAAGATTATAGCAGTGGTGGGTTCTGAATGGGTTTCCAGTAGCAAACCTGGCAATGTTATTGTAGGAGATTTCCAGTTTGGCGAGGTTATTTTTAGATAAATTAATAAATATGGGTGAGGCATAGAGGAGTGCAGAGATTAGATGGGTATAAGCAATAGTTTTTCTGACTGTTGGTGAAAGGAACGGTTTGATTCTGTAGAGAGAGCCTAGCTTTTTATTGACGGTTTTTATAGTATTGTTGATATGGGTGTCAAAGTTAAGATTGTTGTCTATGGTAATACCAAGTAGTTTAGTAGTTGGGTCAGGTGATATGGGAGTACCATTTGTGGATATAACTAAGAGATCTATTGGGACGGTCTTACGAGTAGGATTGTAAAGGAGGAGTTTCATTTTTTGGGGGTTCAACAGAAGGCAATGTTGTGTAAACCATTGTTCTACTGTATTAAATACTTCTTGGGTAAGGGAGTGAAGTTTAGAAGTGGATGTGGCTGTACATATAAGTTTTGAATCATCGGCATACTGAACACATGTAGCTTGGGGGATTGCTAGATGAAGGTCATTGATAAATATGGAGAAAAGAAGAGGACCTAATATGGACCCTTGAGGGACACCAATGTTAATGGGCAGGTGGGTAGATAGAGTGTTGTGCCAAAGTACTGCCTGTTGTCTGTTATCTAAATAGGATTAAAACCATTTAATAGTGAGTGTATCTAGTGAGAGGGATTTGAGGATATTTATAAGTATTTGGTAATTAGCCATATCAAATGCCTTGGACAGATCGATAAACAGTGCTGAGGAGAGCATATTGGCATTTTGGTTTTTGTTAATACAGTCAGTAAAGGAAAGGAGGGCAGTAGTAGTGCTGTGGGATGGTCTGAAACCATGTTGACAGCTGGAAAGTAAGTTATTTTGGATTAGGTGGTCTAGCAGTTGCTTATGGATGCATTTTCCATTAGTTTTGCCAAAGGTGAAAGTAGGGCTATGGGACGGTAGTTGGAGAAATCAGTAGATTTCCCACCTTTATGAAGGGGGATAATATGGGAGACTTTCCAGATGCTAGGGATGTGTCCTTCACTAATGGTTCTGTTAATCAGAATGGAAACGGGATAGGCAATGGATTTGGCTGATTTCTGTAGATATTCAGCTGGTAATTGATCTGCTGAAGGAGAGCAAGGTTTAAGTTTTTGGATAAGGGAAAGAATATATGTTGTAGGGATGGGTTGGAAGAGAAAAGGAGGGGGTGGAGTTGTGTTAGAGATAGGTAAAGTGAAATTATTAGGTGATAGGTGACTGGCAAGTGTTTGAATGGCCTCAGTGAAACAAGTATTAAAGGCATTGGCAGTGTGCTTTGAGTTCTCCTGGTCTGTGCCTTGTGGGTTAGGTGTAATGGATTGACCTGGGTGTAGTAGTTGGTTAATACTTGCCCAGAATTTTTGTGGGTTATTATGTTTAGTTTGCTGGAACTGTAAGTAGTAGTTTCTTTTATCAGACAGTATAGCTTTCTTAGTTTCATTTCTCAGTTGTCTAAAGTTTTGATGGTCAGCAGAGTTTTTAGTCATACACCATTTGGCCCAGTATTTATTTCTGAGGTGGATTTTTTGTTTGGTTTCTTTTGACAGCCATGGGTCAGATTTAGTTTTGATTCTAATAGAGCGATTTAGTACATGGTTATCTAGGATGGTGAGGAATTTGGAATTAAAGTATTTGACAGCTTCCTCCAATGGGAGGTGTCTTAAGGGAGACCAATTGCATGCTTTTAGTTCACTTTGGAAGAGATCAGGGTTAAAGTTTTTCTTGGATCTAATGGACTTGACAGTGGCTGGAATGGAGGCATTGGTTTTATGCCTGATAATGTAGGTAAGTGAGTGGTCACTAATATCATCAGGGAGGGTTCCAGATTCATATATGTGGGGATGGTTATTTATAAGAATCCAATCCAAGGTACTTTCTTTCTTATTGGGCTTGCTTATCCTGGTAGGGGAGGTAATGATTTGAGAGAAACCAAATAGGTTAATGAGGGTGGTAGGTTGGCTGCTGCAACAGCTGTTCCAATCTGTGTTAAAATCACCTAGGATAATGGTTTCTTGGGGAAGGTTTAGTGATAGCCAGCAGAGGATATCTTCTATGGTGGTATTGTTATTGCCAAGAGGTAGATAGATACAGATAATATAGATGGATTTGAAAGTGTTGAGTTGAAGTTTGGAAATAAGAATTTCAGCAGTAGAATCTACACGTGGTTTAAGGTTATATGTGGTGATCTGTAGACCTGATTTAAATAGGATAGCAATTCTCCCACCCTTCTTTGCTATACGGTCAGATCTATATATATTATAACTGGGTGGGGTGATTTCATTGTCTTTAGTTACAGGCTTTAACCAGGTTTCTGTTAAGCAGAGAATGTCGAAAGAGTAGACTTCTAAGAGAGCATGGAGTTGTGAGACTTTATTATTGATGCTACGTATGATGAGGTCGGCTATGAAGAGAGAGTTTGTTGGCTGAGTAAGGAAATGTGTGTTGAATTGATTGGGATTGTGGAGTTGTGTGGTAGGAAGTGTCATTGGGCCAGGATTTGGGTGTATGTCTTCATCTTTTAATGAGAGGAGTTGTATAAGAGAGCCTAGAGTTGGAACTCGTCTGTATAGATGTGGAGATTTTCTGGGATTCTGATTATAGTACCTAATGTGGACTGTTCTATGAAATCTAGACAGTAGATAGCTGGGTGTAGATGTTATGTTTACATGTTTTGTGAGTGCTGGTAGGTAAGAAGAGGTAATTAGCTTATTGGGGTTATGAAGGTTTGGATGTAATGAGTGTTCATAGGAGGTAAGTATGTAGGCTAAAAGTAATGGTGGTAGAATAAGTAGTAGAAGTAACAGGTGAAAGCGTAAATGTGTTTGGACTGATGGTTTATACATTTGGATGGATTATTAGTTAGGTGTCTTGTTGTAGGTATGGGTGTATGGTAGTTGCCGACAGGGAAGAGCAAAAAACAGGAGGGTGTGGTTAGGAGAGAATAGTGAGTGGTTAGAGAAGGATGATAGGGGTGTGTGGCCAATGGTAAGGTCGCCTGAGAATAGTAGGAGGAGGAAAGGGTGTGAGTAAATAGTATGAGTAGGACCCCTGGGGTGGGTGGGAATTGGGGGTAGGCAATTTATGTACATGTGTTATATGTACAGGGACATATGTTTGTTGTGTATATATCTATTTATGTATCGTGTGTGTATAGATATATATATATGTACATATATACGTATGTCTGTACATTCCTCATCTCATAATTTGCTTTGGTTTATGTCTGTGGATATATGTGTATATATATCTCCATATCATACCTTTCAACTGTACAGATTTCCGCTGCATGTACAGTTGTTTGCCTCTTATCTTTGGTCCGTTTTTCATAACCTTGTGTCTATCTGGCAAGTTAGTGGCATATCATTAAAGACTGATGTTGGTAAATAATGACAAACATTTCAGGGTACGACTTCATACCCTTCAGAGAATCCATGCTAGTGACACACCTGTTATTCTATCCACTTTCTATGTTTGTTAGGGCAATATCTGGAGATTGTCCCTATTTGTACCAGTTGTTGTCATGGCTTTGTCCGGTTTCGTACTTTACGGGGTTAACAGGTATGAGCCATGTACATAGAACGTGGGGAAAACACCATTCATTTTCTATTCTGTGAGCGGATTACACATGCGCAGGCGCACTTGCATATCCTTATTGTGGGTTACATATGTTTCATAGATAATTGTGCTTACGCTCATAATTCTGACAGTAACAGTTACATATCTGTATTCCAGTTTACGGACTGCTGCAAAACACACATTCACCTTTACATATTTAAATGTGTGTACAGCACAAACGCATTCATTACACTTTCAAGTTATATGTGCAGTGGTCGTAGGTCAACCAGGACTGCATTTACGTTGGCCAGATGCCAGAACCACTATTCTATTGGTGTTCTCCCTCATTGATATGCATACCCATAGTACTTAGCTACATCAACATATGCCTCACCACCTCACCTACAACACAGGCATCCATTCTCCTGCTGGGAAAAAGGCAGTACTACATATTACAAATTCCCTATTGCCTATCGCTGTGGACTCCGACTGCATTGTTAATCACTCTGAGGATAAGCAGAACACCAAGGCATATAGTCCAGCCACATACAGGTCTTTGATTGTCAGGGTGTTCATGTAGTGATCTGGGTTTAGGCTTGTCCACCTGGTGAACGGAACTTCCCTGGCCGAGTTCAAATGTCAGACGAAGCATATGGACCGGGATTATCTCCCTATTTTGAAGTTTTACCTGTGTTAATAGACACAGGTGTTTGGGCACCTGTCAGCAGCTTATTCTGTTGGCATTACATATTATTGGTTGGGTTGTTACAGTCCATACTCCACGATGAGGGGTGTTCCCATTCACATTTGACTATTACCTGTATACAGTCATACGGGGATTATTATTTTGGACATGAAGTGACTACAGGTATGCAGTTGTACATTACACAAGTGTGAAGGGTTGTTACTGTAAATATGTACGGACCATACCTCTCATCCTCTTAGAGCACCAAACCTGCGCAAAACCTACATGATGGTGGGACAATTAGGGACACATTTTAACGATTGCTCTTACAAGCTTTGAACGTTGATAGAATACTAGGTTTTGCATTAGCATGATTTTTCTGCAGGTTGTGGAGTCTTAAACTCAGGATATTTCTCATTATTTAGTGATGTCAATCCTCAGCTATTTACCACACTGGTGCAGATTGTCGGAGGCACACACCAACACCTATGGGGTACCTGTGGTCATTCTTAGGGTTGCCACCTTTTCATATGCCCAAAGTGGGACATGTTCTGTAGAGATGTCAGATTTTCCAGGACAAAACATACCTACAGCCGTGCATAGTACAGAACTTTAACCTTTTTTGTACATATAATAGCTTATTCTAGTAACATTGAATTGCTTATGCTACTTCACATAACATATAGAAGTTTCATATATAAGATAACTGTTTTATGCGACTATTAAAGAAAATTAGGAAATAACTTTGTCCTAAACTCTCAGGACATTTGCTATGTCTTGATTTTTTTCACAGGACACAACTGCCTACAGAGGGACAGGTGGTGACCCTAGTCATTCTGCGAATATCCGGACAGTTGATTGGTATGGCACGGATCTCTGTAATACTCTGTTGTGTTCTGGCACAGCAGTAGCTCAGCATTAAAGACTGCAGTCGGAACGTGCTGACAGACAGTTGGGTTTCAGACTTCATACTCCAGACATTAATGCCAATGTGCAAGCTGTTATTCTATCAAATGTCTATGTTTCTAAGAGCTATCTTTACAGATTGTCGCTGTTTTTGGACCTTTGTCTCACTTATATTCATGGCTCTGTCCAGATATCTTGCTCACACAGGTTGACAGGTATGGTCGGTCATGACTGCACACAGTCAGTGTCCCTCACACTTGATCAGGGTTGACCTGTTTATGTCAGTGTCTTCCTCACCCTCATGCCGTTTTCCACTTTGAAAATGCGTGCATTATATTCTCCCTCCCATTTGTGTCTGGACACATGCGTCACGGGAAGGTATTTTATCCTGGGTGGTAGGTTATGCTTGCCCACTTAGGGCTGGACAGTGTCATGGACCTCCACTGCACGTTCTGACTTGTGTCCAGATATCTACTGGATTGGACATCATGTCGTCATACCCATTCTACTATTTACACAAGTTGGTCATCCCATGAGGGATATCCCAAAAATTGGACTAGACCAAAACAAGTTAGATAACAAAGATTTTTGTTGCTTCACGAAAACGTGCAGGGGGTTTTACATGCAGGGGAGGGGATACATGGTTTGCAATCCTGACACTGTCTAGGGTGACAGTACCTACTACATATACATAGGGGTCACTTTGTGTAGCTGTGTCTGCAACAAACCAGTGGACCAAGTACGGCTGGATTTGGTGGACGTTCTGGTATGGTGACAGGTTGTGTGTTGTGGAGGGTATGCTGGGTAGGCCATTATGCATCCAGGTGTGTTGCATTTATTATGGCCAGTTCCATCAGGACCCATCTGTGGGTATGTGATGGTGACGTATCTATACATTTGTCTCGCATATTTCCATATTCATATGTTTGTGGGATTGTGTTCTACACTATGGCCTGTCTGCTTGTCTTGCAGCTGTTTCTACATGTGGTTGTGTTTCTTTCCACTTCACCCGCTGCCCCCTCGTACACCTCCAGTTCACCTTTTCTGCATACGACACAGTATCGCCTTTGAGGAATTTACCATTAAACACCCACCCCTCACACGTGAATTCCTCACACCCCATAGAGCACTACTTTGGTTGTTGGCCTATGACATGGCCAGAGTTACACATTGACTACCCTACATGTGTCGGGTACCTTTATGGTTGTGTGGACTACCCTGCCATGTTTGCTTTCCACATGCTATACCTCACGCACATAGGTACACTCCCATACTTCACTTTCATTACTTGGTTGGTGTATCCGGGTACTAACCGTTCGACTGTGTCACATACACGTTCGGATTATACAGCTGCCTTCCAGATTTTGCCAGCCTGTTGTCCTCATTGGTAGGATGGCACCTTTTCCTATGTCCAAGCTATTCCTTACACATGTCTGACTGTTGTGGACAATGCCTCCCCACAGTCAACGGTTGTGTTTCCCCCTTTTCAATTGACCACAGTGTGACATAGGGTTACCACCTGTCCCACTTTGTGTGGGACAGTCCCTCTTTGGGCAGTTGTGTCCTGACATGTAATTGTAAACATGGCAAATGTCCTGAGATTTTAGGACAAAATTATTCTTATATTTTATGTGATAGTTGCATTAAACAGTTATTCTGTATCTGAAATACCTAAATGTTATGAGAAACAGAATAAGCAACTAAAATGCTACAAGAATACGCTTTTCTGTAGGCAAAACAGTTACATTCTGTCCTTTGTAATGGCCGTGGGTATGTGTCGGCCTGTAAAATCTGATGTCTGTACCAAACATGTCCCACTTTGGCCATTTGAAAAGGTGGCAACCCTACTGTGACATTTGCGGTGAACACAGCATATTTTACAGGCCGACACATACCCACGGTCAGTTTGGCAGATAGAACTTACAATTCTTTCCTATATCTAAGCTTACTCTTGTAGCATTTCGGTATCTTTTTCTGTTTGTTATGACATTTATGTAATATACATTCAGTGAAATATGTTTAATGCAACTATTGCATGACGTCTACGGAAGAATTATGTCCTATATTCTCTGGACATTTGCCAGTTTTACATGTTTGTGTCAGGACACATCTGCCCACAGAGGGACTGTCGCTCGCAAAGTGGAACAGGTGGTAATCTTGGTCGACGGTATGGATCATACTGTTTCTTTCGGCCTAATTGTGTCCATATTGTTATGGCTGTTTATATGCTCCTTCTGTTTCATTTACATGCATATGCTACTTCCTATCACATTTGGTATAAGAAATACGGGCATACCTTTTGTATGTGACTATTACATGACTTGTGGGATATGATTCAGACATACGGTCACTACATATATCTACATTTCTCCTCATGTATTTTGTTATGGACACATCTGTACAGCTATGTTCCCTCCCTCACATTATGGGTCGGCTGGTGACCCTCTCCGATGGACTGGACGTACCTACTGGCGGCGCGCTAACATATGATATGTTTCACTTCCACATGGTATAGCTATCAACACTATGTTGGACTACGGGCACACGGTTTTCATGTCATTTGTTCAAGGGTAGGGACCTGTTATTCCCTACCGTGCATTTGTGTTTGATTCTTCATTTTCTGTTCGCAGGGACTATGCTTTGCATATGTTTCAGTATCCACGGACACTGATAGGTACGATTACTATTGCTGCTGGAATATAATATTCAGCAGTTTAGGTTGCTCCTCGACAGCCGACATTGACACGCCTCCCTGCGCAACTTCAATACACCCCTTGCACTCGTGCACGTTTCCTATGCACGTGGCTGTGGTGGCTGTGCACCTTCATTAATATGCATATGGCGCGACTACTCCATATATATGCCGCACGGCCGGCGCAAGCCTTATGCCGGCCTTGCGCCGAGCTTCATGAATCCCAGGGATAAACTGGGACGTAGTAAAAGGAAAAAAAAAATTCTATTGGTAAAATGGGTAAAAGACAGAAAAGAAATTTTAAAGGATAAGTACAAAAGAACCAAAGAATGGAAGTGGATTAAAGACAATATTTACAGATAAAGGTTGGGGCTTCATATAATGGTTAAGGTGTTAGACTCACATACACAAGTACTGTGTTTGATTCTCACATTTGGGAAGGAAATTGTTTAAGTTTAGAATGGCCTATTAAGAAAGCAATCCTAGTAATTAACTATGAAAGTATGAATTCATGAACCAAAGGAAAAATTAAATTTTTAGAGTGCTTTTTGCAAATGTGAATAATATTAAGAATATGATAAGAAGGAATTTTGGAGTGGTGTAATACATGTGATGTGGATGCAATTATATTAGTAGACACAAGATTTTTAATAAACGAAAAAAGATTATAAACAGAGAAACTATGGGGAGGAAAGATAATATGGAATATGGGAAATAAAGGATGTTCTGGAATAGCCATATTCTGTAGAAATACGGTAAAGATATTAGATGTAACTAATATATAAGAATAGGAAGATTAACCATTGTAGATTTAAAATGGAAAGAACAAGTATACAGAATTACAACACTATATGCTTATACTAACTGTAAAGAAAGGGAAAGCTTATTTCATCCGATTTTAGAATATGTAGTGATGAATATGAATATTATATTAACAGCAGACTTTAATGCTTATTTAAGAGGCATGTGTAAAAAGAAAGGAAATGATATAAGAAAAATTTTAGAAGTTATAAGATGTAGTAAGTTAAAACTTTGGGACAAAAATACATGGACTTATAAAAGGGGTATGTATAGAACTGAAACAGATTATTTTATAGTATCAGAAGGTTTAGTTATAGGAAAAGGGGAAGTAGTTGAAACAGGATTTTCTGATCATCTTGTAATATGGCTAGAGATAAAATAAAACAAGGAATATATAAAAATATGCAAAGGAATAAAAATGATAAACGAGAAAGCATGGAATGAAGAAAGAAAGAGATTAGTAATACAGTTATGTAAAGATTGTATTACTATGAGAACATTTAAAAAATAGTCTGAATGGTAGATGATATTTAAGGAAAATATAAAAATGTGTTTTACAATGGCAATATGATGTGAGAATAATACATAAAGAAAAATGTAAAAGACCATATAACAATGCATTGGAAGATTTAGAACATAATGATAAAAAGTACTTTGACAAAGAAAAAGAATTATATGAAAGAAATCAAGAAAAATAGAATTGTTATATAAGCAAATATGTTTTTACAAGGAAAAAGAGAATAAGTATCAAGTTACTTAAGCAGATTAGTAAAGGAAGATGGTAGTGTAATGAGAAAAGTAATAAATGAAAAAGGAGAAATAGAAAGAACTTAAGAAAATATTATGATTAATGCGTGTAATGCATGTTCAAAGAAAAAAGAAGGTAGTTAAAAAACCATGGAAAGTAAAAAAAATTAACAGAAAAGGTGAATAGAGTTGGAAAAGGAGACTTCATTATATGAGCTAGATAAAGCATTAGGAAATACAGATTTGACTGCAGGCTCAGATGGCATAGGATACGAAACGTATACAATTTTGAGGGATTGGCAAAAATATTTTTTTAAAGATTTTGAATGAATGGTTATACAAAGGTTTCATGTACAAAGAATTATGTAGTGGCATACTTAAATTCATATGGAATAAGGAAGATAGAAGAGAATAAAAAAAAACTGGAGGCCAGTAGCATTAAATAATAATGATTATAAGATCTTTATGAAAGTAATACAAAGGAGATTTGAAACTAAAATGGAAAATATTGTGGAAGATAGCATATACAGTATAAAGGGGAAAGATTGTCAATCATTATTAATGATAGAGAAATTGTGGATATTATGAACAGAAAAGATGAGGTGAAAATCAAGATAGGAGACCTTAATTAAGCATTTGACACAACTGGACAGGGAACCTTATGGTAATAATGAAAGAATATAATAAGCGAGAAAGTTAGGAAAGTATGTGTATCAGCAATATATGAAGAGTGGTGTAATACAGGGATGTCCAATGAGTTATATACTGTTTGCGTTAGTTATGAATGTGACAGTATGTGAAATTAATTACAAAAAGAAGGAGGTGGGGTATGCAATACCTGAAGGGTTAAGAATTCCAGTTCTGCTAACATATGCAGATGACATTAGAATAATTGCAAAAAAATAGATAAAAGAAGTAATAATTTGTACAAACAAGTGTCAGTAAATAAAGAGTAAAGTAAAGGTTTAGGTGATGTAGTAAGGATTGGGGTATATATTTTACAATGAATGAAATTTTGGTTTTAGGTATTGTAGATCAATATGTGTATATACCTTTAAGAAGCAATCCAAGGGCTTGCACTAGAGTATAAATATTGAGCATGTGCAAGCCTGACTGCAATTTTGTAGTTAGCTGTTGAGATGTGAACTTGTATGTATGTAAGCGCTGTTTGTTAGTTAGTTCTTTCAAATTTAAAGATGCTGCTACCCATCCTGATGTGTTTGTATATATTAAAGCATCTGAATGAAGTCCACAAGCTTTCTTATTAATTTTAATAGGGACAAACAAGTGACATGGTGTCAGGAGTGGCATGTCTAAAAAGACATGGTATCAGAAACAACATATCCAAAGGGCCTGTATTCAGAACCAGCATACTAAAAGGGCATGAAGCTTAAAACGGCTTACCAAAAATTATTTAAGGCACTTAATGGAATATACAGCAGTGGACCATCCCAAAACTGTGCATACTTCATAAATCAGATCAGAAACAAATTTCAAGTATAAATCTTGCTCAGCACTATTTCTTTTTTGCATAATATGAAACAAGGCATACATAATGCTCTAAATAATTTTTGCATAAACAAATCTCTACGGTATTAATAAAAAATATTCAAATTACTATGGAAAATGTTTGAAATAAAGTCCGAATTGCATAAAATGAATAAAATAAACAGAAATTATCACATTTTTTCAGAAAGCATATGTATTTTCTTATTAGGCAATCATATTTATTTATTTATTTATTTTATTTATTTTACATTTGTTAACCGGGCTAGTCTAACTGGATATATTTCCATTTTCAGTAGAGGCCCGAGGAGAAAAGCTCCATTGGCAACAAAAAAAAGCAGTATTAATAAAGTAAAGTAGGTATTTACAATAGTAAAGGTGACAATATGTACAGGATAATTCAATATGCAGTGAGATACATGTAGACTATGAGTACATTAAACAGGATAGAGACTTTCAGAGCATCAAGCAGGATAGATTACAGGATAGATATATCTGAGTTATCAGAAGTGTATAAAGTGTTCGTATGTTTGTGCAGTGTTACAGTAAAGCTGTTTCATAAACTACAGCCATTGCAGAGCATCTTTTGCAAAGTAAAGTATTTTGAAGAATTTCTTGTGTATTTGAATGTTGTCACAAGCTCAGAGAACAGTTTGTTTGTACATAATTACAAGGGCCATATTTTCAGTTTGTTTGTACGTACTTTGAGGGAATGGCAGATGGATTTCGAAAGCCCAGTGCACTTATGTTTGACACTAATATTGCTGAGAACTGGAGAGTGTTTGAACAAGAGTACAGCATTTTCATACAGGCTGCATTTTCTGATAAAGATGACCATACAAAAGCATTTATTCTACTTAATTTAGCTGGGTCAGAAGCTATAGAAAGGGAACGCTCATTTGTGTATGCACTTGTTATTTATGCTGAAGAGGGGGAAAAAACATCATATTGTTGTAAAGTATGAGTCAAGGGAGGACCCAGAGTGCTTAAAACATAAATTTAGAGAAATGTGTCACCCACAGACAAATGTTACAATGGAAAGACACTTATTTTACACAAGGGATTACAAACCTGGTGAAACTTTAGCAGTATATATAACTGACCTGAGAAAAATAAAGCTAAAAGCATGCATATTTGGTGACTTAAGGGATGAGTTGATAAAGGACAGGCTTGTGTGTGGTATAAAAGATGATGCTGTGAGAAAGATTTTGCTTCGTGACAGTGATTTAACTTTGAATAAGGCCATTGAGATTTGTCAGATATACAAGCTTACCGAAAAGCACAAAACATGCTTACAAATGACAACAGCTCTAGAAGGCACAGTGATAAAGCTCATGTTGATAGTATGCAGCACATGGTTAAAAGAAATAGGCCCAAGCACATGGCTGGTGTAACCCCTGCAGAACACACTGGTAAACCCCAGAACTTTCTAGCACATTCCAGTCTTTGCACAGTCTCAGTGAAGCATAAAAGTGAGTCAGCAAAATTAAAAAGGATTTATGGTTGCCACCACTCCTAATGTACCACAACTGTCGTAATTGTGGCAGCAATCATGAATCTAAAAAGGAAAAGTGTTTAGCTTTTGGTCAACAATGCCACAAATGTAATAAATAGAATTATTTCAAAAGATTTTGTAAATCAAAAGGCCCACATTCTTTTATTAAAAGGGAACATTTTAAGAAACAAGTTGATTAGTTAGACTGTGACAAGCCTACTCTTTATGTTGATGGTGTGTCAGTGCTAAATGAAACAGTAAATGCAGTAGATTTAAGATAGGGTTGCCACCTTTTCAAATGCCCAAAATGGGACAATTGTCATACAAACATCAGATTTTGCAGGGCAAAACATACCCATGGCCAGTACAAGGGACAGAATTTTACTTTTTTGCCTAAATAAAAGCTTATTCTTGTAGTATTTTAGTTGCTTATTCTGTTTTATAACATTTAGGTGTTTCAGGTACATAATAACTGTTTGATGCAACTATTACATAAAATATAGGAAATAATTTTGCCCTAATGTCTCAGGACATTTGCCATTTTTGCAATGTTTTTGCAGGACACAACTGCCCAAAGAGGGACTGTCCCTCGCAAAGTGGGATAGGTGGTAACCCTAATTTAAGGGCAAAGAATGAAGTATTTTGTACTGTTCCGATAAATGGCAAACCCATAGAGCTCAAAGTTGACACAGGTTCTAAGTGCAATATTATCTCTGCAGAAACATTTGCGAGAATGTGTAAAGGTGAAAGACTTGATTTGGCAAGGTGTGTGAAACTTGTTGCTTATGGAGGTGAAGAAATTCAAATCAACGGCTCAGTAGTGCTTTCATGTTACTCTACAGGAAGAAGCTATGACTTACTATTTTATGTGGTCAAGAGGCACATTCAGTCATTATTAGGGCTCAGATCAGAGACAGTTTGAAAATGGGACTGATTTCATTTAACAAGGAAGTCCACCATGTTAGCTTAAAAGACCAGTGCTCTAATTTTGCCCAGCACATTTTTCTACCTATGCTGATCTTTTCCAAGACAAACTAGGCAAATTTCCAGTTTTGTACTCCATGAAGTTAGACCCCGAGGTCAGTCCAGTTATCAGGTCAGCACATAACGTTCCAGTAACCATGCAGGACAGAGTCAAAGTCAGGTTAAACAAAATGGTGTGACAAGGTATTATTTGCCCAGTGGAAACTCCAACTGAATGGGTATCTTCCATGGTGGTAGCTCGTAAAAAAATTTCAGATGACATCAGAATATGTATTGATCCAGAAGATTTGAACAAAGTGCTAAAAAGATGTCATCATCCAATGTGCACAGCTAAACAAGTCACGGCCTTGATGCCAAATGCCACTACTAATTTTGTCTTCAATGCAAAGAATTCATTTCGGCAAATTTAGCTTGACAAAAAATTCCTCATTGCTCACTACATTCAGTACTCCGTTTGGCAGGTACAGATTTTTGACTGCTATTTGGGATAAATTCTGCAAGTGAAGTATTTCAGTGTATAATGGAGCAATTTTTTTCTGGGTATCCTTGTGCTATTATAGTAGATGACATACTGGTAGGAGGGCATGATGAAGCCGAACATGGCAGAAACCTCACAAAAGTTCTAGAAAGGGCACATCAAGTGAATCTTAAGTTCAATGCACAGAAATGCAAATTCAGGCTACAAGAGGTTCCTTATGTTGGTCATTTATTCATGAGTACAGGCCTACGACCAGATCCTTCAAAACAAACAGCCATC
Organism: Protopterus annectens; assembly: GCF_019279795.1. Classification (NCBI taxonomy): domain Eukaryota; kingdom Metazoa; phylum Chordata; order Ceratodontiformes; family Protopteridae; genus Protopterus; species Protopterus annectens. The sequence goes on from NC_056733.1 coordinate 1,201,987,902, forward strand.
TTTAATATGCCAACTCCAGATAATGTTCAAGCCCTGCAATGTTTTCTTGGCATGGTCAACTACCTAGGCAAGTTCATTCCAGACTTAAGCCAACTTTCAGCACCACTCAGAGAGCTGACACATAAAGTTGTATTCTGGTCTTGGTCAGAGCAACACCAAAGAGTATTTGATGTCTTGAATCGGGGAATTGCCAGTTCAGATATTTTGATGTTCACGAACCAGATACACTTTCCTGTGATGCTTTGAAATTTGGACATGGTGCAGTCATTCTACAAAAGGATCAACCTGTTGCCTATGCATCGAGAACTCTTACACAAATTGAGATGCAGTATGCCCAGATTGAGAAAGAGCTTTTGGCAAATATGTTTGCATGTTTGAAGTTTCATGATAATGTTTATGGTAGACCTATCCAGATGGAAACAGATCAGCAACCATTAGTCACTATCCTGGGTAAGCCAATGCATTCAGCTCCAGCCTGACTGCAATGTATGATGCTGAGATTGCAAAAGTACACTTTCAATCTTGTCTACAAGAAAGGCAGACTTCTTTTGTTGCTGATACATTATCCAGATCACCCAAAAATACCACTGAACAGAATGACAATCAAGGTTCTCAATTGATTGATGATTTTGAAGGGGTCCCCTTATAAATCTTGAAAGCCAAAATCCTGAAAGTTCAAAATACTGAAAACTCAAAATACTGAATTTCATAATATTGAAAAAACAGAGTACACCAACACTTACAATATTCTAACACAACAACATAACAAAACCTATTACTCTTCTCCAACTATAAGCAGAGGGGCAAGCCCCACTGAAACCCTCATGTGCAGGACTGCACCCCCCCACACACCCTGCTACTTCAATAAATAAACTCCAAGATCGCACTGCACAGAAGAAAATGGCAAACATACCATTACGTGCTTCATGACTGCCTGTTGTATCGTTAGTCATGTTCCCTTTTAATTTGCTATACAACAACATAACTCATTTTAGTGTAGTAAAGTGCGATCTCGGAGTTGATATATTTAAGTAGCAGGGGGTAAGGGGGGGGGGTGCAGCCCTGCTAATAGTTGGAGTAAACTAATATGCTTTGTCTTTTATTTGTTTCTCTATGTCCTTCTGCTGGAGTATAGTAAGTGTTAGTATCCTGTAGTTTTTTTTCAATATTATGAAATTCAGTATTTTGAGTTTTCAGTATTTTGAACTTTCAAGATTTTGGCTTCAGTGTTTTCGATTTCAAGATTATGAGCTTTCAAGATTTGGAAGCGGACCCTTTTGAAGTTATGGAAGTGAGAATTTTTTCTTCCACATATCTTGATGAGTTGAGAGGACACACAGCTACAGATCTAGTTTTACAAAGGCTCAGTCACTTTATTAATCAAGGATGGCCATCAAAGCAATCTACTTTACCTCAAGAAGTGCAATTTTATTTTCCATACAGAGATGAGATTTTGGCTGACAAAGGTATCATAATGAAAGGTCCAAAAGTAATTGTTCCAAAGTCCTTGCAAGCTAAGTGCCTTAGTGACTTGCATCGTGGTCACCCAGGAACTGAATCTACCAAAAGAAGAGTGAAAGAAGTAGTATTATTGGCCTTCTATGTCACAAGACATTGAGACAGCATTTTCTTCTTGTTCAGTATGTAACAGTACAAAGCCTCATCAACAAAAAGAACCACTTTAGCTTAACTAGATTCCAGAACTACCTTGGACGACAGTAAACACTGATATCTTTAAGGGGAATGATGAACATTATTTGGTATTTGCTAGAAAAATATGTATTAATGTGTGTATGCTTAATGCCAATTAATAAGCAAGTATTTTAATACGCTTTTCATTTTATTTTTCATGCACTGTGTTTTATACAAATTGAGTTTCATATGAGACTGAAAAAGATGCTTTTTGAAAACTGCAGTATGCTTTCTGAAACTTGCATGTTGCCCTCTGACCTAGTAACTGCTAGCACAGCAATATTCATGTTTATGCCTTGTGGAAATGTACTTGAAAAGCAGGTGTTTATCTGCTAGGTCAGAAGTGAATGAATGAACAATGCCTTATGTTATAGATGTAATGATTTTAGACAAACAGCTCGGTCCAGAGGATGGGAACCTCTGCAGCTGTAGTAATTTGGAGATAAAGTAGACAAAGGATTATTACAGAAATGAACTGCTAGCATTGTGCTTGATTTAGCCGTAGTATCTTGAATATAACATAACATGTATCTAACTGAGAGTAACCAAGGCCATGTTGTTTTCCTCAGGAAGTTTCACATAAAAATTGATAAATCAGCAGAAATTCATGGGAAAGATGGTCAGCAGATGATGATGAAAAAGTTGGTAATCTGTTACGTCAGCATGGTAGGACAGGATCAGTTTAAGAATGTATAAAAATGAAAGTATTTCCTGTTTCTGGTGAGACAAACTCTGTATTAGCACGTTTTTGTCTCCTTGCTGCAAGATTAAAGTGCCTTAACCTGAACCTACCATGTTTTGATCATTTTTAAAGTATATTTTTCTTTTGACAGTTTGGTCCTTCAGACCAGAAGGTACCTCTCACTCTAGGCCTAGGTCAGAATTGGGCCCGGTGGCATGCATCCGTATGGAGAAGAGGCCAAATCGGCTCTTCTGTTTTGAAAGACCTCCGACTGAATTGTCGTTCGAAAGAGGCCAGCCACTGTTTCTGATCTGGGATTGGAGGACGAGTCAACGATCCGGTGGATCAACTTACGGAGGGTCAGGTAAGGAGGAATTACCTTATTTCTATTTTAAGATCAGGGACTAAGTACAGAACTGTTTTTTGTCAGGTAGATTTGCATGTGCAGATCAGGGACAGAAAAAGGGGTTACTGTTTTTGTCATAGATCAGGGAAACAGAATAGGTAGGCAGTTATTCTAGATAAACTGAAAAGGTATAGATTTGTGGTACCACGTGATAGAAAGGGTTACATAACAATTTACAGTTTAGCTAAGACAGCAATGGGAAATCAGTGCACAAAAAGTTCCCAAGACCCGCCCCTAACTGAAGACACAAAGTATATGCAATTACAGCGTGCCGATAATGTTAAGTACTACACCAAATGGGTTGATAAGTATAACTTTGAGGGTAATTTAGATAAAATTGCACTTATGAAACTTGTTAAACAGTTAAAAATAGACGCAAAAGGTCAACTAAAAAAGCAAAGACAATTAGGAGTCCCTCAGGCACATAGGTGGCTTGAGGAAGCAAATCGCAGGGAGCAGAGAATTAAAAATTCAAAGACAATGTTCTTAGACAAAGAAGACAATAACTTGGTAATAGCAACGGCCCCTCCTCCGCCCCCTCCGCTTCCGTTACCAAATTATGAAGCAAGTGGACAAGCTGATCCACCTCCGCTATACCCAGCTGTTCCTGCAAAATCACAACCGTTTGTCAGGGATCCTATCGAGACCAGGTCTCGAACACGCGACTTGAGGAGAGAGATTGAATTAAATGAATTAAATAGAAAATCACAGGCTATGAGTGAAGAAGAGATATGTCTGCTCATAGAAGTACCGAATCCTCAGGCAGGACAGGCAGGACAGGATCCAACTCTTTTAGTTTATAGACCGTGGACACCGGAAGATATCCAGAAAGCCACGGAGGGAATTCCCCACCCAAAAGTGAATTTTAGAAAATTTTTAGAAGACTTACAGGGTATGAGATTAAGTTACCATTTAAATGGAGAGAAAGTAGAAAAAGTAGTTAGACAAATTGTGGGTCCAGATTGGTACATGATCAGTGGCGACTGGAATCCTCGTGACGCACAACTTAGACCACTCCCACATACTAATGCAGAACTGGATGGCAGAGTAAAAGGTCTGACAGACCAAATCTCTGAAACGTGGAAGCCTAGGGCTGATTGGACTTGCATAAATCAATGCATTCAACAGGATGGTGAAAGAGTTGATAGATATTATGCTAGACTGTTAAGAGTATTTTAATAATCATTGCGGAATGCAGATACCAGAGAACCAGACACAAGATTCCTCATATGAACAACAGTTAAAGAATGCATTCTTGAAGTGTAGTATCACTCCCATTAGCAGCTTTATTACAAAGCATATGGTAGATCATCGAACAAGTAGGCTACAGCCATTACTTGAATATGCTAGGCATGCAGAAAGACATTTTAATAGTAAAAAGAAAAAGAAAACTCAAGTATTTTCGGCAGAAGATGGGTCAGAAGTATCTGTAGTACAAACTGGGAAAAAGGGTAAGAAAAATATCCAGGGAAACAAACAATCTGACAAACGATCAGAAGATTTCAAAGAAAGAAAGAAAAAGGGTGAATGTTTTAAGTGTGGAAAAAAAGGACATTTAGCAAAGGATTGCAGGCAAAACAAGAAGGTGACTACAGAAAATAAGGAGGATGAGGAATGACTATATGATAGTCAGGAATCATTGGATGAAAATAAGCAGGGAAAGGTAAGTGCAAATATAATAGCAGGAGTAGAGGATGTGACACAAGGAGTAGAGGATGTACATGAATTCGCAGACAAAGAAGAAGATGAAATTTTAGACCTAGCTCTATTGAGTTTAGAGCTTTACTTAGCAGACACGAAACCGGAAGTGACGCTTCTGGTAGAGGGGAGGGAAGTTAAATTTCTGTGTGACTCAGGGGCTTCACGGACCCTGATACACCCTTCCACATTACCAGAAGATTCAGAATCACCAGATTATATACTAGTGAAAGCAGCTAATGGACAGCTGTATCGGGAGCCACTCTCCCATGACATAGCAATAACAGACCCCGTTTCAGGAATGACCCAGAAAAGTAAAATTGTAGTTTCTGCAAAATGCCCAGTAAATTTTTGGGGTAGAGACTTGATGCAGATGTTTGGCATAGCCGTGGTTCCAACCATGCAGGGTATGGAAGCACAGTGACAAATGGATACTTTTGTAGTGCGACCGGAGGGTGAAACATATTATTGGTACAGCCAGGACTTAGTTACGACTGGTCCAGGGGCAGTAACCTAAGAACTGATGAACGCAGCCATCAGTAAGTCCCCCTCCGTCGACATTGACAAACAGCATTTGTTGCATTGTACTCTGTATTACTGTAATAGACCAGGACCTGATAAGGATTATGAACAGGAATTGTTTCAGAACCATGCAAACAGGCTAGTATTGCGAAATTTGTACTGGGATGCAGAGGGGAACAGTGTAGCAAGCTGTTCATTGCCCCAGGAATTCTTAGCACTTTATTAATCTAATCGACTGCCACATGTTAGTTTAACCAAGAACAAAAATTTGAAATGGGCAGACTTTGGTGAAAAAGTCACAAGGTGGGAAAAGCAGACAGAATTAGAGTTCTCCGAACAAGGAGTACAGAAACAGAAATTGAACTGGATTACACAGACACACCCAGCTGTACACTCACAGGCTAGTGAGAATAGCTGAGTATTACTCTTATTGGAAGAAGAGGAAAAAGCCTTGCGAGACATACCAGACATTCTCTGGTCAACAGGGAAATCAGATGTAGGACTTATACGAACAGCAGGACCAGTTACCATAACGTCAAAGTCAGCATTTAAACCCCAGAAAAGACAGTATCCCTTGAGAAAGGATGCAGAGATAGGAATCAAGCTTATTATAGCAGCCTTACTTAAGGAAGGAGTCTTAATAGAATCTCCTGATTCACCATGTAATACACCTTTATTTACTGTCAGGAAAGCAAACGGGGAATGGCGTATGGTCCAAGATTTGCAAGCTGTAAATAATGCAGTTATACCCAGGGCACCAACGGTGCCAGATCCACACACCTTACTGAATGATTTAAAGCCAGAGCACAAATATTTTTCAGTGGTAAATATTAGTAATGCATTTTTCTCGATACCAATATACCCTGACAGCCAATATTGGTTTGCATTTACATTTCAGGGAAAGCGGTATACATATACAAGATTACCACAGGGATATTGTGAAAGCCCAACAATATTTGCACAGGAAATGGCAAGCAACCTGGCGGGATTTATCCCACCGAAAGGTAGTCAGATTTTACTTTATGTAGACGACATTCTGCTGGCAGCCCCCACCCAGCAAGAATGCAAAGAGGACACAATAGCTTTATTACAATTTTTAAATACTCAAGGTCACAAAGTAAACAAAGACAAGCTACAGCTTTGGAGAAAACAAGTTAAGTACTTGGATGTAATATCCAAAGAAGGTAGAATATTAGATGAAGACAGAAAAACAGCCATCTTACAAGCACCTAGACCAACTACCAAGAAGGAAATGATGTCCTTCCTGGGAACTACTAATTTTTGTTGGAGTTGGATACCGAACTATGCTTTGGAATCTGCACCACTGGCCGATTTAATATTTAAAAAGCCGATGGCAGCACAGGATTTATTACAATGGACACCTGAAGCAGAAACAGCTTTCTGCAAACTGAAACAACTGATAGCATCATCCTTAGTTTTAGGATTACCAAACTATCAAAAACAGTTTATTCAAACCGTAGACTGTAAGCAAGGTTATATGACATCAGTATTGACACAGCAACATGGGGACAAACAACGCCCCATAGCTTACTATTCATCAAAGTTAGACCCAGTGGCGCGATCCCTGCCCCACTGTGTACAAGCAGTAGTTGCAGCTGCAATGGCAGTGCAGGCTTCGGCCTCAGTAGTGCTATTCCACTCTCTCACATTGAGAGTGCCTCATGCAGTCGCAATTATTTTACTGCAAGAAAAAGTAGCATATCTTTCTCCAGCTAGGCATCTTTCCTGTATGACCATACTCTTGAGTCAACCTCATATGACAATTGAACGATGCACAACTTTGAATCCATCAACTTTGCTTCCAACCCCTGCAGATGGCAAACCACACTGCTGCCTGCAGGAGATCGAGCAAAAGACATTACCTAGACAGACCTTACGGATGTTCCCTTGGATGATGCTGAGGTGACATACTATGTGGACGGTTCATGCAGGAGGGGCCCTACAGGACAGAACCTAGTGGGGTATGCAGTCGTTTCTGATACTGAAACTTTAGAAGCAAAATCTTTACCACACAACTTATATGCACAAGCGGCAGAATTGATTGCCTTAACAAGGGCATGTACCTTAGCAGAAGGTAAGAATGTGAATATTTATACTGACAGTCAGTATGCTTTTTCTACTGTACATGTTTTTGCACAGCAGTGGAAAAATAGAGGAATGATAACATCTACTGGTAAACCGATTAATCATGCGCAATTTATTTTAGACTTATTAGATTCAATTCAGTTACCTAAAAAAGTAGCTATTTGCAAATGCGTAGCTCATATGAAACAAGAGGACAGGATTTCAAAAGGTAATGCATGGGCTGATACAGCTGCGAAACAGGCAGCTTCAGCCACAGAAACTTTTCATTTGAGTGAGGAATTACAACCCTCTGAGATTTTAGATTTAGAAATGTTAAAAACAATGCAGACACTTACTACAAATATAGAAAAATAGAAGTGGATAAAACAAGGAGCAATCCTCGAAAAGGGACTGTACATCTCCAAGGAGAAGAAACCGATTTTGCCATCTAATTTGTTTAGATATGCAGCGTTGTTGAGCCATGGGCAGAGCCATGTCTCAACAGGGGGGATGGTACAGTTAGTGAATCGAGTATTTGCAACCTATGGATTTACCAATTATACAAAAAATTTTTGTGCAGCATGCCATGTTTGTAACAAGCATCATGCACAAGGGGCGTTGAAGCCTAAGCAAGGGAATTTTCATACACCACCGTATCCATTCCATACTATTTGTATGGATTTCATAAAATTGAATAAATGTGAAAATAAGAAGTATTGCCTTGTTATTATAGACGTGTTTTCCAAATGGGTAGAAGCATTTCCAACTAAAAATCCAGATGCAGCTACTGTTGCAAAGGTCCTTGTTAAAGAGATTATACCCAGATTTGGTATACTGGAAAAGATTTATAGTGATAACGGGACACATTTTGTGAACCAAACGATTCAGCAACTTAGTCGCTATTTTGGGATATCGTTAAAGAACCACTGCGCTTATCACCCCCAATCTGCAGGGCTAGTAGAGAGGCATAATGGGGTGCTGAAGAATAAACTTAGGAAGTTGATAGCAGAGACACAGAAAAACTGGGTGCACTGTTTGCCTTTAGCACTGTTGAGTATGAGAACTGTTCCAAATGTGAAGGGATTAACTCCTTTTGAAACTTTGTTTGGGAGGGCATATTATACACCTCAGTGGAAACCTCTCACGTCTACAGAGCAGGAGGCTGACAGTTCACTTGCAGGGTATATGAGGCGATTTTTGAATAACAAACTTTTGCAGTTAAATTGTGTTTCAGATAAAGAGCAACCGAAATCGGAAGCACCAGTAGCCCCAGGCACCTGGGTCTGGGTGAAGATTGTGAAGCGAAAGAATTGGAGTTCTCTGAAGTGGGAAGGTCCATACCAGGTACTACTGTCGACACCCACTGCAGTCAAGATCGCAGAGCGAGCTTCCTGGATTCATTTGACGCACTGTAAACTGGTTAAAAACTTTGAACTGGACAAAGACTTTGTTACTGTTGCACAACAAGAACAAAATGGCCAGGTACAGAGTGAATAGAGACATTGAGCAACCTCAGAAAACTTGTATGATCGTTTTTATTGCAATATTGATCGCATTGTTCTTTTTGTTGTGGCCACTCCTTTTTTTTTTCCAGCCACAAAGGTTGAACTGATTAGATGTAATGAACCAAACATAGACTGGCATCCGAACTTTAACACTTATAAGGCAATTACACGTGTGTACGCTGAGACGTTTAATTTTTCGAACTGCTGGGTCTGTATGGCCATACCAACAGCATACGGGGGTCTATTAATGACTGCTATCCCCCTAGGGGTCAATGAGACCTGGAAAAATCTGGTTTTTGACACAGTTGCTATTAAAGCACAGGATAAGGTAGCATTTGCCTGTGACACAAAAAGGAATTGTATGTTTCTATAAAAATGATACCATCCAAGTGGGATGGAGTAAGTGTAATGTTACAGTACAATATAAATGTTATAGAAAACCAAATGATTTGAGTGGATCTTGTAGTACAGATTATGACTCATTTTTGAAATCTATGCATAAGACTCTTGACCAGGTACAACGCAATCCTGTACTTTTTAAACAGTTATCTGTAATAGACAAGAAAATGTTTCATGCAGGGCAGTCATTTCGTAACAAAGTAATAACTAAGGTAGAGGACTGTTATTTTGTGTGTGGTAAAAAAGCATTTATACAATGCCTACCCTAAAAACGTGCACGCTGATTGGCCAGCCCAACCAGCGTGCCCGTTGTAAATCCCTCAATATACTAACGGAAAAAGGTCCGGTCACCGGACTTTTCGTTAATAACACTAATCTCGCTATGTTAAAAGAGTTTAACATAGCGACAGATAAAAAGCAACGGAGATCTCTGTTGCTTTTTAAACTGTCTCGCTATGTTAAACTCCTTTAACATAGCGACAAGTAAAGCAACGGAGATCTTGCGATCTCCGTTGCTTTAAACTAGTTCGCTATGTTAAATGAGTTTAACATAGCGAGACAACTAAAATAAGCAACGGAGATCTCCGTTGCTTATTTTAAAGCTGTCTCGCCATGTTAAACCCATTTAACATAGCGAATAAAAGCAACGGAGAACTTGCGTTCTCCATTGCTTTTGCCCACAACTCTGATGTACCGAGGCATGCGCAGTACATCAGAACTGCCGCGGAACACCAGACAGGTGCGGAAGGGCAGCAAAGAGGCATTATACAATGCCATTATTTAAGAAAAGTAATTATTTCTTTTCTTAAATAATGGCATTATATATAATAACCACTTCTGGTGGTAATGCTGGATTTACCACGGTTGTCTTTGTTTGGTCCCTCGGGCTTCGCCCTCGGGACCAAACCACACCAACCGTGGGTAAATCCAGCATTACCCACACCCAGGCGTGGGTTATTGCTATAATAAATGGTTACCTGAGAATTGGTCTGGCAGTTGCTTTTTGGGGTACCTGGTTCCGGCCATCCGACACACTGCAGTTTTGCCTCAAGGGAGTATTCGAAATACTCGAGATGTAACCAAAAAGATTGTTAAGAAACCCGAGAATCCAGTGGGACGGATCGAAGCGAGCTGGAAAGACCATCGTGATGTGAGAGCCAAACTTGCGCTCATGGACTTGAGTGATGCTGTCTTGTACTGGGCAGGTATATCACCTATGTATGGCGGAGTTAAGTCAATATGGGAGCTGCGAAAACTGTCCAAACTTCTTGAAGTAATGAGTAATGTGACTTTTTCTGCTCTTGAACTGATAACTGATGAACTGAATGCCATGAGAACTGTAGTGCTCCAAAACTGAATGGCTCTTGACTTCACCCTAGCGGCGAGAGGCAGAACTTGCGCTTTAATCAAAGATGAATGCTGTGCATTTATTCCTGACCATCAGCATGAGATTAACGATCATCTCGAGGTGATTCAGCAAGTGTCGGACATGACCAAGCCAGGCCCAAACCCTCTGACAGACTTTTTTCAGAATGCCTTTGGGGGGTGGGGCTCCATTTTTATGAACATATTGATTGCTATTGGGGTAGGATTACTCCTAATAGGAGTTTGCATTTGTTGTGGAATCCCCTGAATGAAGAGATTAGTTAAAGAATTCATAGATATATCCGTATCTGAGACTATTTATCAAAGTACTGAATTTGAAGAGCTGCTAGAATGCGAAACACTTTCATAAAAGTTTAAACTGAATGACTTTCTTAACTGCAAATCCTGAATGGAAGAGGTTAGGAAAAGAAGTAAGCTATTTATTCTTTTTTGAAAATAGAATAAAAAAGTATTAACAGGAGGGAAATGTTAGAAACATATGTATTAATGTGTGTATGCTTAATGCCAATTAATAAGCAAGTATTTTAATACGCTTTTCATTCTATTTTTCATGCACTGTGTTTTATACAAATTGAGTTTCATATGAGACTGAAAAAGATGCTTTTTGAAAACTGCAGTATGCTTTCTGAAACTTGCAAGTTGCCCTCTGACCTAGTAACTGCTAGCACAGCAATATTCATGTTTATGCCTTGTGGAAATGTACTTGAGAAGCAGGTGTTTATCTGCTAGGTCAGAAGTGAATGAATGAACAATGCCTTATGTTATAAATGTAATGATTTTAGACAAACAGCTCTGTCCAGAGGATGGGAACCTCTGCAGCTGTAGTAATTTGGAGATAAAGTAGACAAAGGATTATTAGAGAAATGAACTGCTAGCATTGTGCTTGATTTAGCCGTAGTATCTTGAATATAACAAAACATGTATCTAACTGAGAGTAACCAAGGCCATGTTGTTTTCCTCAGGAAGTTTCACATAAAAATTGATAAATCAGCAGAAATTCATGGGAAAGATGGTCAGCAGATGATGATGAAAAAGGTGGTAATCTGTTACGTCAGCATGGTAGGACAGGATCAGTTTAAAAATGTATAAAAATGAAAGTATTTCTGTTTCTGGTGAGACAAACTCTGTATTAGCACGTTTTTGTCTCCTTGCTGCAAGATTAAAGTGCCTTAACCTGAACCTACCGTGTTTTGATCATTTTTAAAGTATATTTTTCTTTTGACAGTATTAGTAGACTCTTACTCCAATTGGTTCGAGATTGATCTACTTCCCAAACTACCATCTAGTACTGTCATTATTAAGATGAAACATCATTTTGCTGTGCATGGAAGTCCACACAAAGTTATTTCTGACAATGGCACGCAGTTTACAAGCCAACAGCTCAAAAAATTTGCTGAAGAATGGGACTTTACTCATGTCACAAGTAGTCCAGAGTACAAGCAGTCAAATGATTTGGCAGAACATGCAGTGCAAAGTGCAAAGCAAAGCAGTTACCTGAGAAGTCAAAATGAGACAATAGTGATGTTTTCCTGAATCTATTGAATCTCAGAAATGTTCCTCATGATGAACATCTTGGTTTGCCTGCTCAGAGACTTCTGTCGAGACAAACCAGAGCCACCTTACCACTCAGTAGTCAATTGCTGGTTCCATGTGTCAAGAACAACAGATCAGTGAAAGTCAATCTGTTGAGAAAGCGCCTATCCCAGAAGTCCTACTATGATAAGACCAGTACACTGCTCAATCCATTATGAGATGGAGAAGTGGTAAGGATGAAAACGTCCAAAGTTTATGATCGGATTGGTGTCATGAAGAATATTGGTCCAGAGTCGAGATCGTACATTATAGAATCAGAAGGAGTAACTTTTAGGTGGAATCAGAAACACTCCAGAGGACATTCCTGTTCCTGTGACAAATCCAGAAGTTCCTGATATGAGTTGTGCACTGCAGACTGTCCCTGTTGCTAAATCTAGTCCCAACTGTTATGTCACAAGATATGGTCAAATCTCTAAACTCTGAAGCAGATACAAAGCAACTTGGACATGAACATTGTGTTTTGTTTATAAAGTACATAGTCATGCATGCCTAGCTCTAACATTATTTTGCATGAATGGTAATCTTTTTAAGAGGGAGGATGCAGATCAATGTGTGTATATACCTTTAAGAAGCTATCCAAGGGCTTGCACTAGAGTATAAATACTGAGCACGTGCGAGTCTGACTGCCATTTTGTAGTTAACTGTTGAGATGTGAACATGTATGTATGTGAGCTCTGTTTGTTAGTTCCTTCGTATTTAACGATGCTGCTACCCATCCTGATGTGTGTGTGCATATATATTAAAGCATCTGAATGAAACCCTAAGCCTTATTATTATTTGTAACGGAGACGAACAAGCAACAGGTATAACATTTGGTAATAAAGATGTAATTCAAATTCAATGGGATAAAACAATAGAAGAAATAAAGCAAACTTCTTTTCTGGAGAACATATAAATTATTATTCAGAAAAAAGGCTTATTTGATAAATTCAGTGCTGATGGGAAAACATGCACACTTAGCAAGTGTGTTTATGTTACGAACAGTATTAGAAAATGAATTACCACAAATATTGTTTTTTAGTTTATATGGGTTTCTAGATTAAGCCTTATTAGATGAACAAATGCTTAAAATGTCAAGTACAATATGCTCGACAGATTTTAAGCGAACGTTCATCTAAGTGAAACCTAAGAATTTTGAAACAAGGAGTTTGGAAAAGTTATAGTTGACCAGCCGTCAGGAAGCCAATAGCTGATGTCAGAACATTCTCCTTGTCAAGCTGTTCTTACAGTCCTCTGCTATGGTGTGGTCTTGTCGTTCACCCTGTGTAATGTTATGACAGCCCTCCACTGTGGTGCGATCTTGGAGTTGGTATTGGGGGGAGGTTTTAATGGTGTACAGTACATTTTTGCCATCAGCCATTGGTTTACTGATGGCTGGCCAACTATAAGTTTTTGAAACTCTTTGTTTTGACATTATGGGGTTTCACTTAGATGAACCTTCGCTTAAAAGCTGTTGAGCATGTTGTACTCGACATTTTAAGCATTTGTTCATCTAATATAGACCCAAAAGAGGAGTTTTGTATGTAAGTAAAGAAGAAGGAGGTTTAGGGTTAATTAACCCTGTGGTATATGATTCCTAATTAGATTTGTACTAAGTGCTAAAGTGGATAAATGAAAATGATGACAGATTAGTAGCAAAACTGTATAAATATAAGTATGATAAACTTTGGGGTATGCTAAAAAAAGAGTAAAAGACAAAAAGAGCTTATAAGTGAGGAAATAAAATGTTTCCAAGAAAAATGTTTTAGTGGAAAATAAAAAATGATGATATAGAAAAGATAGAAAATCATGGCATAATAATACAATGATAAAACATTACTATGTAAAACCATGGGAAAATCTAACAGATAAAAATAAAGCTATAATAATAAGAGGCAAATGGTATAATCAGAAAGTAGAATGTCAAGGTTTTTTGATGAGACTGCTGACAGATACATTGCCAGTAAAAGGAAATATGTCATATAAAAAGAAAAGTGATAGAATATGTTTACATTGTCAAGAAGAAGAAACTATGGAACACATGTTTTTGAAATGTAAAAGAGTAAAAAAAAACGTAAGGGGAAAACTATGTAAAGAAGATTTTTTGATATGATTAAATATGGATATTGTAAGAATAGAAGTAAAAAATATGTTAAAATAATAGATAAAAAATTATTTTACATTATATGGGTTATGAAAAATGGAATTATGTTTAATGGTAAATGGATTTTAGCAACAATATTAAGTAAAATCAGGTGGTGTTTATGGAAAAAGGAGTAGAGATCTAAGAGAGATGGAAATTTAACATGATTGTAAAGGAAATTATGAATATTTGTAAACAGATTTGCATATTTATATGTTTGTACATATGTTAATATTTGTAAATATGTAAGTACTTTGTAAATAAGAATTATTTTTGTATCTAGATAAGGACTCCTTCTCTTTTTGGTAGGTGCCATGGGACGTTTTAAATTCACTTGAGTTACCACCAGCTCAAGCAACTGGAACCAGCTCTGCTGTATTAGAACTGTGAAAATAAATCCAGGACCACAGGTGAGTGTGCTCTGTTAACCCACTGACACTGACCATAGCCAGCTGCTGTACTGGGACTCATGAAGGTATGGATGATCTTCTCCAGTGCGAAGGGGTATGTTACAAGACCCATATCAAAACTATACATGTTCTTTTGCACTGTGTACTTATGTAACTACCCTCTGAAAAATATGGTGCCAAACTCTGCAATACATAGTGTAATAGTGTCAGGAGCATCTAAGGTAACTGTATATAACACTTTCTGTTCAGAATGTTGCATGTGAAGATAGTTATACAGTCATACATGACACTGTGCACAAAGTACAGTGTGAAAACAAACAGGATCTAGGTGTGTAATCCACAGTGCATTCCTGTGAGAGTGTATTGCCCACAGTGGAATCCTCCTATTGAGTCATGCATGTAAGTCATGGAGTAATTTAAGAGTATGATGTGTCCTCTGAGCATGTCGCTATACAGGTGTGGCTTGTGTGTTATGAACAGACACTGCACTGAAGGTGTACCTTGTCCAGTAGCAGGATATGATTACGCAGTGCATATATACTACCCCTGTATTTGAACTCTGTTGCTAGCTACACTTGTATGCCAGTGATGTTATTGTAAATGAAAGAAGTAACTTGCCATAATGCAGTGAACAGCAGACGTTTGTTATCTTTTGCCTTTGTGTTTCACCTCTGTATTAGGACACAATATCAATAAGTCAGCTTGGGGTGCATGTCTTTTTGTATGTCAGTATCAGTATTTAAGAATAGTACAACAGTATGCATCATCTCTGAATGCAGCTGGTACACTGAGCAGTGACGTTCACCTATGATCAGCCAAGTCTTCAACATTTAAGTCGTTGTCAGTTCTAACTACCTCAAGAGTATCATGGCAGGATAACTCATCCTAGAATGCATCGTTTACTTTAGTCAGTGGTGTTCAGCCATTTCAGCCATCGCTAGAGACGATGACCATAAGTTAGCTGTGTGCACTGTAACTGCAACATGAGGGTTTAGCATAACCAAGGCATCTCCTACATCAGTCAGTGATGCTCAGCTGTGATTAATTAGTGCCTAGGAAGAATATTAATAAGACATCATGGCTAACAACTCCAACTTAATGGCTACTGTACTAATGAGAGCCCACCACAGTACTGACAAATGAGTCAGCACCTTCACATACACTTATGGTAATGCAAGTCATATCCATTCACATTTTAATCATGTCAGCCAAACTGTATCAACCTGACATCCTAAATAATATTTCAGTGTTTCACTGAATGCATTCTTCATCAAGCATAGTGCAGATATTAATATATTTCTGAATATTCACAACACAATCCACAGAGAGATTAGAAATGCCAAATATAGTATGCAGTAGCCATTTACAGAGAGAAATATGCATGAAAGATGCAGTCTTTAAAGAGAATGAGATGCATTAGGTCATTGTGCAGCCTGCTTAACTCTAGGGCAGCCTGCTGAAGCAGGCTACTGATAATAACAGATATGTATTAATTTGTATGTATTAATCATCGCTGCTGTTTGTGTACTATTGTGAATTCCACCCAATAATAACATGATATAATTATGGAATTAAAAAGGAAATCTGTAATCAGCAGTTGAGTACATATACCTTAGTTAAAAGCAGAGTGAATGATTAGAAAACTTAATTCACAGAATCATCACAACTCTGAGTCGATTACTTCACATAAAATACTAATCACATTACAGATGCTACATCTTTTCTGCCTATAGAGAATTTGTGTAACCCCACCCACCTAAATAACAATCCGTATGACACCCATTGAAAAGCACAAAAGGTTATACAACAAAAAAGTATAGTATGATACACTGAGAGCATTAACAGCAAAAAGAAAGCAAATGTTAAAAACACACACCAAATTATCAGTTTCACAAAATATTCTAGACTGGACACTGTCACTGATGGATCTTAAACTGCCATGATCGTGTTGAACAGACCAGAAAATACAGGAGGTTGTGTATATTGTATATGTTACAAAACAGTTAGTGGCCTTTTGTGACCACAGTCTAAAAGCTTACTGTCATAGCAACAAAATTGTTGTGACACTGGATAATTTTTGTACCTTGTTTATGGCAACTTTTTTTCTAATCATTCTACTTGTATATTAGTAAACAGAAAACTATATAATGTAAATACATTGCTGGGATATATACCATGTAGAAAGACATATATAATGTACCATATGTTTTTTACAAAATTATATAATATGAATACACTGCAGTGATATGTAAGTAAGATGTCCTCGAGTTGAAATTGACTCATGGTGACTCTATACGTAGGCCCCATAGGGTTCTCGTGGCATAGTACAGAAGTAGATTGCCAGGCCTTTCACTCACACAGATGCACCCCGACCAGGTTTCACACCCAAGTCTACCAGTTGGTAATCCTGCACCTTAACATCTGTGTTAGCAGTCTGGGCACTGTAATATGTGCCAAATATCATTCATGCATCGTGTTTTTATATCACCATTGTGCTATGTTAGTATGGATTTACTAAGTAAAGCGTATTGTGTTTGCTTAGATTTCTGATTGTTACTGTACTTGTGTACCAGGATCATGAGGGAAATGGGTCAGTAGACCAGCTCATTATCTTGGTTATCAAACTATAAAATATATAAAAAATAAATAGTCATGTAAACCGGTTCAAAACTTGCACTACATATAAAGACAAACCCTTTCTAACTAACCATATGTGCATGCCATTTGATTTTTTTTCTTTGCTGCCAAACCACTTTTATGCATGTGGTACATTTACTATTCTATATACGGTTCAGCTTTATAAACATGACCAAGCATATAACAGAGCAGATAAATTATTTGACTGCCTTCTAGAAGACATCCATACCACTTTCTGTAATGTAAATGCAGTCGCCCAGACTGAATCATAACAATGCTGACCAACAGTTCTTTTTTGTGAAGGTGTACAGTTTCATTATAATGTGTCTCAGTGGCTGATCAGGGCCCGATCAAGGTCTACTTCATGTAGTCATTCAATGACAATTGGATGGATTAAGCCCAGAATCATTGGAAGTGATTTTATAGTATCTGCACAAAATTTTTCTTGTTTGGACATTCCTTGAACATTACTAACTGGGAATTGTTACAGCTTAAACTGTTTTTCATAGGTTCATAGGTTCATAGGTTCATACTAGGCTATCTGCCCTAGGGCATTTATAAGCCTAGCCAGAGTGTGTTTGGCTTTCGCCACCTATTTTAAATTAATTTTGCTATGCCCTTTTTCGAGGTTAGTATACTGTGCCTCTGTCTAACAGTGACACAGAAGTGATACCCGGGGTAAACCTACGATCTCTCATCCACTCATCAAGATTCCTCTTGAAGAGAGTCAATGAGGAACTCTGCCTAACCTGGACTGGGATTTTATTCCAGAGTGAAGGGAGCCTCTGGGTTATGAATCTGTCCCTCCAGCATGTCCTATTTATTTCAGTGCTGAGGTTCAAGTCTCTCGAGCACGTAGCTCGATGGGATTTGGCTTTTCTGAGGTCCAGCATGCCCATTAATTCTGGGTTGGACATGGCTTTATACGTCAGGCACAGATTGCCTCTGAGCAGGTGGTATGCCACTGAGTAGAGCTGGAGTTTCTTTAACCGGGCAGCATATGGCATCTGTTTGAGCCCTATGATCCTCTTGGTGAGGTACTTTTGGGGTCTTTCCAGTTGCTGCAGGTGTCTGGTAAGGTACATCCCAAAAGGGGCATTGTACTCAATTATGGGCCTGATGAGGGATGAGTAAAGAGGCACGATGACCTCCCCTGATTTAGATGTGAATCCCTTCATGATTAGGTGGGCTATATAAAATGTTCTTCAAACCACTTTGGCCATGTGGTTGTCAAATGAGAGATTGCTATCAACTTGGGTCCCCAGGTCCCTAATTACTTCTTCTGTATTTAATGGATTACCACCTATGTGGTAATTTGTGGGCACTTTGTTTTGCCAGAGGGATGACTATACACTTTTGGCGTTTAGCTTGAGGCCATGGCTCTGGCACCAGTTGTCTGTTTCTATGAGACCCTTTTGGAGGATGCTTGTGTCAGCTGGAGAGTCGATTATGGAGCCCAGTTTGCAGTCATCTGCGAACTTAGTCAGCCACAGTCCTTCTGTGTTGGCCTGTACCTCCGAGAAATATATACCGAACAAGAGAGGTCCCAGGACTGAGCCTTGTGGGATGCCACTTGTAACTGGTTTGGAGTCTGACATGGGTCCAGCAATTCTAACTTTGTGGGTTCTGTCCTTGAGCCAGTTTGCAACCCATCTAGTGACATAGGGGGTTATATTTAAACTGGTGAGCTTATCTATAATGCCCGAGTGGGGTATTGTATCGAAGGCTTTTGCGAGGTCCAGGTAGGCTGTGTGGACCACCTTCCCCTCTTCAATGGCCTTGGTGACTGTTTCAAAGAAATCAACCAGGTTTAAGAGGCAGGATCTGCCCTTAACAAAGCTGAACTGGGTAAGATCCAGTGTCTTTAGGTCCCCAATATCTTTATTTATGAGGTCCATGATGATCCTTTCCATAGATTTGCAGACCAAGCTAGTCAGGCTTATGGGGCAATAGTTTCCAGGATCCATTGAGGCACCCCCTTTGTGGAGATGGACCACTGTTGCTGTACGCCACTCTTTGGGTACATATCCTGTAGTAAGGCTGAGATTGAACAGTAGTTTTATGTTTGGGTTTAGCTCTTCTTGGAGTTCATGTAGGACGCAGCCCGGGACACCGTCTGGTCCCATTGATGCTGTGTTTTTTGCTTTGGAGAGGGCAGCTCTTACCTGAGCATCTGAGATGTCAGGGGGGCAGCACTCTGCTGGGATAAATATTTGCCCTTTTGGTGGGGAGGGGGGGGGAGAAGTTTGCGCTGAACCTGTCAGCTAGGATGTTGGCAATGTCTGTGGGTTCGGTGTATTTTTTGTCATTTTGGACTAATTCTGAGCATATCTGGGAATTCCCACTCAGGTTCCTAACATAACTAAAGAAAGCCTTGTGATTATCCTTAGTGTCCTGTGCAATTTTATTCTCGAAGCTGGCCTTAGATGATTTTATGAGTGCCCGTAGTTTTTTGCTAATACTGATCAGAGATGCCTTCCCTTTTTGGGATTTTGCTCTATCATGTAGTAGCTTCCTCCTTCTATTGTATAGTTTGTTTATGGCTGGGGTCCACCAGACAGGACGTCTGCCTTTGGAGGATTGGGTCTTGGTGTTATTTGGGATTGCATGATCCATGCATTCCTGAAGGTGTTCATAGAATGCGTTTATAAAGGATTCTGCGGTCTGGGCCGTATTTTCCACAGGCCCGAGGGCTTTGAAGGATTCCACCTCGGTTTTGAGGAGTGTGAAATTTGCTTTAGAGAAGTTTTTCACTGTGGTTTTCAGGGCAGGGGTTGGAGTCGGGATGTGAATATCCAGTGAGATTAGTTTATGGTCTGATCTTACCAGTGAGGGATACACTTCTGGTCTGGAGCATAGAGTCCCCATGTTGGTGATGATCAGGTCCAGTATGTTTTCCCCTCTTGTGGGAGTGGTAGCAAGTTGTTCCATAGCATTTGAGTTTATAAATTCTAGGAACCTTTGGGCTAGGGTGTTGGAGCTAGAGTAATGCTCCCAGCCTATGTTTGGTAGTTGAAGTCGCCCAATATAATGGTGTTTGTAGAGACCTTCATATTTTCCAGTGTTCTCAGGAAGGCCGAGTGGGGTTCCTGGGTTTGGGAGGGTGGTCTGTAGCAGGCTATAAACTGGAAGGCAGTTTTACCCACTGTTAGTTGCACATGGATAGTCTATGATGCTTCGTGCTGTGCCACCAACCTGGAGGTGTGGGTATCTTTGACGAATATTGATACTCCCTCCTTTGTGGTGCGGTCCAAGTTTTGGGGCCGAAAAGCATGGTATGAGGTATAACCTGGTAGTGCTGGGGTGCTCTCGGGAGCCTTGAACCAGGTTTCTGTTACTGCACAGATATTGATGTTCTCCATGCTAAGGAGAGTTTCGAGTGCATCTTGAGGTTTAGACTTCTGGCATTGAGTAGCATTACTCTTAGTTTCTTATCCCTTGTGATACCTATGGAGGTGGGTTTTTCTTTTGAGCCTTGCCTAAAAAAGGCACTATGGGGGTAGCAAGAGCCTTTGCCAATATCCAAAAGCCCAGGGGTGACAGGTGCAAGCCGTCCCTAGCGAAGCATCGTGGCTTGTCGAGCATGTCATCCCAGGCTGACAGGCATTGGATCCCCTTTGAATGACACTTCATATTGTGGCATCATTCTTGATGAGGGTAAGATGCTACTCAAGGTCAGGATCATACCGGCCTGGGCTACATGCTCAGAGAGCTCCTCTATGTTTCTTTTCATGTAGTCCAGGGAGGTATGTCTCAGGTCATTCACACCAGCATGGACAATGACTGAGTCATATTTGTACTTGCCTTGGAGTGACCTGAGTGCTTGTGTTATGTGGCGGATCCTAACGTCTGACAGGCAGCTCACTGTGACCTTCTCCTTGTTCAGCCTGGTGAGCGGGACGTCAGTGTGCCTGACGATAGAGTCACCTATTACAAGTGTATCAGGTGTGTTGTTTAGCCTTAAGGGCTGTGACTGTTCGGCACACTGGCTTTGTGAGCTATGTGTTGCACGTGTTTTGTTTTGGGGTAGCGGTTGCTTGGGTGTCTGCTTTGGAGGTCTCTGCTGCTTAGGCAGATTTTTATTTAGAGCCTCCGAGTATGTTTTTGTGTGTTTATGTATTTGGTTTGCTGTCGTGGTAGGTCTATGTGAGACTGGAATTGTAGTGAGTGTGGTTTCCTTCTCCTCCTGACTGGTTTCGCCAGTACTGAGTTGAGAGAGCTTAGCCTCCAGTATGGCTATATGGCTGCATCTCTCACATGTGTTGGAATTTGTTGGGAGGAGGAGAGGGTTGTCTGTGTACATGAGGCAGTTGTAATATTGCCTCAAGATTCCCAGATTCACCAGCTGGACCGAAGAGGAGATTGACAACTGACCTTTGGACATGCTAGAATTGTAATTTGCTTGTTACTCTCCACTGCAGCTTGGGTCTCCTAGATGGGCTAAGTTTCTGTGGTCATAGCTGATTACAAGAGCCCCAGTTATGTACTCAATTGCCTTATTTATTATTTATTGGCAAAGGCCAGCTGCTTTAATTCAGCAGTATTTTTCAGGACTTTTCTTTTCAAATCTGCTAATCCATCCAGCTTTCTCTATAACACTGACCGTTGGCCCAAGTCACTCAGAGTGTATGTACAGTTCTCAGTGGCTGCTCCTATTGTTTTTCTCAGTGGTAGGTTAAGCTATGGTAAGAGCTCGTTCAAACTTACTCTGTCTGGAATTGTCTTAGTCATAGGTGAATCCATAGTCAGACACACTGATGCACAACTCACCAGCCTGAGCAAAAACAGAGTGATGGTTAGCTGCCTGTCATTACTCAGGATCTGAGTGTCACTAGGACACTCATGTCCTTTCACCCTAAGTACACATGTGACATGGTCATTGTGCACATGGGAGTGAAAGACTTAAGACATGCGTCCTCAGATCACATGAAGGGGTATACAATAGAGATTTAAGAATATGCATCTGAAATTGGTGTGAAACTAGTATTGAAGAGTAGTCTACCATCACCAAGAATGATGCTATAATATAAACAAAAGATAATTGACTTCACTTATTGGCTTACTTATTGTTTTCAGAAAATTGAAATTCTGAAAATTTGGAAAACAACAAAAATCTACCCTTTTTCTATGTTTCTGTTGGGGGACAAGCCCCCCTGCATCCCCCACCCTCTCCATCTCCATCCATATATACCATCTCCAAAATTGCACTACAGTGGTGAAAGGGGTAAATTCCCTGATCCACACTCAAAAGATTTGAGTTTTCAAAAAGTCGATCATATAGCCTTTACCATATGAATTTTGACTTTCTGAAAACTCAAGCTTCTGAAGGGGACCCATATATCTATATATATATATATACATATATATATATATATATATATATATATATATATATATATATATATATATATATATATATATATATATATAGATAGATATCTAGACAGATATACATATATACACTACACTTTGATTTAAGGATATATATATATATATATATATATGTATAAGCAATGTCTTTTGGCTTTTCCTGGTGAGGCTTTGTGGCTGTCCTTAACAAAGGTAGCAGTTCTCAATTTCTTGAATGGGAGGATTTATAGGTTCATAGGTATGTACTAGGCTAATGGCCCTGGAGCCTTTACAAGCCTAGCTCATAGGATTACCCTGGCATCGTGCCACCCAACCTTAGTTCCTTATGCCTCTGTCGATTAGAGCCACTGGAGTGATCCCCGAGGTGAATTTTTTATTTCCCATCCACTCATCAAGATTTTTCTTGAAGAGGGCAAGTGAGGTGTTCTGCTTGACATGTATGGGAAGTCTATTCCATAGCATGGGCAGTCTCTGGGTTATGAACCTGTCCCTCCAGCATGTTCTGTTAATTGTGGTAATGAGGTTGAGGCCTCTGGAGTGTGTGGTGTGCAGGGATTGGGATTTCTTTATATGTAGCATTTCTAACAGAGCTGGGTCAGACATGGCTTTGTAAGTCAAGCAGAGATCACCTCTAAGTAGGCGATATGAGACAGAGAATAGTTAGTGTTTTTTGAGTCTATCCATATAGGATAAGTGTTTAAAGCCTAGGATTCTCTTTGTGAGGTACTTTTGCAGCCTCTCCAGTTGTTGCAGGTTTCTAGTGAGGTACGTGCCAAATGGGGCGTTGTACTCGATGATTGGCCTAATGAGGGAAGAGTAGAGGGAGACAATGACCTCTTTCTTCCTGGATGCAAAACCCTTAGTAATGAGATGTGCCACACAGAAGGACTTTCTGACCACAGTGGCAACGTGGTGGTCAAAAGAGATGTTGTTGTCAACCTGTTTTCCCAGATCTCTTATACCGCCTTCTGTGTTCAGTGGAATACCATCAATGTGGTAATTCAAGGGAACTGGGTTTATCCCAAAGGGAATGAAGACACATTTTTTGGCATTCAGCTTAAGGCCATGGTTCTGACGCCAGTTGTTGATTTCATTGAGGCCTTTCTGTAGGATGTCAACATCACTTGGGGAGTTAATAATAGCTCTCAACTTGCAATCATCTGCGAACTTTATCAGCCAGAGTCCCTTCATGTTGGCCTGGACTTCAGAGAAGTAGATACCAAACAGGAGAGGACCCTGGGCCGAACCCTGTGGGACTCCACTCGTGACTGATCGGCAGTCTGACTTGGAGTCAGCTACTTTCACACTGTGGGTTCTATCTGTGAGCCAGTTTGCAACCCACCTAGTGATATAGGGTTTGATGCCTAGCTTAGTAAGTTTTTCTATGATTCCTGAGTGGGGAATGGTATCAAAGGCCTTGGCCAGATCAAGGTAGGCTGCATGAACCACCTTACCTTAATCCACAGCTCTTTGGTGACTGACTCAAAGAAGTCGACCAAGTTGAGCAGGCACGATCTACCCTTCACAAAACCAAACTGTGTAGGATACAGAGTTTGGAGATTCCCTATATCCTTGTTTATTAGGTCCATGATGATGCATAGCTTTGCATATCAAACTCATCAGGCTAATGGAGCGATAGTTCCCGGGGTCTTTAGTCGCTCCTCCTTTGTGGAGAGGGATGACTGTAGCAGTGCACAATTTGATAGGGACAAAGCCTGAGGTGAGGCTGTGATTGAACAGGGCACACAGGTCAGGTGCCAGTTCACTATGTAGTTCATGTAGAACACAGCCAGGGATACTGTCAGGTCCCATAGAAGCTGTATTCCTGGCCTTGGACAGTGCTGTTTTAACCTGTGCAGCAGTAATACTGGGTGCCTGGCAATCTACTGGTATTGTGCTTGGTCCTTTGAGGGGGGAGGGGTAAAATTAGCACTGAATCTGTCCGCCAGTATATTTGCAATATCTGTTGGCTCAGTATAAGAGGTACCACTATGCAGTAACTCAGAGCAAATCTTGGTATTGCCATGGAGATTATTTACATAACTGTAGAAGGCCTTGTGGCTGTCTTTACTATCTGCTGCAATTCTGTTTTAATAGCTAGCTTTAGAGGATTTGTTGAGGGATCTCAACCTTTTGTTGAGGCTGATAAGGGAGGTTTTCCACTCTTGGGACTTCACCTTATTCCACATCAGTTTCCTCCTTCTGTTGTAGAGTTTGTTTATGGCAGGAGCCCACCAGATTGGCTTCTGTTTTTTTGAGGACAGCATCTTAGTTCTATTGGGTATGGTGAGATCTATGCATTTGTGTACGTGTTCGTACAGCACATTGGTGTATGATTTGGCGGTCATGCAACTATTCGACATTTGCATGGGTGCTGTGAAGTTTGCCATCTCTGTTTTTAGGAGCCCAAAGTTAGCTTTAGAGGAGTTTTTCATGGTGGTTACCTTTGCTGAGGGTGGGGGGATGTGGATTTCCAAGGTGATTAGCTTCTGATCGGATCTAACCATAGAGGATAGTAATGACCAGGTCAAGGGTGTTGCTACCTCTAGTGGGGGTAAGAATAAGCTGGTCCAGGGCATTGGAATTAATGAATTCCAGAAAGCATTGGGCAAGTGTATTGGTACATGAGTAGTTTTCCCAGTTAATGGAGGTGTAGTTGAAGTTGCCCAGTATGAGAGTGTTAGGTTGGACCCTAATATTCTCCAGGGTGCTTAGGAATGTGGAGTATGAATCTTGGGACATGGTTGCAGACCTATAGCAGGCTACAACCTGAATCGCTGTCTTACCCAATGTTAGCTGCACCTGAAGTATCTCAGATGCATTATGTTAGGTTACCAGTCTGGAGGTGTGCGCATCCTTTATGAATATGGAAACACACACCACCTTTGGAGCTTCAGTCCAAGTTCTGGGGCCGAAAGGTGTGGAATGACTTGTAGCCTGGTAGTGCAGGGATGCTTTCTGCTGCCTTGAACCAGGTCTCTGTTACAGCACAAATATCGATGTTCTCCATTTTATGGAGTACTTTGAGCGAGTGCATTTTGAGATTTAGACTTCTAGTGTTGAGCAGCATGACCCTCAAATTGCATTTGTTTGTCGCTGTTATGATGATAATTTAACCTTTGGAACACCACCTAAAAAAGGCACTACAGGGGTGGCAAGAGCCTTGGCCAGTATCCGGAAGCCCAGGGGTGTCAGATGCAGGCCATCTCTGGCAAAGCATTGAGGTCTGTCAGTCATGTCAGCCCAGGCAGACAGATACTGGATCCCCTTAGAATGACACCAGAAACTTAGCCAATTGTTGAAATCAATCATTTTCTGCTTGTACTGTGGTATCATTCTGGGTGATGGTAGGATGCTGCTCAGGGCTAGGGTCATACCCGCCTGGGCTGCATAATTTGAGAGCTCCTCCATGTCTCTTTTCATGTAGTCCACGGAGGTACATCTCAGGTCATTCACACCCACATGTACAATGACAGAGTCATATTTCTACCTGTTGTTGAGGGACCTGAGTGCATGCGTTATGGGGTGGATCCTGGCACCTGACAGGCAGCTGACTGGTACTTTGTCTTTATTCAACCTAGTGAGTGGGACATCAGTGTGCCTCACGTTCGAGTCACCTATGACTAGTGTGTAGGGCATGCTGTTTTGCCTCAGGGGCTTTGGTTGAGTGGCACACTGTTTAGGATAGATATGTGTCTAATGATTAGTGTTGTGGTGGTCAAGTGTGTTTCTGCCTTGGCGGTCTCTGCTGTTTGGTTCGATTTTTAATGAGAGCCTCCACAAAGGTGGATGTGTGGTTTGTGTTTTTATGTGAAGGTAATGCTGGTGTGTGTTCTGGAGGCCTATGTGTTCCATGTGGTGTGGTGCAAGTGTTGACCTTCTCCTCTTGACCAGCTATTCCGGTCTTGGCTGGAGAGTGCGTGGCTTCCAATTTGAATATATAAGTTCATCTCTCACAAGTCTGAGTGTTGGGGGGTAAGAGGAGAGGGTTGCCAGTGTACATGAGGCAGTTGCTACATTGCCTCATGATGCCCAAGTTCACCAGGTTAATAGGAGAAAGCAAAGGGAACCAACCGTTAGACATGTCTGGAGGAGTGGACATTAATACGTACTGGAGCTTTTTCCTTGTAGAACATTTAGTGCTGGTAGCACTTTTGTGTACAACAATAATTGCTACAAGAAGTCTGGTAAAGTGCTAAACTAACAAGCTAGTAAAAGTGCAGGAGAGGAGAGAACTAGCAGATCTAAGGGAAAAAATGAAGAGCAGACTTTAGCACTGCTCATAAGCTTGCAAACAGTCCTGGATACAGCAAATCTGTATCTGGACTAGATTAGTTACAGGAAAGGTGGGAAACAAGTGCAGATGTGGGTTTTAAACTAGAAAGTTGAAAGAGATGGAAAAACTGCCCAAATGGTCAATAAACTACAATTTCTGGGACAAAACCCACTCCTCTTGTGTTAGATAGGCTACCTAGTACTTACCACACCCACTGATAAGCTAGAAGGCTTCCCTCCAACACAGTATGGCTTGGGGGGCTCAGAAGCTTACGAACAGTCCTGGATAAAGCAAATCTGTACCTGGACTAGACTAATTACAGGAAAGGTGGGGAATAAGCACAAATGCGGGCTTTTAAACCAGAAAGTTGAAAGAGATGGAAAAACTGCCCAAACGGTCAATAAACTACAATTTCTGGGCCAGAAACCACTCCTCTTGTGGTAGATAGGCTACCTAGTGCTTACCACTCACACTGATAAGCTAGAAGGCTTCCCTCCAACACAGAAAGGCTTGGGCTGCTCAGAAGCTTAACAATAGTCCTGGATACAGCAACTCTGTATCTGGACTAGACTAGTTACAAGAAAGGCAGGAAACAAGCGCAAATGCAGGCTTTTAAACCAGAAAGTTGAAAGAGATGGAAAAAGCTGAATTCTTTGTTCATCACCAGTCTGCAGATGATTGGCAGTGGTGTTTTATGGTGTTGAGTTGCCAACTCTGCACCCAGCCTTCACAGAAGGAACACACATAAACACACACGTGCCTACCTGCATATCTTTAAAACTTACTCAACCACAGGGAGGGCATGCAGGGTTCGCACAGAAAGTGCTCCGGCCAAGAAACAAACAGGCGACAACACTAATTATACATATATATATATATATATATATATATATATATATATATATATGGTTCTACCTGACTTTGTCGACAGCGCAGAAGACCGACAGCGGAATTCGGAGCTCCAGAAGATCGAAAACGAAGAAGACCGACGCGAATCGCGAGTGGCAGAACATCGACAATGCAGAAGACCGACACGACGGATGACAACACCAACGCCGAGGATGCCGACATGGGGAAAGGCTGTGTGAGTATGCGGTAGTGACGGACGTTAGGTGCGAGGCAGGTAAGTGTGTAGATTGACGGTCTGTGCGGATAGGGGTGGGTTAAGTGAGTTAGGGTTAGGGAGCGATAGGGGTGGGTTAAGTGAGTTAGGGTTAGGGAGCGATAGGGTGGGTTAAGTGAGTTAGGGTTAGGGAGCGATAGGGGTGGGTTAAGTGAGTTAGGGTTAGGGAGCGATAGGGGCGGGTTAAGTGAGTTAGGGTTAGGGAGCGGGTAGGTAAGTGTGCGATAGTGACGGACCTTAGGGTTAGGGTAAGGTTTAGTGTGGGCTTGTAAGGATTGTGGTGTGCTTGTGTTGTGTGTGTGGTTTGTGGAATGGGGATGTGTTTTGTTTTTAATTGTTATTGTGGTGTGTGCAGTGTATGGGGTTTCGTGTTTGTGTACCGTCGGTTATTTCGTTGTCGGTTATGTGTGGTTTCGTGTTTATGGACTGTCGAATATGTGGTGTCGGTGATGTGGTTGTCGGTGTTGTGTGGTTTCGACTATGTCAGGTAGAACCATATATATATATATATTAATTTATTTATATATATATATATATATATATATATATATGTGTGTGTGTACATAGATATACCAAACCCACCCACCTGTATTCCTTAGAAACCACCTCTCCTCCAGACTCTAAAGCCGGGACAGTGTTGAATTTCTCCATATCCTTCTCATGGTAAATACAACTCTGTACTATACCACAGCCAGCTACCATACTCCCTCCATGTCACCTGCTGCCCATGATGCATATCTAAACAAAGTGACAACCCTTCCAATTGAGCCTAACCCATTTTTCTTGGGAGACTTCAACTATCCTTCCATTTGCTGTGTAACCTAAACAACCTCAAATAAATCTGCATAACAATTCCTGGATCGTATAAATACTTGCTCCCTATATCAAATGCTTCATGTCCCAACTAGAGGTTAAAAATTTTGGACCTGAGTCTCACTAGTATTACTACCCAATGCTCAACACTTACAGTAATAACATCACTGGTAAAATCCGTTCAGTAACATGCATCATGTGGATAAAACCTAACCTACAGCAAAACCCATCTGTCTTGAAAGTCTACTCTAAACTAAACCTAATCCAGTTAACTGATGGCCCAAAAAAATTTGAGTCTGCAGTGAGGCATCTGTCCCCATAAGACACAAATGCAATGCCAAATTCAGGAATAATCCCATATGGTGGAACCCCGGTATAAACAAACTACAAAATAACAGGAAGAAAATCATAGCCTGTAAAAGTAAACCTTATACCACATCATCAAGAGATGAACTCAGTTAGATCAACAAAGAATTCAAACAAAATAAAATCCTCCAAAAGTAAGAAGAAATTGAGAACTTCTACCATTGCAAAGGACAGCCACAAAGTCCCTGTCAGCTAAGTCAGAAAACTTAGCGGTAATGATCAGCAATGCTCAGAGCTAATACACAATAACAACACTTACTCCTCCCCTGAGGACATAACCAAATGTTTAAGGGACAAATTTGACTCTGAGTTTATGCCCTTATCTTCCCCTATCTTCCCTGCAGTTTATTAGTACACCCATACCACTCCTTCTGATCACCTCAGAGTATGTTTGGAACACTTCATCTAAAGCCAGAAACACATCTTCAGTGGGTCCTGATAATGTGCCAGACTGCCTTCTTGTCAGCACCAGACAGTGCCTGGAACAGTTGCTACTGAACTAGTTCAACCTCAACATTTCCATGGGATTTATGCCAGAGGAATGAAGAACTATGGTAATTAGCTCTCTGCACAAGGGGGGATCCACTATTGATCCAGGAAACAACAATTCTAAGGGCCTCACCAGCTTCATCTTTATAGCACTGGAGCATATCATTACTGAACTTATTAACAAGGACAAACACTCTCAGAAATTCCTGCATTAAAAGCCAGTTTGGGTTTGTTAAAGGCAGATCCTGCCTCCTGAACCTGGTGAGCTTTATGGAATATGTCACTGATGCTAGACACAGGTAAATCGGTTCACACTGCCTACCGGGACCTGTCCATCGCCTTTCATACCACCCTGTATTCTGGTATTATCATCAAGCTAATCAAATGCAATGTAAGCTCACTTGTTACCCACTGGATATCAAACTACAAAACTGACAGAGGCCAATCTATCAGTGTGGGAGGCACACTGTCTACAAAATGCACAGTGACTAGTGGTGTTCCCCAGAGGTCAGTCCTAGAACCATTTCTCTTGGTATTTACTTCCTGAATGTCAAGGCTGACATCAAAAACCCGTGGTTTACCAAGTTTGCAGATGACTTCAAACTTGGAGTTGTCATTAGCTTCCCATCTGACTTCTAAATTTTTCAAGAGGAACTAATAAGTGGTGCCTGGACCATGGCCTAAAACTAAATGCCAAGAAATGCAAAACTGTGACCTTAGGCAAAATGAGACACCCGTGTAACTACCACATAGGTGACAGGCCTTTGAAAGTTGACTCATCTACTAGGGTTTGAACACTTTCATTAACAATGAACTTTCCTCTGATAATCGTATTCACTGCTGTAAGGAAATCCTCTTACCTTGCCAGACTAATCACTGGGTGTATTCCATCTCTATTCCTCCCTCATTAGGCACATAGTAGAGTATAATGGACCCTTTGATATGCAAATGTCTAAGCATGTGACCCAGCTTGAGAGATGGTTCATAGGTTCATAGGTTGGTACTAGGCTATCAGCCCTAGAGCTTATACAAGCCTAGCCATAACAATTCCCTGGCTATTTCTTCCCACATTATTTACTTTCCTGGACCCCTGTCTAGCAGGGCGACTGACGTGATCCCTGGGGTGAATTTCCTTTCTCCCATCCAGTCGTCAAGGTTCCTTTTGAAGAGGTCCAAAGAGGCACTCTGCTTGACATGTATGGGCAATCTATTCCAGAGTCTGGGGAGTCTCTGGGTCAGGAACCTATCCCTCCAGCATGTTTTGTTTATTGTGATGACAAGGTTTAGATCCCTGGAGCGTGTAGCTCTGAGGGATTGGGATTTCTTTAAGTGTAGCATGTCCAACAGCTCTGGGTTTGACATGGCCTTGTATGTTAAGCAGAGATTGCCTCTGAGTAGACGATATGCGACAGAGTATAGCTGGAGTTTTTAAGGCGGTCAGCGTAGGGCATCTGCTTTAGGCCTGTGATTCTTTTAGTGAGGTATTTCTGAGGCCTTTCCAGTTGTTGCAGATGTCTTGAGAGGTACATAACAAATGGGGTTGTATTCTATAATGGGTCTAATGAGGGATGAGTACAGTGGGACAATGACCTCCTTTTTCTGGATGAAAAGCCCTTCGTGATGAGGTGTGCCACATAGAAGGATTTCCTGACTGTTGTGGCGATGTGGTTATCGAAAGTGAGACCACTGTCCACCTGTGTCCCTAAGTCTCTTATCACACTTTCTGTGTTTAGTGTACTGCCACCTATATGGTAATTCATGGATACATGTTTTTTCCCAAAGGGATAACAATACATTTCTTGGCATTGAGCTTGAGCCCATGGCTCTGGCACCAAGCATCTGTTTCTGTAAGGCCCTTTTGTAGAGTATCCACATCATTTGGGGATTCAATAATGGCTCCCAGTTTGCAGTCATCTGCAAACTTTGTTAGCCAGAGTCCCTTAGTGTTGACCTGTACTTCAGAGAAGTAGATGCCAAACAAGAGCCTCAGGACTGAACCCTGAGGTACTCCACTTGTCACTTGTCTGGAGCTGGATTTGGAGTCAGCTACTTTTATAGTGTGGGTTCTATCAGTAAGCCATTTAGCAACCCATTGGGTGACATAGGGATTAATGCCCAACTTAGTAAGTTTATCTATGATTCCAGAGTGGGGATGGTGTCAAAGGCCTTGGCAAGGTCTAGATAGGCTGTGTGGACCACCTTACCCTTGTCCATGGCTCTGGAGACTGATTCAAAGAAGTTAATCAGGTTCAGGAGACAAGATCGGCCCTTCACAAACCCAAACTGGGTGGGGTCCAGTGTTTGAAGGTTGCCAATGTCTTTGTTTATAAGTTCCATGATAATACGCTCCATGGCCTTGCAGATAAGGCTTGTCAGACTGATGGGACGGTAGTTTCCGGGATCCAAGGTGGATCCCCTTGTGGATTGGGATAACTGTAGCTCTACGCCACTCAGTGGGCACGAAACCTGAGGTGAGGCTATGATTAAACATGACACTTAGGTGAGGTGCCAGTTCATATTGTAGTTCATGTAGTACACAGCCCGGGATGTCATCTGGTCCCATGGATGCTGTATTCTTGGCTTTAGAGAGTGCGTTTTGTACCTGTGTGGCGTTATTACTGGAATTTGGCAATCGTCCGGTAGTGAGATGGGCAATGTAAGGAGTGAGAGGGGGGTGAAGTTGGCACTGAAACGATCTGCCAGGATATTGGCAATATCCTTTGGATCAGTATATTTAATGCCATTCTGTTTTAGCTCAGAGCAGATCTGAGCATTGCCATTTAGATTTTGACATAGTTATAGAATGCTTTGTGGTTGTCTTTGGAATCTTTGGCAATTTTATTTTCGTAACTAGCTTTGGAGGATTTTATGAGGCATCTCAGTTTCTTACTGAGGCTAGTAAGGGAGTTGGGATATTCCTCTTTTCTGCAAAAGTTTCTTCCTTTTGTTGTAAAGTTTGTTTATGGCAGGGGACCACCAGATTGGCTTCCTTTTTGGATGAGAGCATTTTGGTTCTATTTGGGATGGCACGATTCATGCATGAGTGGATGTGCTCGTACAGTGCCTTAGTGTAGGATTCAGCAGTTTCAGTTCCCGTCTGCATGGGTGTCATGAAGTTTGTCACTTCTGACTTAAGTAGCATGAAGTTGGCTTTGGAGAAGTTTTTTATGGTGGTTTCTTTACTGGGGGGTGGGGGTGGGATGTGGATGTTAAGGGTGATTAGTTTATGGTCAGACCTGACTAACGAGGGGGTGACCATAGGTATGGAGCATTGATTTCTCATGTTGGTAATGACCAGGTCTAGGATATTGGAGCCCCTGGTAGGACTATGGATTAGTTGATCCAGGGCGTTGGAATTTATGAATTCCAAGAACCGTTGCGCAAAGGTGTTGGGACATGAGTAGTTTTCCCAGTTAATGGCAGGGTAGTTAAAATCACCCAGTATTAGGGTGTTTGGTTCTATCTTAATATTTTCCAGTATGTTTAGAAAGGTGTAGTGAGAATCTTGGGGTATGGTGGGGGATCTGTAGCAAGCTACAATTTGGATTGCAGTCTTACCTAGTGTTAGTTGCACTTGGAGAATTTCAGACACATTGTGTTGGCCAACTAGCCTGGTGGTGTGAATATCCTTGGTGAATATCGACACTCCTCCACCTTTAGTGTTTCGGTCCTGGTTTGGTGGCGAAAAGTGTGGTAAGAGTTGTAGCCTGGTATTGCAGGGTGCTCTCTGGAGCCTTGAACCAGGTCTCAGTTACTGCACAGATATCGATGTTCTCCATTTTAGGAGTGCCTCGAGAGAGTGCATTTGAGGTTTAGACTTCTAGCATTGAGTAGCATTACCTTCAGATTTTGCATGCTTGTACCTGTTACGGTGGTGGTTTTGTCCTTTGAAGTTTGCCTAAAAAGGCACTATAGGGGTGGCAAGAGCCTTAGCCAGTAACCTGAATCCCAGGGCGACAGGTGCAGACCATCTCTGGCAAAGCATCGTGGTCTGTCAATCATGTCATCCCAGGCAGACAGATACTGGATCCCCTTTGAATGACACCATAAGCTTAGCCAATTGTTGAAGTCAATCATTTTATCCTTATATTGTGGTATCATTCTGGGCGAAGGCAGGATGCTACTCAGGGCTAGGGTCATACCTGCCTGGGCCACATGATCCGAGAGCTCTTCCATGTCTCTTTTCATGTAGTCCAGGAGGTACGTCTCAAGTCATTCACTCCAACATGGACAATGACAGAGTCATATTTGTACTTGTTGTGGAGTGACTTGAGTGCATGCGTTATGTGGTGGATCCTGGCACCCGACAGGCAGCTGACTGTAATTTTCTCCTTATTCAACCTGGTGAGAGGGACATCAGTGTGCGGACTATAGAGTCACCTATGACTAAAGTGTTAGGTACATTGTCTTGCCTTAGGGGCTGTTGCTGGGTGGCACACTGGTGTTGTGAACTATGTGACACATTGGTTGTGATTGGTGTTTGTTTGCGTTTCAGCTTCAGAGGTCTTTGTTGCTTAGGCAGGTTACAGTTAAGGGCCTCTGCATATGTGGATTTAGTGTTGCTATATGTGGGTGTTGGTGGTGTGGGTTTAGAAGGGCTATGTGTTGCTTGAGGTGTAGTGTGGGTGTTAACCTTCTCCTCTTGACTGTTTAGCACAATCTTGGGTGGAGAGAGCTTTGCTTCCATTTTGGCTATGTAAGTGCATCTCTCACAGGTTGTAGTGTTGGGTGGTAAGAGGAGAGGGTTGTCTGTGTACATGAGGCAATTGCTGCATTGCCCCAGCATGCCCAGATTCATCAGGTGGACAGGAGAAATCACCGGAAGCTGACCCTTGGACATGCCTGGTTTGGGGCTTTTTTTCTTTGTAAAGTATAGGAGCTGTTTCCTTAGCAAGGTACTTTGCAATTATAGGCTGTTTAGTGCCTACTATTAATTTCTCCTTGTTAACAAGGAGAGTTCAGTGTTTGTATGAGTTTAAGGCTCCTAGTGCTTTCCAGCAGGTATTAGAGAAAGTGCTAGTCACAGGGATGCTTAAAGGTAAGATTGAAAAGAATGCACTCTGCAGTGTGCACTAGAGAAGTTAGATGTGAAAGTAGGTAACTTGAGTTTTACCTGTTTAAAAAGTTAAGGTTTAGTGGAGAGTTACTATTTTTAAAAACAGCAAGATGGATTGAAAGGGGTGGGCACTTTTGTATTTTGGTACTATGAAATACTGTAGGATGGCCAATAAATTTAAATAATTGAAGGGGTGGGATTTCAAAAATGATGATTTTGTGATTACTCACATAAGCCAGTGAAAGTAGAGAGAAATGAGATATATGGTCAGATTAACATAAGAGGCGGGCAACTAGAAAGACAGTGGTATTTAACAAGACAACTAAAATGGGTGGGAGGGCGGGAAAAAATTCTGCCTGACTCAGAACAGAGAGAGCTGTGGTCTCTTTTAAAGTTTTAATATGCTATTAAAACAGAATGCAAGCAAAACACAAGGTAAAGAAAACAAACTACAGTATTCAAAATATAGAAAAGTAATACAAAAAATAAAAGCAAACTAACCTTTCCTTCACAGCAAAGTGTAGCAGAGTCTGGATGAGCCTTTCTGGTAAAGCTCTGAAATGTTTTAGTTTACTCCTTAAATAGAAATTTTAGTTCCTAGCTCCACCCCTCTGTTAACAAGTGATTAACCTTAAGTGACCTCTTCTGTCTTATGAATGAGTCCTTAATTAATCAGTTCTTATTTCTGCCTGACTCAGAACAGAGAGCTGTGGTCTCTTTTAAAGTTTTAATATGCTATTAAAACAGAATGCAAGCAAAACACAAGGTAAAGAAAACAAACTACAGTATTCAAAATATAGAAAAGTAATACAAATTATACAAGCAAACTAACCTTTCCTTCACAGCAAAGTGTAGCAGAGTCTGGATGAGCCTTTCTGGTAAAGCTCTGAAATGTTTTAGTTTACTCCTTAAATAGAAATTTTAGTTCCTAGCTCCACCCCTCTGTTAACAAGTGATTAACCTTAAGTGACCTCTTCTGTCTTATGAATGAGTCCTTAATTAATCAGTTCTTATTTCTGCCTGACTCAGAACAGAGAGGGCTGTGGTCTCTTTTAAAGTTTTAATATGCTATTAAAACAGAATGCAAGCAAAACACAAGGTAAAGAAAACAAACTACAGTATTCAAAATATAGAAAAGTAATACAAAATT
The DNA here is from genome assembly GCF_019279795.1 of Protopterus annectens. Lineage (NCBI taxonomy): Eukaryota > Metazoa > Chordata > Ceratodontiformes > Protopteridae > Protopterus > Protopterus annectens. Next base: position 1,202,023,682 of record NC_056733.1, read on the forward strand.
AAAAGCAAACTAACCTTTCCTTCACAGCAAAGTGTAGCAGAGTCTGGATGAGCCTTTCTGGTAAAGCTCTGAAATGTTTTAGTTTACTCCTTAAATAGAAATTTTAGTTCCTAGCTCCACCCCTCTGTTAACAAGTGATTAACCTTAAGTGACCTCTTCTGTCTTATGAATGAGTCCTTAATTAATCAGTTCTTATTTCTGCCTGACTCAGAACAGAGAGAGCTGTGGTCTCTTTTAAAGTTTTAATATGCTATTAAAACAGAATGCAAGCAAAACACAAGGTAAAGAAAACAAACTACAGTATTCAAAATATAGAAAAGTAATACAAAAAATAAAAGCAAACTAACCTTTCCTTCACAGCAAAGTGTAGCAGAGTCTGGATGAGCCTTTCTGGTAAAGCTCTGAAATGTTTTAGTTTACTCCTTAAATAGAAATTTTAGTTCCTAGCTCCACCCCCTCTGTTAACAAGTGATTAACCTTAAGTGACCTCTTCTGTCTTATGAATGAGTTCTTAATTAATCAGTTCTTATTTCTGCCTGACTCAGAACAGAGAGCTGTGGTCTCTTTTAAAGTTTTAATATGCTATTAAAACAGAATGCAAGCAAAACACAAGGTAAAGAAAACAAACTACAGTATTCAAAATATAGAAAAGTAATACAAAATTTAAAAGCAAACTAACCTTTCCTTCACAGCAAAGTGTAGCAGAGTCTGGATGAGCCTTTCTGGTAAAGCTCTGAAATGTTTTAGTTTACTCCTTAAATAGAAATTTTAGTTCCTAGCTCCACCCCTCTGTTAACAAGTGATTAACCCTAAGTGACCTCTTCTGTCTTATGAATGAGTCCTTAATGAATCAGTTCTTATTTCTGCCTGACTCAGAACAGAGAGAGCTGTGGTCTCTTTTAAAGTTTTAATATGCTATTAAAACAGAATGCAAGCAAAACACAAGGTAAAGAAAACAAACTACAGTATTCAAAATATAGAAAAGTAATACAAAAAATAAAAGCAAACTAACCTTTCCTTCACAGCAAAGTGTAGCAGAGTCTGGATGAGCCTTTCTGGTAGCATTTCTGGCAGCATTTTATTTATTATAAGATAATAAAAGACACGACTTCCTTGAGTTAGTCAGACTGTGTTAAAGAGGTTTCCCTCTTTTCTCTGACTCTTGATAGGTGTTCTCTATTTAGCTTACAAAGCCTCAGCAGATCCTGCCCTATGTGATCTCCTGCACAGCTGCAAAAAATAACACCCTCAATACCCTCTCAAGAGATCTTAACTTTCATAGAAATATAACTAGGCCCCGTTGGAGAGACACAAACATATGCCAGGGAATCCCTCTTTTATGGAATAGGCTTCCTTTGGAATTAAAGCAAAAAAACCCTCTGACCTTCTATAAACATAACTTGGATGAATAGATGGGGAACCATAAATCCATTACAGGTCTGGCCCTTCAAGCTTTCATTAAAATTGGTCATAACCTCCTGAAAATAGGAACCTACAATTTTGGGATATTGTGGCTAGACTATTAATGGCCTCAGTCTCAATGACCTAATATGGACATATGAACCTGTGAACCTATGTGGCACCCTATATAACAAAAATAGGTTATGTTTGTGCTGTATCTCCATAGTTTTATTTTCTTTGTCTTAGTGTTGAAAAACTCAGGCTGTCGCCATGCTGAGCCCTAGCTCTGTCTCCTATTGCAATGCATATGTTGGGTGACAATGTATGCATTTGTTAGCTGTATTGGTTTTTGTTCATAGGTTCATAGGTTCATACTAGGCTATCTTCCCTAGGGCATTTATAAGCCTAGCCAGAGTGTGTTTGGCTTTCGCCACCCATTTTAAATTAATTTTGCTATGCCCTTTTTCGAGGTTAGTATACTGTGCCTCTGTCTAACAGTGACACAGAAATGATACCCGGGGTAAACCTACGATCTCCCATCCACTCATCAAGATTCCTCTTGAAGAGAGTCAGTGAGGGACTCTGCCTAACCTGGACTGGGATTTTATTCCAGAGTGAAGGGAGCCTCTGGGTTATGAATCTGTCCCTCCAGCATGTCCTATTTATTTCAGTGCTGAGATTCAAGTCTCTCGAGCGTGTAGCTTGATGGGATTTGGATTTTCTTTGGTGCAGCATGTCCATTAATTCCAGGTTGGACATGGCTTTATATGTCAGGCACAGATCGCCTCTGAGCAGGCAGTATGCCACTGAGTAGAGCTGGAGTTTCTTTAACCAGGCAGCATATGGCATCTGTTTGAGCCCTTTGATCCTCTTGGTGAGGTACTTTTGGGATCTTTCCAGTTGCTGCAGGTGTCTGGTAAGGTACATCTCAAAAGGGGCATTGTACTCAATTATGGGCCTGATGAGGGATGAGTAAAGAGGCACGATGACCTCCCCTGATCTAGATGTGAATCCCTTCATGATTAGGTGGGCTATATAAAATGTTCTTCTAACCACTTTGGCCACGTGGTTGTCAAATGAGAGATTGCTATCAACTTGGGTCCCCAGGTCCCTAATTACTTCTTCTGTACTTAATGGATTACCACCTATGTGGTAATTTGTGGGCACTTTATTTTTGCCAAAGGGGATGACTATACACTTTTTGGCGTTTAGCTTGAGGCCATGGCTCTGGCACCAGTTGTCTGCTTCTATGAGGCCCTTTTGGAGGATGCTTGTGTCGGCTGGAGAGTCGATTATGGCGCCCAGTTTGCAGTCATCTGTGAACTTGGTCAGCCACAGTCCTTCCGTGTTGGCCTGTACCTCCGAGAAATATATACCGAACAAGAGAGGTCCCAGGACTGAGCCTTGTGGGACGCCACTTGTAACTGGTTTGTAGTCTGACATGGCTCCAGCAATTCTAACCATGTGAGTTCTTTCCTTGAGCCAGTTTGCAACCCATCTAGTGACATTTTCATTTGCAAAAAAAAAAAAAAAATCACCCCTTAACCATAATTCAAATATATATAACATGTGTCAGTGGGTCCCTTTTGTTTGATCGAAGTTTCAAAACTTCAAAAATCATATGTCCGAGACCATATGATCAAAGTTTTGAAACTTCAGACATTTTCAATTGAGATCGCTGTACAGCACGGAATGGGAGATTTACTGTTCCCCTCACTCTATTGTGATGTTGGAGTTAATATATTTAAAGGGACAATCCCAGCATTTCTTTGTTTACATTCTGCAGTGTTTACCTTGAGCAGTGTGGCAGTGTGTAGTTCTGAGCATGCTCGAGACTTGTCTGTGAAGGGTAGTGGGAGGGTTACCTACAGGAAGTTTCAGCCTTTTAATCACAGTCCTTTTTTTCCTGATCTTCTCACAACACCTATTAGGTTGAGCCATTCATTATTTTAGCTTGTGGTTTGTTTTCAAAGAAAGATATCTTCTAAATGTTTTTAATGACCTTTCTTCTCCTGACTTCTAGTTTCTATGGAAAGGATTAGAAAACAGAGTTATTCAGTCTTTTTTGAGATGTTAGTTAGCTTAGCCAGTGGCTTTTGTCTTTGCCAAAGAATAGTACTTCATGGATTTTATTACATGCTGCTACTTCTGCAGAAAGCATTTGTGATTCAACTCACAAACATTAGTACATGTAGTTCTTTATTTCTTGCATTTCATGTTATTTAGTGCCTACTTTGGAATCCACATTGAATGCATTTTGTAGTACAGGCAATGCATCTTGCTAAATTACTGGATTTGTTAAGGTCTATATCACATCATCGAACTTGTATAAGTTCAAACGATGTAATATCGAACCCAAAAGTCCGAAATGCAAAAATAGCGAAGCCATGGCACATCGATTTTTTTTGCCTGGGAAAAAAATTGTTGGGCCGTTTTTGGGGCTTTGCTATTTACTCCACTGTGGTGCGAGCACGGAGTTGGTATATTTAAGTAGGGGGTGTGTGGGGGGCACAGCCCTTTACATTGGAGGCTGTGGGGGGTGAAGCCCTCCACTTTAGTTTTAGTTTAAGGTTTATGTTTTTTTTTTGTTTTTGTTTTTCTTAGGGAACAGCGATTATTTTCCCTGGGAAAAAAAATCGTTGTTTTGTGTGTTCGTTATTGTGCGGTTTTGGACTTCTGGGTTCGATATTACATCGTTCGAACTTATACAAGTTCGACGATGATATAGACCCGATTTGTTCATTGTCAGTTTCTTTTATTCTATGTATTTCAACAATCTGTGCAGTTTTTCTCATTCAAAATGAGAATGAAAGCATTTTATAATGCTTCTGGTAGTACCGTTCTCCAAAGAAGTA